>NC_045444.1:114284653-114509363 GCF_002776525.5 Piliocolobus tephrosceles
TCCTTCCTCCCTTCTTCCCTCCCTCCCTCCCTTCCTTCCTCCCTCGCTCCCTTCCCTTCCTCTTTTTCTCTCTTTTCTTTTTTTTCTTTCTTTCTCTTTCTTTCTTTCTTTCTTTCTTTCCTTTCTTTTCTTTCTTTTCTTTCCTTTCTTCTTTCTTCCTTTCCTTTCCTTTCCTCTCCTCTCCTTTCCTTTCCTTTTCTCTTCTTTTTTTTTCCCCCTTCCGCTCACCCTCCCTGCCTTCCTTCTCCCTCTCTCTCTGGACAAACTCTAAGTATTTCCTCCCTAAACCTCTCCCTGAGGTTGAGACTTCTCTCTGTCTGTGTCTCTCTCTGTCTGTTGTCTACCAGTCTGTCTGTCTCTCTCCACTTACCAATCATTTAGGTTCAAAACCACAAAGTCGTGTGGCTCCTTCCTCACCCTTAGTCTTCCACCCCCAGCACTAGTCAGGCACTCACCTGGCTGGTTATGGTTGGCAACAGTTTTCCTCCCTACTCTTTGTTTCCATTCTCACTGCCCTCATCTTTCTGTGGCTTTCACCTCTGAAGAGGTTTTCTAGCCCTTTATCTCTTCTTATTTGAACGTGTTTTGCCAAACCTATGCCACAATATTGATTTTATCATTCTCAGGATTCTAAATCACTTCTGGGTATCCATTACTTATCAGGTTCTCAGCTTGGGCTGCAGGGCCTTCCATCATCCAGTTCTCATCCTGCCTCTTAGAGTAATTTATGTGTTTCACATAGTCCAGGCACGCTGGCTTCTTTACCATGGCGTGGGCATACTTCGCCATTTTCTGTCCACACATCTTCATACAGAACGTCACCAAGAATGCTGCCCAATCTCCATCTAGATTAAGGTCCAGCTTGAGTGGTTGCGCTCCTACATGGACCACTCCCAGATGAGCCAAAGCTTCTCCCTCATTCCTCTGAGCATCCGTAACATGTTGCATTTCTCCCACTGATGGAGCTTGTGCCTTGTTCTCCCATGCACTGTACTTCCTCCATGAGCTTTCTCTCCACAATGCTGTGGTTTTCTTTGGGTGAAGAACGTTGCATAGCTTCTACCTCTTTGCATTTCCTGCAGTGGCTAACACGAAGCCTTGCAGCTAAAAAGTGCTTTTGGGATGACTTGGAATGGCTAGAAAAACTATCTGATAATTCCCCGGGGAAACCAGCGCTCTAATACACAATTGGTAGAAGTAAAATTCAGTAGGAATTTTCTAAAGACACATTTTCAGGATGCATCAAAAGCCTTAAAAATATGTATCTATTTCACAGTACAGTATTTCTATTTCCTGTGAATTTATTCTAAGGAAATAACTGCATAAGAGCATAAATATGTGTGGATAAAGATGCTCATAACAGGGCTGGGTGTGGTGGCTCACGCCTGTAATCCCAGCACTGTGGGAGGCCAAGATGGGTGGATCACCTGAGGTCAGGAGTTCGAGGCCAGCCTGGCCAACATGGTGAAATCCTGTTTCTACTAAAAATACAAAAATTAGCCAGGTATGGTGGTGGGTGCCTGTAATCCCAGCTACTCAGGAGGCTGAGGCAGGAGAATCGCTTGCAACTGGGAGGTGGAGGTTGCAGTGAGCCAAGATCATGCCATTGTGCTCGAGCTTTGGTGACAAGAGCAAAGCTCTGTCTCAAAATAAATAAATGAATAAATAAATGATACATATATACATACACACATACATAAAATAAAATAGTACTATCTAAATTTTTGATGTGATGTCTAGACTTAGTAAAATTCTAGGATGCCTAAAGAAATATTTTTGAATCTAAAGGACAGGAATGTTTCAATCTCAGAGAAAACTGAAGCACCAGGGACGGTTTTAACAAGGTACCACATGCCATCTCTCTTTCTTCATATCCTTTAATTAAAAAAAAATTTAGGCTTATCATGGTGGCGTTAAAAGAAATTAGGTGACTACCATTTCTATTAGCCCCTTGGGAGAAAAGTTTCTCCTATGTTTAGCAAGCCACCTGGCTTCATCTCTTAATTAGATTTTGTCCAGGGCTATGATCCTGAAATAGTGTTTCTCCGTATTGCTTGTTAAAAATAGAAATTTCTGGAGATTCTGACTTAGTAGGCCTAGAGTCTTAAGAATCTGTACTTCTACAAGTGCCAGGCTGATTCTCATGGTTAGGTGAGTTTGCTTTCTGGTCAAAGTTCATGAGAGAGAAAACAGGTCTGCTCATCTCTGTGAAGGTAAGGATCAGCCTGAAGAAGTCCTCTCTGGATGGATCCTTGAAGCTGGAAAGTTGATTAAGAGGGAGTTAGCAGGGAAAATGTTGTTTGCTTCCTCCAAGAACTGGCCTTCCTCATCTGAAGGACATGGGTGAGCTTTCTCTCTCTACACCACAGGACCAGGTCATTTCCCATTCCAACATGGTGCTGTGTTGATGGACGTGTAAACCCTGGGGACCAGGAGGACAGGAGAGAGAATAGGTGGAACAAGCACCCAGGCTTACATGTTCAGCAAGAGGTGAGGTCCAGGTCCAAGTCCAGGTCAACTTGGCTATAAAGTCCATGCCTTAAGAATTCTGAGCAGAATGAGATCATCGGACCATGGGTAGCATTCCAGGTACACTGTAACGTGCCCAGAATGTAAGCTCCCTGATAACAGAGACCCTGCTCACCACTCTATCCCAGGCTGGACAGAGTGTCTGTCACATGCTAGAAACTCTGTAAATACCTGACAAGTTAATGATCTTGAGGTCACTTGCCCAAATACAACACAATAAATACGTTTGATTTTCTTTACGTATTTCAAGTCGCTAAATTAAGTTTTTCTTTTCTTCTATGAGCTTATTGGCAATCACTGCAAATAAGGACTAGTGAGAATTGGTAGCATCGGGTCCACCTTTTACCCTAAACTCTGAGATCCCAATACTGTACTTATCAAATGCAGAGTCTATATGAAATTACTAACCACGCGCTTGCTTCTGAACAGGCCCAGATGGGTTTCAAAATGTATCTCATGTGTATTTATTTACTAATGTCAATACTCCACCTTGAAAATCAGGTCAGAATATTTCTGATATTGAATTAACAGTTAGCCATTCAGTCTTACAATTTTCAAAGAACTCAATGTAGCTGATACCCAGAAGAGAGGTGAGGAATTGAAAGCAATCCGGGCATAGGATTGGTCCTATGTGGTCCACTTCTGCAACCAACAGAAAGCAGCACTCCCTCAGCGCTCTTGTCAGACTCAGAATATTAGAAGTGGATAGGTATTTATTCTCGATTATTTCTCAGGCTTTTAAAGGTGATGTTGGAGGAAAACTTTGCCCCTCTGCCTTCATTTTCTGATTCAAGTACCTTGAACACATTTCCACAATCACTTGCCTCTTTCAATATTACAGATTTTTGTTACTTTTTTATTACTTTGCTTTTCTTGTTCATCTTTGATCAACTCTCCAACTGTTTGCATATTAGTGCAGGATCAACAGAAGGGATTAGGTTAGGAAACACCTCAAGGTAAGATTTCAGGAAAAATTTAAAAATGATTAAGTAGAGTAGTGAACACAGTTTGGCATTTATTTGAAAAGCATCCTATATGCCCCATTAAACACTGTGTTTGTCGTTCAACCAGCGACTCAGTAAAAGATCAAGGTGAAGGGCCTCTGAATTCACTTTTTTTCATTTTCTTTTCTTTTCTCTTTTCTTTTCCTTTCTTCCTTCCTTCCTTTCTTTTCTTTCTCTCTCTTTCTTTCTTTCTTTTTTTTCTTTTTTCCTTTCCTTTTCTTTTCTTTTCTTTTTTTTTTTGGCGTAGTCTTGCTCTGTCACCCAGGCTGGAGTGCACTGGCACGATCTTAGCTCACTGCAACTTCTGCCTCTCGGGTTCAAGCAATTCCTCCCTCTGCCTCCCAAGTAGTATTACAGGTGCCCACCACCACACCCAGTTGATTTTTATATTCTTAGTAGAGACGGGGTTTCACCATGTTGACCAGGCTGGTCTTGAGCTCCTGACCTCAGGCAATCCGCCCACCTTGGCCTCCCAAAGTGCTGGGATTACAGGCTTGAGCCACCGCACCTGGCCCAATGTCTTTATTTTTGGACTATGCCTTCTACTATAAGTTCCTGTTGTGAATAATTATCTTGAAGGTTGCTTCTAATCTTGTAATATCATGTTTCTGTGATATTCTACTTTGAGATCTTGTTTTAGTATATTAGTAAAATCTGGACTGTGTTTTGAGCTATTAAAAAATCTTTAAAGAGCTTAGTTGTATATCACATACTACTATAAGTTCATTATATATTTTGTAAAGTAAAAT
Organism: Piliocolobus tephrosceles; assembly: GCF_002776525.5. NCBI lineage: Eukaryota > Metazoa > Chordata > Mammalia > Primates > Cercopithecidae > Piliocolobus > Piliocolobus tephrosceles. The sequence continues at coordinate 114,288,936 of NC_045444.1, forward strand.
GTGGATTTTTAAGTCACAGTTTAGTCTGTGAATTTACTTTGTTATGTAGTGTTGAAAGAAGTGATTTCATTTTTTTTTCTGCAAACGTGGCTTTCCTTAGAAGACTGTCCCTGCCAGGCTAATAAATTACTGCAGATAATAATTTGTAATCTGTAGGAGAGGAAAGTTGGGAAATAACAAAATGTTAGCCTTGAGAGTCTTGCATCAGATTGGGTTTCATGACATCTACGAGACTTGACATCTTTAAGTCTTACGTATGAGTCCATGCACTTCCATGCTAGGCAGGTTGCATCATTATCACCTGGGGATTTAAAAATGTATTCCAGACTCCACCTTGAGAGGATCTTATCCTATAGGTCTGGGGTGGAGTCAGGAAATCTATTTTTTTCCCAAGTGTCTAAAGGTGGTTTGATGTTCCAGGTTTTGGAATCCTTGCCCAAGTGTAAGTTCCTGTCATTTCAAAATATTATTATTATTGTTATTATTGTTATTTTGAGATGGAGTTTCACTCTTGTTGCTCTGGTTGAAGCGCAATGGCACGATCTCAGCTCACTGCAACCTCCGTCTCCCTGGTTCAAGAGATTCTTCTGCCTCAGCCTCCCAAGTAGCTGAGATTACAGGCACCCATCACCACGCCTGGCTAATTATTTGTAGTTTCAGTAGCGATGGGTTTTCATCATGTTGGCCAGGCCTGTCTTGAGCTCCTGACTTCAGGTGATCTGCCTGCCTTGGCCTCCCAAAGTTCTGGGATTACAGGCATGAGTCTCCATGCCTGGCACAAAATATTATTTTTCTTAAAGATATTTGTTTCTTAGATTCATAGTGCTTTATCAGAGTTCAGAGTGGAAAATGAAAATCACTGCAAGTAATTTAATCAAGAAGGGATTTAATACAGGAAATCTGGCCATAGAAAATTACTGGAAGGGCTGAAAGGATTGGTTCATAATTGGTCTTCTAGGAATAATTCTAGAAACAGAAAGAAGTGACCCACCATGGGAGCTATGCTGGAATTAAGAATATTGATTGGAGTCACCAACTGCTGTGCCGGCAATGTGACCACCACTTCACCCACACCTAGACTACGAAGAAACTAGAGACTGGACCCCCCACAGCTACAATCCAGGGATTAGAAAGCCTCATCAAGAAGATCTGACAGCTCATTACCCTTGAAGTTGGTGAAGGATGTGGAATGCTTGCAGAAACACTTCATGATCTGCAAAGACTAGGAAAAAAAGATGTAAAGATGACCCTAGCCTGGCATAGTGGCTCATGCCTGTAATGCCAGCACTTTGAGAGGGTGAGGCAAGGGGATTGCTTGAGGCCAGGAGTTCCAGACCAGCCTGGAAAACATAGGAAGACCCTGTCTCTACAAAAAAATTAAAAAATTAGGCTGGGTGCAGTGGTTCATGTCTGTAATCCCAGCACTTTGAGAAACCAAGGCAAGTGGATCACTTGAGCTCAGGAGTTTGAGACTCCTGATGGTGAAACCCCATCTCTACATAAAATACAAAAATTAGCTGGGCGTGGTGGTGCACACCTGTAGTCCCAGCTACTTGGGAGGCTGAGATGGGAGGATCGCTTGAGCCCAGGAGGTGGAGGTTGCAGTGAGCTGAGATCGTGTCACTGTACTCCAACCTAGGCAACAGAGCAAGACCCTGTCTCAAAAAATTAGAAAAAAATTAGCCAGGCATGGCAGTGCATGCCTATGGTCACAGCTTCTTGAGAGACTGAGATGGAAGGATCGCTTGAGTTTGGAAGGTTGAGGCTGCAATGAGCCATGGTCATGCCAGTGCACTCTAGCCTGGGTGACAGAGCAAGATCCTCTCTCAAAAACAAGACCCTTCCTCATTTCTGCATTCCAAATCTTTTACTAGTTCATCTAATAGGCAGACCCCATCCACATCCAGCACTGTAGCTGAAAGGCAGTTTTCAAAAACATTGCTTTTAACTTTCTGACCTTTCCAGTTAGAAAAAAAGACTGACTGGAAGTTGAGTGAGCCAATCTATGATATCCATCACACTGAGAGAACAAAGAAAGCTTTGGTACGAAAGGCATTTTTATGGGTCAGGCATGGTGGCTCATGCCTGTAATCCTAGCATTTTGGGAGACCAAGGTGGATGGATCACTTGAGGTCAGGAGTTCGAGACAAGCCTGGCCAACATGGTGAAACCCCATTTCTACTAAAAACACAAAAATTAGCTGGATGTGGTGGTGGGCACCTGTAATCCCAGCTACTTGGGAGGCTGATGCAGGACAATCGCTTGAACCCAGGAGATGGAGGTTGCAGTGAGCCGAGATCGTGCCACTGCACTCCAGCCTGGGCAACAGAGCAAGACTGTCTCAAAAAAAAAAAAAAAAAAAAAAAAAAATAGGGCGTTTTTATGAAGAAGAGCAAGTCATTTTTTGGCTGTTGTGGAGAATGTGAATAGGTATGTCAGGAGTCTTTCGAAAGAAGTTAGGATTTGATCCTAAACCATCAAAGGAAGAACAACATGATCAGATTTTTTTTTGAAAACGAATTTTGGCAGCAAGTCATAGGATAGATTAGAAAAGACCAGCACTGGAAGCCAGATAACCTGGTGTTACTCATGGTGAACAGAACCCTGGTTTTGTTTACTTTATTTGAATATTTCATAATTTTATTTTAAATTCATTTTGATTTGATACTGTCCTATTTTCAAAACACACTCTCTGTTATGAGCTTATAAAAGATGATCTTATTCATTGCTCTCCTTTTTGTTAAAACATTTTATTATGAAAGATTTTCAGATGTACAAATAAATTGAAAGGCTGGTACGATGAACACCAGGCACCCACCCACTAGTTTCAACACTTGTTTACTATATTGTTCTCTCGTTCTTGCTCAGTCTCTCTCTGTCTGAATTTTTTAGCTGAAGTATTCCAAGTAAGTTGCAGACACAATGCAATCTCACCTCTAAGAATTTAGCATGGGTATCCTAAAGAAATTGTCATCCATCATCAATGTCAGTATCATACCTCATAAGGTTACGATCATTCTCTAATACATCTACTGTCCAATCCACATTACAATTGTGTTCCACATGTCTTTTTTGGCTGTTCTTTCTCCCTTCCAAATTAGGTTCTAATAAAGGTTTACACCTTGCTAGTTAAATATTTTTTAATTTAATGAATTTTTTTTTTTTTTTTTCTGTAGAGATGGGGTTTTGTCATGTTACCCAGGCTGGTCTCGAACTCCTGGGCTCAAGCAATCCTTCCTCCTCTACCTCCCAAAGTGCTGGGATTACAAGCGTGAGCCACCGTGCCTGGCCAGTTACACCTCTTTTAATCTAGAAATTTCACCACGTTTCTCTAGTTATCTTAAAAAAAAAAAAAAGTCAACTTTTTTTTTTTTTTTTTTTTTAGACCAAGTTGAGCTCTGTGGGCCAGTGGCATGATCTCAGCTCACTGCAGTCTCTGTCTTGCGGGTACAAGCCATTCTCCTGCCTCAGCCTCCCAAGTAGCTGGGATTACAGGTTAGCACCACCATGCCTCGGTATTTTTGGTAGAGATGGGGTTTCACCATGTTGGCCAGGATGGTCTCGAACTCCTGACCTCAAGTGATTCGCCTCCCTTGGCCTCCCAAAGTGCTGGAACTCACAGGCACGAGCCACCGTGCACAGCCCATGTTGACTTTTTGAAGAGATATGTTGGTCAGGTATGGTGGTTCACGCCTGTAATCCCTGTACTTTAAGAGGCGAAAGCAGGAGGATTGCTTGAAGCTCGTTCAAGACCAGCCTGGGCAACATAGTGAGATTCCTATCTCTACCAAAAAAAAAAAAAATTAAAAAAAGAATTATTTGTTACATTTTACATTCTGCATTTGGTGGTTGCTTCTTTTAATTTAATATTTTCTCTGACCTCTACGTTTTCTTCAAACTGAAAGTTAAGTCTAAAAGCTGAGGAAATTTAGGTAAAATTGACATAATTTTATAGGTGACGTTTGGATTACATGCCTCACTTCACAAGGCAAATAATGGTAGTTTGTTACATAATTAGTGAAGCTAATTTCATCACTTGGTGATCATCGCAGGATGCCAGCCAGATCTCTCCATTATAAGGGAGGGACTTCCCTATGCAAATAGTAAATAATCCACAGGGTGACATTTTGATATATGCCAATATCCTGTTCCCCATTATGGTTTTGAATAGTAATATTTTTAAATCCATGGATGATCCTTGCCTGAATCAATTACTTCTTTGGTGGTTTAAAAAGATCTCTTATTCCTTCTGCATTGATTAGCTAAAATTCCTCTGTAAAAAAGAGCTTATCCTCAGGGACTGAGGTTTTGCAATCACTTACTGTTGTGGAGCCCATGTTAACCCATGTCACTCACACCTTACCTCCCCCTGCCTTACACCTTATAGAAAAATGAACTCCAGATGGATTAAAGACTGAAAAGTAAGTTAGGGTTAGGATTAGTGTTAGAGTTAGGGTTCGGGTTAGGGTTGGTGGAGCCCATGTTAACCCAAATGTAGCTCTTGTGCCCTTTTGACATGTGCCCACTAGTCTTTGAGCATTCCTGGCTTTCTGTAGCAAGATGTCTCAGGCTTGCCTTAGGCCTTCTGTACCTCAGACCTGGAATCAACTATTTCTCCAAGAAGCCATAGTTATGTTGTGGGTGGCAGGTGATGGCATATAGAAATCAAAATCTAAATTCTAAGGTACTTGTTACAAATAGGTGTTATGACTCCTAATATTATCCATAAGGGAAGAACTAGGAAATATATTGGAAAATGTGTTAGTTTATATTGGCATTTCCAGTAACATTTAATGCTACAGAGTTTTTACTTAATTTCTTGGATATTAGTTTTACATTTATTGATTTGCATATGTTGAACCAGCCTTGCATCCCAGGGATGAAGCAGACTTGACCATGGTAGATAAGCTTTTGGATGTGCTGCTGGATTCGGTTTGCCAGTATTTTATTGAGGGTTTCTGCATTGATGTTTGTCATGGATATTGGCCAGAAATTTTCTTTTTTGTTGTATCGCTGCCAAGTTTCAGTATCAGGATGATGCTGGCCTCATAAAAAGAGTTAGGGAGGAGTCCCTCTTTTTCTATTAGTTGGAATAGTTTCAGAAGGAATGGTACCAGCTCCTCTTTGTACCTCTGATAGAACTTGGCTGTGAATTCATCTGGTCCTAGGCAATTTTTGGTTGGTTTACTGTTAATTACTGCCTCAATTTCAGTACTTGTTATTGGTCTAATCAGGGATTTGACTTCTTCCCAGTTTAGTCTTGGGAGAGTGTATGTGTCCAGGAATTTATCCATTTCTTCTAGATTTTCTAGTTTATTTGTGTAGAAGTGTTTATAGTATTATCTGATGGTAGCTGGTATTTGTGTGGGATCAGTGGTGATATCCCCTTTATCATTATTTATTGTGTCTATTTGATTCTCTTCTCTTTTCTTCTTTATTAGTCTTGCCTAGTGGTCTATCAATTTTGTTGATCTTTTCAAAACACCAGCTCCCATGTTTCTGTCTCCTTCAGTCCTGCTCTGATCTTAGTTATTTCTTGTCTTCTGTTAGCTTTTGAATTTGTTTGATCTTGCATCTCTAGTTCTTTTAATTGTAACATTAGGGTGTTGATTTTAGATCTTTCACGCTTTATCTTGTGGGCATTTAGTGCTATAAATTTCCCTCTAAATACTGCTTTAGCTGTGTACCAGAGATTCTTGTACATTGTGTCTTTGTTCTAATTGGTTTCAAAGAACTTATTTATTTCTGCCTTAATTTCGTTATTTATCCAGTAGTTATTCAGAAGCAGGTTGTTCAGTTTCCATGTCGTTGTGTGGTTTTGAGTTTCTTAATCCTGAGTTCTAATTTGATTGCACTGTGGTCCGAGAGACTGTTTGTTGTGATTTCCATTCTTTTGCATTTGCTGAGGAGTGTTTTACTTCCCATTAGGTGGTCAATTTTAGAATAAGTGCAATGTGTTGCCAAGAAAAATTTATATTCTATTGATTTGGGGTGCAGAGTTCTATAGATGTCTATTACATCTGCTTGGTCCAGAGCTGAGTTCAAGTCCTGAATATCCTTGTTAGTTTTCTGGCTCATTGATCTGTCTAATATTGACAGTGGGGTGTTAAAGTCTCCCACTTTTATTGTGTGGGAGTCTAAGTCTCTTTGTAGGCCTCTAAGAACTTGCTTTATGAATCTGGGTGCTCCTGTATTGGGTACATATATATATTATGATAGCTCTATTTGTTTCATTGATCCCTTTACCATTATGTAATGCCCTTCTTTATCTGTTTTGATCTTTGTTGGTTTAAAGTCTGTTTTGTCAGAGACTAGGATTGCAACTCCTGCTTTTTTTTGCTTTGCATTTGCTTGGTAAATATTCCTCCATCCCCTTATTTTGAGCCTATGTGTGTCTTTGCACGTGAGATCGGTCTCCTGAATACAGCACACTGATGGGTCTTGACTCTTTATCCAGTTTGCCAGTCCATGTCTTTTAATTGGGGCATTTAGCCTGTTTACATTTAAGGTTAATATTGTTATGTGGGAATTTGATCCTGTCATTGTGGTTCTAGCTGATTATTTTGCCTGTTAGTTGACGCAGTTTCTTCATAGTCATGATGGTCTTTACAATTTGGTATGTTTTTGCAGTGGCTGGTGCTGGTTTTTCCTTTCTATGTTTAGTGCTTCCTTAAGGAGCTCTTGTAAGGCAGGCCTGGTGGTGACAAAAATCTCTCAGCATTTGCTTGTCTGTAAATGATTTTATTTCTCCTTTGCTTATGCAGCTTAGTTTGGCTGGATATGAAATTCTGGGTTGGAAATTCTTTTCTTTAAGAATGTTGAATATTGGCCCCCACTCTCTTCTGGCTTGTAGGATTTCTCCAGAGAGATCCACTGTTAGTCTGATGGGCTTCCCTTTGTGGGTTACCTGACCTTTCTCTCTGGGTGCCCTTAACATTTTTTCCTTCATTTCAACTTTGGTGAATCTGACAATTATGTGTCTTGGAGTTGCTCTTCTCAAGGAGTATCTCTGTGGTGTTCTCTGTATTTCCTGAATTTGAATGTTGGCCTGTTTTGCTAGGCTGAGGAAATTCTCATGGATAATATCCTGAAGAGTATTTTCCAGCTGGGTTCCATTCTCCCTGTCTCTGTCAGGTATACCAATCAAACGTAGGTTTGGTCTTTTCACATAGTCCCATATTTCTTGGAGGCTTGTTCTTTCCTTTTCATTCTTTTTTCTCTAATCTTGTCTTCATGCTTTGTTTCATTAAGTTGATCTTCAGTCTCTGATATCCCTTATTTTGCTTGATCGATTCAGCTTTCGATACTTGTATATGCTTCACGAAGTTCTTGTGCTGTGTTTTTCAGCTCCATCAGGTCATTTATGTACTTCTCTAAACTGGTTATTCTAGTTAGCAATTCCTCTTACTTTTTTTCAAGGTTCTTAGCTTCCTTGCATTGTGATAGAACATGCTCCTTTAGCTCAGAGGAGTTTGTTATTACCCACCTTCTGAAGCCTACTTCTGTCAATTCATCAGTCTCATTCTCTGTCCAATTTTGTTCCCTTGCTGGCAAGGAGTTGTGATCCTTTGGAGAAGAAGAGGCGTTCTGGTTTTTTGGAATTTTCAGCCTTTTTGCACTGGTTTTTCCTCATCTTCGTGGATTTATCTACCTTTGGTCTTTGATCTTGGTGACCTTTGGATGGGGATTTTGAGTGGATGTCCTTTCTGTTGGTGTTGATGCTATTCCTTTCTGTTTGTTAGTTTTCCTTCTAACAGTCAGTCCCCTCTGCTGCAGGTCTGCTGGAGTTTGCTGGAGGTCCACTCCAGACCCTGTTTGCCTAGCTATCACCAGCAGAGGCTGCAGAACGGCAAAGATTGCTGTCTGTTCCTTCCTCTGGAAACTTCTTCCCAGAATGGCACCCATCAGATGCCAGCCGGAGCTCTCTTATATGAGTTGTCTGTCGACCCCTGTTGGGAGCTGTCTCCCAGTCAGGAGGCATGGGGGTCAGGGATCCACTTGAGGAAATAGTCTATCCCTTATCAGAGCTCAAGCACTGTGCTGGGAGATCCACTGCTCTCTTCAGAGCCAGCAGGCAGGAACGTTTAAGTCTGCTGAAACTGTGCCCACAGCTGACCCTTCTCCCAGGTCCTCTGTCCCTGGGAGATAGGAGTTTTATCTATAAGCCCCTGACTGGGGCTGCTGCCTTTCTTTCAGAGATGCCCTACCAGAGAGGAGGAATCTAGAGAGGCAGTCTGGCTACAGAGGCTTTGCGGAGCTGTGGTGGGCTCTGCACGGTCTGAACTTCCCGGAGGCTTTGTTTTCACTGTGAGGGGAAAACTGCCTACTCAAGTCTCAGTAGTGGTGGATGCCCCTCCTCCCACCAAGCTCGAGTGACCCAGGTTGACCTCAGACTGCTGTGCTGGTAGCGAGAATTTCAAGCCAGTGGATCTTAGCTTGCTGGGCTCTGTGGTGCTGGGATCCACTGAGCAAGACCACTGGGTTCCCTGGCTTCAGCTCCCTCTCCAGGGGAGTAAATGATTCTGTCTCGCTGGCATTCCAGCACAACTGGGGTACAAAAACAAACCCCTGCAGCTAGCTTGGTGTCTGCCCAAAGGGCAGCCCAATTATGCAATTGAAACCCAGGGCCCTGGTGGTGTAGGCATACAAGGAAATACCCTGGTCTGCAGGTTGTGAAGACTATGGGAAAAGCTTAGTATCGGGGCAGAATGTACCATTTCTCACGGCACAGTCCCTCAGGGCCTCCTTTGGCAAGGAGAGGGAGTTCCCTGACCCCTTGCACTTCCTGGGTGAGGCAATGCCCCACCCTGCTTTGGCTTGCCCTCTGTGGGCTATACCCATTGTCTAATAAGTCCCAGTGAGATGAACTGGGTGCCTCAGTTGGAAATGCAGAAATCACCCACGTTCTGTGTTGATCTCACTGGGAGCTGCAGACCAGAGCTGTTCCTATTCGGCCATCTTACTGTCCACCCTGTCCCATTAAGTTATTACAAAGCACTGTGTTAAAAAAGTGACTTTAAATAACTTTTTTTCTCTATGGTATAGTATCATCTTGACAAATAATCAGGTTCAGTTCTTTCCTCTTCACTTTAATTTTTGATTTGTTTTCCTAACATTTTATTGTACAAAGTTTAAAACGTAAAACATATAGAAATATTGAAACCATTGTACAGTGAACACACCCCCTCACTAACCAGACACTGTGATTAATATATGTAATCCCAATTTGCTTCATCTCCTAATTCTATCCATCATCAACCCAACATAGTTTTTGAAAAAGTTCAAACTAAGTTGCAGACATAGTGTTCTCTACCTCTCCCTATTTGAAACTACTTATCATTAATTATGGTTCAATATTTGTTTATCATGCTTAAGGTAATTAACCTAAAATGCAATGCACAAATCTTAAGTGTACCATTCCATCAATTTTGACAAATGTCTACACTTGTCAAAGTACAAGTCCAAACTCTAAAGACATATGGTGTTGTCACCCTAGAAAGTTCTCTCACACCTTTTTTCATCAATAGTTAACAACTATCCCAAAGGCAAACATTGTTATTAATTTTTCCACTGTAGATTAGTTCTAAAACTTGATACAAATGGAATCACACAGTGATATGGTTTGGATCTGTGTCCCCACCAAATCTCATGTCAAATTGTAATCCCCAATGTTGGAGGTGAGGCCTGTTGGGAGGTGGTTGAATTATGGGGGTGGATTTCTCATGAGTGGTTTAGCACCGTGTTCTAGGTGTCGTTCTCATAATAGTGAGTGAATTCTCCTGAGATCTGGTTGTTAAAACATGTGCAGCACCTCCTGCCTTGCTCTCTTGTTCCTGCTCCTGCCATGTAAGACAGTCTTTCCCCTCTTCGCCTTCTGCCATGACTGTAAGCTTCCTGAAGCCTCCTCAGAAGCTGAGCAGATGTCAACATCATGGTTCCTATATAGCCTGTGGAACTACAAGCCAAGTAAGCCTCTTTTATTTATAAATTACTCAATCTCAAGTATTTCTTTATATAAATGCAAGAACCAACTAAAACATACAGTATGTGATTTCTTTCACTTGGCGTGATTTTTAGATTCATCTATGTTGTAACATGTATTAATAGCCCATTTTGTTTATTTCTTTTTTTAGCAATGTTACTAACTGAATAGTGTATTGCTTATTTTATTGTTGAATAGTGGTTCATTGTATAGATATACCACAGTTTGTTCATTCATTCACCTGTTGATGGACATCCATGCTATTTTCAGTTTTGGATTATTATGAATAAAGCTGTTGTTGACCAATAAAAAGCTGAACTTTGTAAAATATTTGAAGAGATTTATTCTGAGCCAAATATATAAGACCATGGCTCAGAACACAGCCTCAAGAGGGCCTGAGAACATGAGCTCAAGGTGTTGGGTTACCGCTTGGTTTTATACCTTTTAGGGAGACAGAAGTTACAGGCAAAGATGTAAATCAATACATGTAAGATATACATTGATTTGGCCCAGAAAGGTGGGATATCTTGAAGAGGGTAGCTATGGGTCATAGGTGGAGTCAATGATTTTCTGAGTGACAATTGGTTGAAAAGGTTAAGCTTTGCCTAAAGAGTTGAAGTTAGCAGAAAGAAATGATTGAGTTAAGATAAGGGAGAAGCCAAGGTTCTTGTTATGTAGATGAAGCCTCCAGGTAGCAGGCTTCAGAGAGAATAGATGATAACTTTCTCTTATTAGACCTTAAAAGATGTCAGTCTGTTAGTTAAGTCTCTCTTGAATAAGGAAAAGACCTGGAAAGGAAAGGAAATTCTCTACAAAATGCAATTTTTCCCCATAAAAGATGGCTTTGCAGGGCCATTTCAATACATGTCAAATAAATATATTTTGGGATGAAATACTTTGATTTCCTTCAAGGCCTGCTATACTTCATGTTATGCTATATCGGGGTAGGTTGGAGTACAGTATCTCATTGCTACAAAGAGTTTGTTTTGTCAGTCTTCGGATCTCTGTTTTAATATTAATGGTGGTCAATTTTGCTTAAACTTCAACAAGATGGGGTATAATGAGGCATGTTTGACCTCCCTTCCCCTCATAGCCTAAAATAGTGTTTAGGTTTTCTTTAGGATCCCCTTGGCCAATCAGGAGAGAGGGTCCTTTTAGTCAGATGGGAGGCTTAGAATTTCATTTTTGTTTCACACTGTTATGAACACGCTTGTACAAATATTTTTGTAGACATATATTTTTATTTCTCTTGGGTACATTAGAGGTGGAATTGCTGGGTTGGGGGTAAATATATGTTTAGTTTTATAAGAAAGTGATGGACCTTTTTCCTAAATGGTTATAACGTTTCAAATTCCCACCAACCATACATAGGTGTTCCAGTTACTCCACATACTTGCCAACATTTAGTACTGTTGTTTTTAAATGTTTTAAAGCCATTTTGGTAAATGTGTAGTGGATTTTTTGTTTAATTTCTAGAGTATGTAAAACATTATTGAAACCATGTTTGTAAAAATTATGACAATGAGAAAAATATGACATAGGACAATTATGACAGCGAAAGAGGTCTGACCTAACTGATCCTATCTTACCTTTAACCTCAAAGCTGCCCTTGTTCATTCCTGGGCATAGGCTGAGCTAGCTATAGGAGGAATTTAGTTTATAGTTTAACTTTAAAACAAAGATGGTAATAGTCCTTCCCCAAAACAAAGCCCTTTCTTGCTTGGGGAAAAGACTGCCTTTGTAAAACTAATAAATTAGCCACAAGTTTAGAAATTATGGCCCAGGAGTCATGCAGCCAGAGGCCACGAGATTCCTAACCTCATCAATTGCTCCTGTAGATAACATTACTATTGTAAGACCTAAGATGATTGGTGTTCAAAGTATTTTTATGACTGCATTCTGATGAACCAGCTGCTGCCACCCAGAATGGTAAACTGGCTCATCTGGTCTTGTGCCTCCAACCCAGGAACTAACTTAAAGCAAGAGGATGGCTTTCTATGATTTCATCCCTGGCCCAACCAATCAGCATTCCCCATTCCTTAGCCTCTGTTTGCCAAACTATCTTTAAAAACTTCCTAGCCTCTATTGCATGTGTGGTGGAGCATGCCTGCCATCCTAACACTTTGGGAGGCCAAAGAGGGGTGGATCACTTGAGCCCAGGAGTTTGAGACACGCCTGGGAAACACAGTGAAACCCCATGTCTACAAAAAATACAAAAATTAGCCAGGTGTGGTGGCATGCATCTGTAGTCCCAGCTACTTGGGAGGCTGGAGTGGGAGGATTGCTTGAGCCCAAGAGGTTGAGGTTGCAGTGATCATGCCACTGGACTCCAGTCTGGGAGACAGAGCAAGACCCTGTCTGGAAAACAAAACAAAACAAAAGAAAAAACAATAAAAAATTAAAAAAAACCTGGCCTCTGAATTTTCAGGAGGCTGAACTTAGTAATAATAAAACTCTGGTCTCCTGTTTAGCCAGCTCTGTGTCTATTAAACTCTCTACTGCAATTCTCTTGTCTTGATAAATTGATTCTATCTGGGCAAGAAGAACCCACAAGGTGGTTACATTGTGATCTTTCTCTCATTAAAATAAAAGTTTTACTTTCTCATTATTTCTGGGCCTTAGTATCAATCACTCAATCACATAAACTAAAGCCTGCATGTGATTTTGGATATTATCTAATTTATCTAATTTTACAAGTGAAGAAATTGATGCTCAGGGAGCTTTTCAAGTATACACCAAGAAGGCTACAGCATGGGAAACCTCTTAGCCCCAGCTCATTGCTCTTTCTACTCAGCAGAGTCCCTGTCATTTGATGATGTGTTTTCCCCCTTTGCTGGTGACAACCTCTTTTTGCAAAAAGTCCTTTATTTCTGACTTCAAAGAAACAATATGGCTGACCGGGGGGCAAATGTGATTTTTTTTTTTTTTTGAATCAGGGTCTTGCGCTGTCACCCAGGCTGGTGGTGTGTGGTGGTGTGATCATGGCTCACTGCAGCCTTGACCACCTGGGCTCAAGTAATCCTCCTACCTCAGCCTCCTGAATAGCTGGGAACAAAGCCATACACCACCATCCCTGGGGTTAACTTTTCTATTTTTTGTAGATACAGTATCTCTCTATGTTGTCCAGGCTTCTCTTGAACTCCTGGCCTCAAGCAATCCTCTTGCCTCAGCCTCCCAAAATGGTAGGATTACAGGTGTGAGTCACTATGCCAAATCAAATGAGATTTTTTTTTTTTTTTTTTTTTTTTTTTTTTTTTGCGATGGAGTCTCGCTCTGTCACCCAGGCTGGAGTGCAGTGGCATGATCTCAACTCACTGCAACCTCTGCCTCCCAGGTTCAAGCAATTCTCCTGCCTCAGCCTCCTGAGTAGCTGGGACTACAGGTGCATGCCACCATGCTCATGCCCAGTTAATTTTTCTGTATTTTTAGTAGAGACAAGGTTTCACCATGTTGGCCAGGCTGGTCTTGAACTCCTGACCTCAAGAGATCTACCTGCCTCAGCCTCCCAAAGTGCTGAAATTACAGGGGTGAGCCACTGTGCCTGGCCCTAAAATGCAATCATTTTGAATAAAGTTTTAATCTTTTTTTTTGTTCTATTGATTGATGACTATAACTCTCTAATAAGGATTTATCCATCATTTAGGAAACGACTTGATGAAGTTGGTAGGGACTGATAATTGGATAAGATGAAGCCCCGGGGGCTTCTTTCCTTTCTGTGTCTCAGTGTCTCAAACATTATTTTTTGAAGTGTAACTACAATTTACACAAATTTTCGTTTTTTTTTTTTTTTTTCTTTTGAGACGGAGTCTCGCTCTGCCGCCCAGGCTGGAGTGCAGTGGCCGGATCTCAGCTCACTGCAAGCTCCGCTTCCCGGGTTTATGCCATTCTCCCGCCTCAGCCTCCCACAAATTTTCTAATGACTAATATTCTCTTTTCTTATCCACTTGTTAAAAGTTCTTTATAAAGGGAAATAATTTCTCTCACAGACTTGTGTTCTATTTGAAGAACATTTTCAAATGTACATCGTTTTAAGGAAAAAGTTTTAAAGGTCGAAGAGATTTAAAGATGAGAATTTTAAGCCACCTTATCACAGAGACCCTAACCAAATGGCATTAAGAAAAAAGTAGAGCATTACCTCGTACACTCAATTAACATCTGAATTAAGGGAAACATTCACTTCTAGGTGGGGAAATTTTTACTAGCAAAACTTCACTGACATTTAAGAAAAAATCCTGGAACATGTGTTTACAAGTTTCAGCTTTCTGTGCATGAAGTTCACTTCATGTCATTCCTAGTAAATGATCTCTGGAAAAGTATGAAGACACAGTGCTAGGTGTGGCCAAATGCGTCTTCTTTGACATCTTTTAACAAAAATCCACACATAATGACTTGTAATTCTACAACATTTACTAGGCATCTATTTACTTATTAGAGGTGAGGGTTTAAGGATATGTTCTGTGAGAAACATAGCAATATAGGCCAGGCATAGTGACTGACACCTGTAATCATAGCACTTTGGGAGGCCGAGGTGGGTGGATCACCTGAGGTCAGGAGTTCGAGACCAGCCTGGCCAATATGGTGAAATATCGTTTCTACCAAAAATACAAAAAAGTAGCTGGGCATGGTGGCAAGTGCATGGAAGTCTAGATGCTTGGGAGGCTGAGGCAGGAGAATCGCTTGAACCCGGAGGCAGAGGTTGCAGTGAGCTGAGATCATGCCACTGCACTCCAGCTTGGGTAACAAGAGTGAAACTCCATCTCAAAAAAAAATTTCCAGAGTTGATGTTGTTCACGTTCTCCTGACCATAAATCCCCCTAAGATGGATCCTTGGAAAATTTTAGACTTGGACTAAGTCTATAATGATTCATAAACACAAGGGAATTTTATAAAATAACGAATGAGAACATCTTCTACATGCCAGTCAATCTGGTAGGTCCGGGCGTATAGAGACAGAGAATACTGTCTCTGCCCATCCATTGAGCAAGGGTTTTGGCAAGGCTATGGAGCAAAAGGAATTCCCATACACTGCTGCTGAGAAAGAAAACTGTGGTAACCCCACTGGAAAATAGTTTGTCTTAAAAATTTGTTTTCAAGACACAGTCTCACTTTGTTCCCAAGCTGGAGTCCAGTGGTGTGATCATAGCTCACTAAAGCCTCAAACTCCTGGGCTCAAGTGATCCTTCTACCTTAGCCTCCCAAGTAGCTGGGACTATAGGCACATGCCACCACGCCTGGCTAATTTTTTTTATTTTTATTATTTTTAGAGACAGGATCTCACTATGTTGGCCAGGCTGGTCTCAAACTCCTGGGCTGAAGCAATCCTCTCATTTTGGCTTCCCAAAGTGCTGGGATTACAGGTGTGAGCCACTGTGCCTGGCCCAGTGTGGCATTTTCTACTAAAGCTGAACACGTGTATACTCTTTGAGTCAGCAGTTCTTTCTCATACATGCCCGTGAGTAATGCACGTATACATGTGCCAGGATTCTTGTAAAAGAATGGTTTCAGAAGCATTGTTTATTGTAGCTCCAAACTGGGCCATCAACTTTAGAAAGAATAAATAAATTGTGGGACATCACAAGCAATGGAAATCTAGACAGAAGAGAAAATAAACTGCAGCTGAATGCAATAACATCTTGGAATCTTAAACATGGTATCTAGTGAAAAGAAGACGACAAGAGAGAACACTCACAAGATGATGCTATTTCGTTAAAATTCAACACCATGAAAAATTAAACTTTACTTTTAAGCGTGCATACAAAGGTAGTGAAACGATAAAGAAAAGTGAAGAAGTGATTATCAGAAGGGCAAGGACCGTAGTTATTTCCAGGAGTATGTGAGCAGGGTATGGCTGAAACAAAACACATGAGGTTTCAGGGAGTGCTGATTTGCATGCAGGTTCACAGATTTTCAAAACGTAATGATTTAATATACTGTATATTTATTTCATGAATTCTTCCATATGTTGCTATAACTGAAAAATTTTTTAAAAGATCAAATTTACAATCCCACCTTGAATTTCGAGTGATAATGAGGTTAAATGAGATTTGGCCAGCAGGGCTAGGAAGGTGAGAATAAGTCCTCACTCCGTGGATCAGTCTTGGAGGGAAAGAAGGAAATTAGCAGAGAAGGAAAGAGCTTTCTAGGCAGAGGCAAGACTCACGCTAAAGTCTTCTTTGCCTATTTCACCCCTTTGGCACTGCAATTCTTCCCTCTAGTCTGGCACTACAGGTGAGTGTGAGGGTTTAAGAAATGGGGCCCCCAAGGCAGGTCAGAGGCCAGAATATGTCCTGTTCATGTTTAGATTTACTAGAGACTTTTTGGAAGTAAGAACATTTTTGTTATCAAGTAAAAAGGAATATCTAAGATATCCCTCCTTCTCCCTTAAAACAAGGAAATACAAACCAATGGAAAAACCAAGGAAGATGTAAAGAAAAGAAGAGGAAACTAAGGAAAACTTGAGAAAATTCAGGCACAGATACAAAGGGGAAGAGAGAGAAGGGAATGAGTCAGGTGGAAAATAGAGAAAAGAGATTAAAGACATAAGAAGATAAAAGTATAGGGAAGCATTGCAGTGCAAAAGGGAAGAAATAAACAAAGAAGACATGGAAGCTGCATTCTTAAGATCTCTCTTAGATGAAAAAGGGGAGAGATAAATGAGAGAAAAGTAAAAAAGTTTTAGCAGAAAAAAAATGATCAGAAATGTTTAATAGAAACATGAAGATTAGAAGTTCATGGGGCAAAAATAAAATGTGGCTTATTTTTATTTCTCTTTCTTAAAAGAGAAAAACATTTGCAGGAAATCAAAAGGGCTCAAATTGCAAAGATCAACAGAACCAAGTGATGGGAAAAACCTTTGTTAAGAGAAACAAGAATGGCATAAGAGGAATCTTAATAGTTTGATCATTTAAAGAGGCTAAGGTAAATACTCAAGCGAAAGAACCAAAAACTATGTAAGAGTTATGATGCCAGAGAAAATAAGGAAGAAGAAAAAAGATAAACATTGTTAGGTTTTCTAACTTGCAAGTCTCTCTCCCTCTTACTCTGCTAAGAGTAAAAGAAAAGGCGGAAAGAAGAGATGAAAAACACCACAAAGCCACCCCTTTTGGGTCATTCCAACTCATTAAAATAGGGAAAAACCAACTATTGCAGAAGGGAATGGTGAGCCTGGTAAAAGGTGGGAGGAGGATGGGAAAATGCAAGAAGAGGGTTGCTAAAGTTATGAGTTCATTTTCCCTCGCCCCCTCAGGGTACCATACTCACTAGGCTGGAATGGCAAGTTTCGCTCCAGCAAATGAAGCAGCAAGGAAGTGACTTCATAAAAATCTTCCTCTGCTCTAGGGTAATGTGAGCCTTTCACGATTTAACTCAATCTACCACATTTTGACCTAGTTGAAAACTGGGTCAGACTATTTTTCTTGAACGGAAGCCTAAAAACCACCCTACCTTAAATGAATTTCTATTTTTGTACTATTTTCTATATTCAGTTTCTCTTTTACCCTTTTTGGAGATGCTAACAAAAATTACTCAAGCCAGTTAAAGACTCTGGACTCAGAATCCATAGACAGAGGAAAAGGAATCAGGGATTTCACAGGGAACTTGGAAGACTTGCTTCGGACCTCCTCCTGGTGGGGCCCTGGGTGTTTATTTAAGTGACAATCAGCCCATTTCAGTCATGACTTCCCTCCCTCTCTGAGCAATTATTGAGGCACAGATGAACTCCATTTTGGCTCAAAGAGTTTGTAAACCAAAAATAAAATTGCAAGGCCCCGCCCACCATCTGAATGGACCCCTCTTCTCGGACAAGGGCATTCCAAAGTTGGTTCAGCCCATGATGGGAAGGGAGGATTGGACATGCCTCATTACACCCTCCTCCCTTTTGGGAGCCAATCAGCATTAACATCGACACAGACCTTAAAGTCTGGTAAGAAACACTTACAGTCTATTCTCTTGGAAGACTGCTACTTGAAGGTTTCATCTGTACGATAAAACTTTGATCTTCACAACCCCTTATTGTCCTAAACCAGACACTCGTTTCTATTGATTCCAGGTCTTTAGATAGTAACTCTTTCAACCAATTGTCAGTCAGAAAAATTTTAAATCTACCTGTAACCTTGAAGCCCCACTGCTTCGAGTTATCCTGGCTTTCCAGACTGAATCAATGTACATCTAACATGTATTGGATTAATGTCTCCTGTCTCTCTTGAATCTCTAAAACCAGGCTGTGCCTCGACCACCTTGGGCACAGGTTCTCAAGATCTCCTGAGGGCCATGTCACAGACCATTGGTCCCTCATATTTGGCTCAGAGTAAATCTCTTCAGATATTTTAGAGTTTGCCTCTTTTCCTCAGCAATTTCTATGAGGCATGGAAGAAAGGTGTCAGGCGTTGGGGAAGAGAGGAATGAGGAATAAATGAGGCTGCCCAGTTAGGTTAGGGGCAGGGACTTCCAGGACACATTGAGGAGTTTGGGAGGCTGATAAAGAGAGGGGCAATATGATTAAAGCAGATTAGAAGAAACACGTGGCTGGTGGAGGGATGTAAGAGAAACCTGGCCAGAGTGGGAAGCGAATTGATTCTTGATGAGTAAATGCATCCTGGCCAGGACCATAAGTATTCCCTAGAGCATGATTACTCATGATCTTTTCCCCATCTGGCTGGTTGGAATAGGTATAAGCCCTAAGGAAACATGCCAGATAAAATAAAATAGAGAATGCCTCATTAACTTCAAATTTCAGATAAACAACGTATTTTTTTTTTTAGTGCTATTATGTCCCAGGCAATATTTGGAGCCCACTTAAAAACAAACAAACAAACAAAAAAACCCATGTGCTGTCTAGCTGAAATTCAAAGCTGCTGGGAATTCAATTTGCTAAATCTGGCAACTCTATCCCCAGGGCAATCTTGGCGGTCATGACAAAGTAGAACCCAAAGATGTTGCTGGATCTCAGAGCTGCAAGAGAAGTGCACAGGAAGGCTGCCTAGATGTTAGGAATTCTGACTTCCAAAACTGTAAAAGAATACATCTGTTTTTTAAGCCACTAAAATGTGGTAGTGTGGTACAGTGACAATAGGAAACTAACACATAATCTAACACATTTTTTCCTTTTTCTGTTTCTTTGTCTACCCAATAGATAGAGACAATGCTACACTTGGAAAGCAGAACCTTATTGTTCATTTTCACAAAAGAAAACTGAGGACATAATCAGTATTTTCATTTGTAGAGTAATTATCAGCATTCTTTCCTTGACGCTATCTACACACTTTCTTATATTTCTCTTCCTCTTCATCTAATTCTCTCCCTCTTCCCAATTCTTTCTATTCCTGTTTGCATTGCTTTTCTTTTCTCTATCAATTACCCAACCATCATCATCCATCCATCCATCCATCCATCCATCCATCCATCCATCCATCCATCCAACATCCTCTTCCATGCTTTGTTTTCATATTTCATGTAAAAGAGTACTTTTCAAGTTCACTCATATCCACTTTCCCAAAATACTTGGCACATTTTATCCTTCATCCTTCCTTTCATTATGTTGTGTCACTAGTTATAGATCCATCTGAGTAAAGAAACTTTCCTTTTAAAAATGCAATACCGGCCAGGTGCAGTGGCTCACACCTGTAATCCCAGCACTTTGGGAGGCTGAGGCGAGAGGAACACAAGGTCAAGAGATCAAGACCAACCTGGCCATCATGGTGAAACCTCTTCTCTACTAAAAATACAAAAATTACCTGGGCGTGGTGGTACGCACCTGTAGTCCTAGGTACTCGAGAGACTGAGGCAGAAGAATCGCTTGAACCCGGGAGGCGGAGGTTGCAGTGATCCAAGATTGTGCCAGTGCATTCCAGCCTGGTGACAGAGTGGGACTCCATTTCAAACAAACAAACAGGCAACCAAAAAAATGCAATACCTCCAGTTTGGGTGTCAAATTTCAGCATGAGTCTGGGGCACTTGTTTAAAAGCCAGTATTTGGGAGATAATCATTTTGTAGGTCTGCGTGGGGTTCAGATGTTTGTACATTGGTTAAGTATTTTGAAAAGTGATATGCAGAGACCACCTGTTTGCAAGACTCTGGGATTTCACAGATTGGTTTTTAAAAAGTTGTGGGGGATGCACAGCAGAGGGGTGTTTACTAACATACAGTTTCCAGTTCTTTATCAGAGCAAAGTCATAACAAACCAATGAAAAAGCAAATGTGCCACCATTTCACTAAAGAAAGGACATTTTAACACCATAAATAAGGGAAGAACAATTTTGCTATATTGAAAAACTTATCTTAAGAAAGCCCAGGAGGTAAACTTATGTTGATACATAAATTTTTAAAGAGACTATATTAAGGAATTCAGATATTTTACCTTACTTGGGCTTATTTTTTGTTTCTTTATACAAGCTTGTCAATTTGCACATATATATTTGGTGCAGTGTGAAATGAAGTGACAGTATCCTACTTCTTCCTGGATTTCATTTTTATCAGTTATTGTTAAAAATCTGTTCCCACATGCATGTGTTGACAGAAATAGAAACAACTTTCTTAAAGCTATTTCATTCAATCTAAAATATTGTGAATAAAGATGAAGAAGGAACTCCATGGTTTCAGCCATTTCTCCTGCTTTTCCTCATTCTCAGTAAAGATGAAAGCTGCTCTGGTTGGTGATCTGCCTGATTATCAGGGAGAACAGCCAGGGCTGGCCCCAGGGAGCTTAGGGCTGAACATCTGAGGCCAGAAAAGAGAAGTCTGGCAGAAGAAACCTCATCCTAGGTAGATACCACACCATTGACTTCTGTTAGGGAGCCACTTTTTATTATTATTATTATTATTATTATGTTTGGAAAATGTGATGAAAACTTGCCAGCCAGTGGTTCTCTGGAGCACATCAGAATTGAAGCAGGGTTTTTCTCAACCCCTTCATCAGACTTGCAACAAGGGTGACCCATTTATTTGGCCTGTCGTGCTCTACCTCTCGTGGGAGGAAGCACATGAGCGAGTGAGTGTAGGATCTGGCTGGCCACTTTGGGCGCTGGAAGGAGCAGACTTCATGTGGGCCCTGCAGTGGTACCCAGGTGGGTGTTCCTGCAACCCTAAAGCCCCAGAGGGCATGTTACAATGCTCTCATCGCTCCACCAGTGACAGCAAAGGGCCACTGTGATGGCCTTTTTTGGTTTCCTGCACTAGGTGGGTCCCAAGCTCTCGTCTGGCATCCAAGGAGAATGAGGTCGCATGGACACCTGAAGGATGGTGAAAGTGGAGAATTTTATTTAGCGACGAAAATGGGTCTCAGCAGAGAGGGAAGCTGGAGATGGGGCAGGACAGACCAATAATCTCCTGAAGTCCAAAGTTAAGCCATCTCTCCTCTGAAGTCCAGCTGTCCCTCTGAAGCCAAGTAACCTCTCTCCAGTCAAGTCACTTCTCTCTTTCTACCGACTGAGTCTGGGGTCTTTATAGGCACAGGATCGGGGGTGGGACAGGCTCTAGGTAGTTTTGGAAAGGGCAATATTTGATTGGTAAAAAGACATTATTCAGAAAGAATCAACTGGGAGAGAGCAGGCAAAAAGGGATAGAAGTTCTCACTTTGGGCCATGGGTTTCAGGCTTTTTGACTCGAAGATGGAGTTTCAGTGGGGTCCTGCCCCTGTCTGCCTAGAATTTATCTGCCTCCTGCCTCTATCCAAATCACCTGTATTGCTTTTAAAACAGTTACTTGATCCTAACTCAGACCTATAGGGTCTGAGTTTCTGGGAGGTTTGGCATGGGTAGTTTATTTTTCTTAGACCTCACAAGTGACCTGATGCTCACCTTTGTTAAGAATCTTGCCATGCATCAGTGGTTCTCATCCCTGGCTGCCTGTTACATTTACTGGGATAAGTGCCTGGGCCTTACTTAGGAATGCTTAGCATCGGAATATCTGTTTGGGGATGATGGGGCTGGACATCAGTGGCTTCTAAAAGCTCCCCACATGACTCTACTTTGCACCTGGGGTAAAGAATTTCAGGGGAAATACGTTTGGATTCACATAACTGTGCGTACAGTTTCAGGAGCTCAGTGTAAGGAACCCTGCACATGACAGTTTGAAGCCAGTCTTTCGTGTGGCTGAATAAATCACAGGGCTTCCTCAGGAGGCAGACCCAGGACAAGCACTGTGATACTAACTAATGCTTCTTGAGGACTTTCTGGGTCCCCGGCCCCATTTGAGAGGTTTCCACTTATTGCTGTATCTCTTAGGGACTCAAGAAGGTCAGCATTTTTATTATCCTCATTTTACAGGAGAGGGAATGAAGGTCAAATCAATTGTCTGGATTCATGCCCCTGAGTAATGATGTAACCTGGCTCAGCACTTGTTCCCTTAACCAGAATCATGGGCAGGAGGAAGAAGAGCTTGGCTGGGAAAGGATTTGGAGGGGATTGTTGAGAAGGGAAGTTAACCGAGAAGCTCCCAGCATGCTGGGAAGCCAGTAGGTTGGCAAGTAAGGGTGAGTCAGCTTTGCTAAGTGCAGAAGCTGAAGGAAAGGCACTTGGGAACATTCCTGGGTGGGAAGGAGAGTTGGTGCATGAAGTTTGTTTGATGAAAGACAAACTTCCTTGTCCTATTTCAAACATTTCCCAGAGCTTTGTACCCAGAGGAGAGGATGAAGACTGTTTCTCAGTGTGAGGCATGAGGCATGTAAACTGTAAAGTGCCCTTCAGTGGTGAGCTCTTCTTATTACCATGTGACCGCTCAAAGAAAAGTAATTTGAATTGAAGGTATAGTATTATACCTGCAGTCTCTAGAATGAAGGCAGTCATGGCCCCTTTCCTTTGTATTGTTCCAACCACACCAAGAGAAGCAGCCATGCTTTGAAAGGAGAAAAGATCAGGAAAATGCTCTTAGAGGATGGAGTCATAAAGATGAGAGCACTGGAAACTGTGGTGTGAGTAACCAGTGGAGTTTCGAGGTGATCTTGAAGGCCATGTAAAGCTGGCTTCCCCTGGGCTGTCCTATAGAAAAGAAGTTAGATATGCCAGATACAGTTCCAAGGGCTAAACTGGTAGGCAGAGGCAAGAGGTTTTATCCTATTAGAAGAAAGCTATCTATCTCCAGCTGTCTTGAGAAGAGTATTGTTTGTTACCAGAAAGAACCAAGATACGGTGAACAATAGCTTCAAAGAGAGTGCATCTTTCAAGGTCTTTGTAACTAACATTCAGTAGTTCTGTGATGATTCCTCAACCTCACTCAGTTACGGAACAAGAGTTTATTGGCGTTGTGCTGAACTTGAGTGATGCAGTGGTGAATTCATTGACTTGGCAAGTAAAGGAGACAGAGAAATAAACAACTCCATTCCTATACTTATTCCAAGTATAAGTAGGTTGGAATACACCTACTATTACTATATTACAATATACTATTACACCTGACCTAGGTGTTGAGTTCAGATTCTTTAGCACTGTGTTTCCTATTTACATTTTATTTTATTTTTTGAGACAGGATCTGGCTCTGTCACCCAGGTTGGAGTGCAATGGCACCATCTTGGCCACTGAAACCCTGCCTCCTGGGCTCAAACGATCCTTCCACCTCAGCCTCCCAAGTAGCTGGGACCACAGACATGCACCACCATGCTCAGTTAATTTTTGTATTTTTTGTAGACATGTGTTTTTTCCATGTTCCCCAGGCTGGTCTTAAGCACCTGGGTTCAAGCAATCCTCCCTCCTCGGCCTCCCAAAGTGCTGGAATTACAGGCATGAGCCACTGAGCCCAGCCTTCTATTTATATTTTAGAGTTCTCTCTCTCTCTCTTTTATTTTTGTGTCCCTCTTTCTTTACATTTAATATCTTCTTTTCCTCTTCTGTAGCCATCTGTCTCTTAGTTGTTTTTTCTTGTATTTCCTATTCTTTCACTTACTCCATTCCTAGTACCATTAATATGTGAGTGTACTCTATCCTATATATCTAAATATCTGCTCATTGTTTCTATATTCCTGGTTACAATAGAAAAATCAAATTAGTATAGTCTTCAAATATTTAAGCATCACACATAGCTTTCATCAAACCCATGACATATTTCAATAAAAGAGGAAATAATCCCTTCTCTCCTCCAAACCTGTTCTCTGAAAGGGGAACTTCTTTCCTCCACCTTAGTCATGGGAAGTACTGAGAAGTTTACACCAGAAATGATATCTAACACTGTATATTTTGTTACTGGATAATGAATAGCTTTCTTGTTCTGCCTAGGCTTATCAGGTGCCAAACATTTCTAGAACAGTAGCCTCAGTAGGACAGCCAACCCTGACACTTCATTGTTAAAAAGTGGGGGTTTCCACTGTGAAGAAACAATTTGAAGTTTTATTCTTTTCATATCCATAGGTTAAATCATGCGTGAATTTCGATAATAAACATTTCAATATAGTTCTGCTTTACCGTGAAAGTAGAGAGCATGTAACAACATATTTTAGGAACATTAACATTAACTTGAAGAATACTAAAAAAATAAAAATAAAAATAAAATCCCTGTAGGCAATAGCACTTTCTGTTTCAAGAGAGAAATAAATCAAGATAGTAGTAGAAGCAGAAGGCTGCATATGAGCACAGTTCTGTTACCTGTAAACTATGTGTAGGTACGTTTAACCATATGTTTAAACAGTGATATAGTCCAGAAGTTTTAATATGATATTGGCCCTGTATTCTAAAGGAGGCTTTTGCCCAGATAACTTTCTACCTCCAAAAATAAATCAGACCCCAGTTAGGGTAAGATTTTCCCTGGCTTTATGCCCTACTAGATAATAGAAATTTTTTTCTTATCATTCCTGTAATGTTGCACACTTTTTGCTCATTGTATCGCTGAAAAAGATATGGCCAGTTGTCTGACTGCCAAAGAGATCATCAATTGTTAAGGGATAGGGAAATGACATTTCATGATTTGTGCCAGGTACTTTACAAGGTGGTTGTACTTATTTCTTGGGATAATTCTACTAGGTACAGATAAACATTTGACACATGAGGTACCGAGGCTTGGCTCTGAGAAGGTCAGTAAATTGCCCACATTGTCATAAGGATTAGGTAGCAGAGTAGGGATCGAACTCCCACCTTTCTGACCCTAACCCCTCCCATTTTTTTTCTTTTTCTTTTTCTTTTTTTTTTTAGTAGAGATGGGGTTTCACCATGTTGGCCAGGCTGGTCTCAAACTCCTGACCTCAAGTGATCCACTTGCCTTGGCCTCCCAGAGTGCTGGGATTACAGGCGTGAGCCACCACTCCCGGCCTCCTAACACTCTTGAACTTTTCATCACAGTTAAGAACATGGCCCAGATTTGGGTTTAAACACCCTGCTCCCATCCTTTCTCACAGCTCAGAGAGGGCTTGGGTGGCAAGGTCACATAAAAAACTTGAGCTGGAAGGATGCCTCAGAAATGTAGTCTTTTGGTTTCTCAGCCTCCAGCTTGCAGTGGAGCCAAGTCCAAGGGGGTTGGGATGGAGCTGATGAAGCCAAAGTCCAATTTTTGCCATAGACCAAACCTTTGACCACTTGACACTCGTGTGTCCCCATCTTCCCACACTTAAACTTTCAAACCACAACAGCCACAAAAAATGCTCTCATGATGGCAATAAAACCATTCCTCATGCAAATGAGAATACTTTTCTCCCAAAGCAGGATGGCAAATGTCATCAGTTGCAGGGTTCATCTCTGGGGGTTAGTCCTTCTTTCTTTTGTTTAACCACAGTCCTGTATGGTTTTACTATAACCCATGGACAAAATTATGAAGTTAACACCCACCAAAGAGCCTTATGTAAAATTGTGTTGCAGGACTTTTCCTTAGTTCAGCTAAAGATGGGGTTCTTCCTCCCACGGTCATGAAAATGTAGGCCCGCAGACAATTTGAATGGTGAGTAAGACAAGAGTTTTATGGCCGGGCGTGGTGGCTCATGCCTGTAATCTCATTACTTTGGGAGGCTGAGGCGGGTGGATCACTTGAGGACAGGAGTTCAAGACCAGCCTGGCCAACAGACTATCTGTATCTCTACTAAAAATACAAAAATTAGCTGGGCATGAGGGCAGGTGCCTGCAATCCCAGCTACTTGGGAGGCTGATAATCGCTTGAACCTGGGAGGCAGAGGTTGCCGTGAGCCAAGATCAAGCCATTACACTCCAGCCTGGGCGACAAAGTGAGACTCCATCTCAAAAAACAAAAAACAAAAACAAAAACAAAAACCAAAAACCCAGGGTTTTAGTGGGTAAAAAAGTTAGAAAATATGGAAACAGGAACTCTCAGCTAGGCCAGGGTCCCTGTTAGAGCACTTCCTGCCCAGCCATTCCAATCCCAGGTTCCACACAGGAAGAGGAGGGGCCAGGCTCCTCCCTGCTGCAAATGGCATGAACCAGCATGCAGGCTGGTTGGAGAGGTTGGACTCCCTCCCACCTGGCTGTCTCAATGGTAGAAAAATGGGAGAGAGAAAAATATGACACAGTGTGGAAAGAAGAAATAAGTTTGCTATAACAATGAACAGTGTTCATTTCTGCAACTGACCATGAGGTTTATTTGGTATTTATTGTGTCCATTTCTTACTCCGCTGCCAATTCTGTGTTCTCTTTGCCTTGAGCAGGCTTGAGTCTTTATTTAGGGGGGTCATCCAAACCTTCCTTTGTGAACGGCATGAACTCTAGGAAGGTCCTTGTCATGTTGGTTCCCATGGTCTTCCATTGACTTTTACCACCTGACATGACAAGATTATTGGGTTTGAGGAATATTCTCCCATCAACTGCGTGATTTAACAGGAACTCAATTTCCCCTTGATAATCAGTCTACTCTTCTCAGCCAATGTGGTAAATCCTTCCTCCTCTCCCTGCCCCTTTTTTTTGGCCTGTTTATTCAGGGACAAAAGGAACCTGAAATGGCCAAAGGGTAGTTTTCAGTTACGGGAACATGGGTGTGTCTAATGGTGGAACAATTTTGTTCTTGCGATCTCAGACGTCTAAACAAGCAGTCAAATAGATCACGATCAAACTTTTTTGAGTAAATCACTGGGTGGAATATGAAGAGATGCCACTCACATCCCCATCCTGGCCATCCAGAACAACGTGTTCTGACCATAGGAGAGACAGCACCCAAGATGGTCGGGTGCTGGTTTAGAACCAAAAAACCACATCAAGAACAACACACCCCAACCTAACAAATGTTGCTTTTCTTTTCTTTCTTTTTTTTTTTGAGATGGAGTCTCGGCTCTGTCGCCCAGGCTGGAGTGCAGTGGTACGGCCTCAGCTCACTGCAACCTCCACCTCCTGGGTTCATGCAATTCTCCTGCCTCAGCCTCCAGAGTAGCTGGGATTACAGATGTGCACCACCGTGCCCAGCTAATTTTTGTGTTTTTGTAGAGATGGGGTTTCGCAATGTTGATCAGGCTGGTCTCGAACTCCTGACCTCAAGTGATCCACCTGCTTCAGCCTCCCAAGGTGCTGGGATTACAGGTATGAGCCACCACACCTGGCCAAGTGTTGCTTTTCCACTCGGCCCTGGAGCTGAGTGTTCTATAGGCCTGTTGCTTAGGCAAGGTATGTGGTAAGAGAAGAGAACCATTTGACTGCCTTGATTCTTGTGAGAAACAATATTGTTTGGATACCAGGATGATGGACAAGGCAGATTGTGTTGCGTGAGGGAGCACAGTAGACAGATATAGAAAATTCTTTTTTTTTTTTTTGAGACGGAGTCTTGCTGTGTCGCCCAGGCTGGAGTGCAGTGGCACGATCTCGGCTCACTGCAAGCTCTGCCTCCTGGGTTCACGCCATTCTGCTGCCTCAGCCTCCTGAGTAGCTGGGACTACAGGCGCCTGCCACCACGTCCAGCTCATTTTTTATAATTTTAGTAGAGATGGGGTTTCACCGTTTTAGCCAGGATGGTCTCAATCTCCTGACCTTGTGATCTGCCCACCTTGGCCTCCCAAAGTGCTGGGATTACAGGTGTGAACCACCGCGCCTGGTCAGATATGGAAAAATTCTTATCTAACGTAAGTCTTTTTCACTGTGGGCAATTTTCTGTCCCTTTAGTGATGAGCAGTTCCAACATGATCAACCTTCTGCTGGGTGTCAGCCTGGTTCTCCAGGGATGGTAAAAGAATGGGCTGCAAGGTTGATTGCTGCTGCAGGCAATTTGGATACACAGCAAAGCAACTGGCAAACCAGCCCAGTGGCAATAGATAGGCCAGCCTTGGTGACAAGGAATCCTCTATGGGCCATGCCTTACCTTTATCCCTGCCTCTTACACCACTTTATTCATGAGCCCATTGAGCATAAACTGGGGTTGCTGGGGAGGAGGCTGACTGACAGCCAGTGTGGATTTTTTTTTTTTTTTTTGAGACAGGGTCTCATTCTGTCACTCAGGCTGGATTGCAGTGGCATGATCTCGGCTCACTGAAGCCGCTGCCTCCTGGGTTCAAGCGATTCTCCTGCCTCAGCCTTCTGAGTAGCTTGATTACAGGCACATGCCACCATGCCTGGCTAATTTTTGCTTTTTCAGTAGAGACAGGGTTTCGGCATGTTGGCCAGGCTGGTCTTGAACTCCTGACCTCAGGTGATCCACCTGCCTTGGCCTCCTAAAGTGCTGGGATTACAGAGGTGACCCACTGATCCCAGTCTCTAATCACTTCTTCTACTAATTAATGATTGGGTAGGACTCAGTGGTAGTTTTAACTAAAGTGATTGAAACAGGAAGTACGTTTTCCAAATCATTAGTGGGTGAGAACAGATTCTGAGCAGAATTTTCAGGTGGGCCTGCCAAAACAACACTGCAGAACTGTTCAACTAGGTCTGTGGCCAACTCTGCTACGATCAGGGGCAGAGAACTGGGACGCCAGCACACAGCTGATGGCTATGGGACCACAATCTCGCTGGCATTCTGAAAGGCCTGCACGTGGCTTGTCACCATCCATGCTGCTAGAGCCTAGCTGTGGAGAGCTCTGTTAGAGCTGCTGCAGAAGGAAACAGACTACCCCCATGATGACCGGGCCGAGCTTGCGTGCGGCAGCTCTGACTCTACCTGCCAACATTGCTTCTGCTTCCAGATGGCATGGGCATCACCTGGGTGTCGCCTGCTTGATGGGAATCAGGCCCCACGTGGAACCTGGGCTGTGAAGCTGTCTGCGGGCTCCAGCAGGCACTAGGCCTACTGGCAGGGGAATGAAACAGAACTGAGTGAGCCAACCCACCAAATCTGCCAATGTGGCCATGTCAGAGTTTTGGAAATAAAAGGACTTAGCTGATTAAATATGAGGAAAAGGGAAAGGGATGTTCAGGAGGGCTTTGAAGAAGAAAGAGCTGGTTTAGGAAAAGAAACTGCTACATGTGTGGAGGTGGAGACAGAAATGTGGAACTAAAACATAAGAGAGAGAGAGAGAAAAAAAAGACAGAAAGGCAGGAAAAAGCGAAAGGAGCTTCAAGACAAAAAGGAGTGCCAACAGAGTCCGAGAAAGCAGGAGGAGGTGGAGAGGATCTGGAATCCCCCTTTGGGAGAGGAGCCAAGGTTTGCGCAGCTACACCTTCTCCTCGTTACCTACTACTGTTGCTCTTCGGAGATGCTGGGCAGTCTGTGAGATTTATGTCCTGGGAACAAAGATAACAGTGGCAGTAACAAGCATAAAACCATAGGTTTCAAAAGTTTTTATCATTGTAAGTATTTCCTGTATATATTTCCATTGAAAACAAGAAATAAGGACAAGCTGATCTTTCCCTTTCTGCTTTAAAATGTCACTTTTCAGCAAGCACATATTCAGTTCAGTTGACACACACACAGTCAAAATCCTGGCTGAGAGGCATTCAAGCTATTACCATCTCGGAGTTTGTTAGACGTTACAGGAAGTCCTGCAGGGACCGTGTGGTGTTGAGTCAGCACAGACACACCTTGGAGACGCTGTGGTATAAACAGTTCTGTATTAGCAAAAGGCAATAAGAAAATAATGTAAAAAGTAAAAAATTTAGACCAAGGCAAGTAAAGTTGGCTAAATAAAGAACTATTTCAAAATGGCCATAAACAGAGAGGGTGTATCAAGCTGTGCTCTTCTCTCAAAGCCTCAGTTTGTCATCTGTAAAATAAGAACAATGGTCCTTACTGGGTAGAGTTTTTGTGAAGATTGAAGCAGATGATTTGGGTGATACAATTAACCCAGAGCCTGGTACACAGTACGCATTCAATAAATGTTAATTATTATCATTGTTACCATTGCTTGCATGTTTGTGTGTCATGGCAAGGAGCCTTTTTCTCTCCCTTTCTTTCTTTCTTTCTTTCTTTCTTTCTTTCTTTCTTTCTTTCTTTCTTTCATTCTTTCTTTCTCTCCTTCCTTCCCTCCGTCTCTCTCTCTTTCTCTCTTTCTTCCTTTCTTTTCTTTTTTTCTTTCTTGGAATCTCACTCTGTTGCCCAGGCTGGAGTACAGTGCAGTGTAATTTTGGCTTACTGCAACCTCTGCCTCCTGGGTTCAAGCGATGCTCCTGCCTCAGTCTCCCAAGTAGCTGGGATTATAGGCGCCCACCGCCACACCCAGCTAATTTTTGTATTTTTAGTAGACACACTGTTTCACCCATGTTGCCCAGGCTGGTCTCAAACTCCTGACCTCAAGTGATCTGCCCGCCTCTGCCTCCCAAAATGCTGGAGGTACAGGCGTGAGCTACCGCGCCTGGCCAAGTTATTTCCGAGATAACTTTGAGGTAGCTAAAAGGAAGGAGTTTGCTCAATACGTAGGCTCTTTTGTCTGGCATAGGCTCTGGCCTCGCTTCCTTCCTTCCTTCCTTCCTTCCTTCCTTCCTTCCTTCCTTCCTTCCTCTTTCTTTTCTGAGTATTTTGTTTTATTTATTGCTTATTTTACTATAAAAAGTTTTATTTTTATTATTTGTAAAATTTTGTGGGTACATAGTAGGTATATATATTTATAGGGTACATGAGATATTTTGGCAGCATGCAATGTGAAATAAGCACATTTCAGATGTCTCTGAGGATTGGGAAAAAAAGCACATCATGGAGAATGGGTTATTCATCCCCTCAAGCATTTATCTTTTGAGTTACAAACAACCCAATTACATTATTAAAGTTATTTTAAAATATGTAATTACGTTATTATTGACTGTAGTCACCCTGCGGAAAGAATGTAAACGCGCTTATAAAACAGGTGTACACTGCTGCCCCCTACTGGCAGTGATCTATGTAGCCGATAAGTAACCTTGACCGAATTGCAACAGTCCCTCGATGTGATCTTTTATTTGAAATAGACGGTTAGATACATTTTGCATGTCAGCATGTATTCCAGAGTCAAACAATTTAGTTATAGATGTGGTTAATTTCGTTATGATAATGTTCAAAGAAAAAAGATTTTAGGTGCCTAGACATTTGGTATACAGCACACTGTATATATTTACATCATTTGTTTCATAAAATAGCCCCATGAGGCAGATAGTATTATTATCCCCCTTTTGATTTAAGTGAATCGAGGTTCTAAAAGGGACTCTGCTAGTAAGTGGCAGAACTGGCATTCAAACGTCAGGATCCTCTGACTCACATTTGTGTCCTTTCTAGGCCATCAGGCCTCCCTAAAGAGGATGAACTCATTAGCAACATCAGAAGCCTGACTCTTGGCAGGTCTGATGTAATTACACATTACACCATCTTTCCCCCACTTCCTTTTCATTGAAAAACAACTTGCAGGCAAGGACACTAGAGGAGAGTATAAGCTCATGAGGCAGTGCGGAGAGGTGAAGGCTTTTTGTGAGCAGGGCTAGTCTAGCGGGGGTTTGCAAGGATCAGCTGCTCCCTGGGCACCTGTGCAGGGCTGGGTGGCCCACTGGGCGGTCTGAGTAGCTCTCGAAGCCCTGTCAGTGAGTGGGGCAAAGCCTGGCCCTTGCT
Organism: Piliocolobus tephrosceles; assembly: GCF_002776525.5. Taxonomy (NCBI): domain Eukaryota; kingdom Metazoa; phylum Chordata; class Mammalia; order Primates; family Cercopithecidae; genus Piliocolobus; species Piliocolobus tephrosceles. Next base: position 114,320,762 of record NC_045444.1, read on the forward strand.
CAGCTTGGGTCTCCTGGCCTCAGGAGTGCCCCCATTAGGCCTGGAGGTCCTGGCAGTGTGAAGGAACAGCCTCCAACCCAGAGCTGATGCCTTTCCACAATCTGCCCAAAGGTATGGCTTGTGCTAGCGGTGGTACCATAAAAAGCATGGCAGGATGTCTTTACCTGTCTGCATGAAATTCATAAGCCTAGCCAGGGCCTTTTTCTCAGGCAAGGCAGAGGGCACCAGTGATCTGATTCCAGTCAATCCCCAGTGCCACTACCACCAGCATAGGTAGAGAATGACTCATTTAACTGGGTAGAAGGGAGAAGGAGGGAGACAGTTAGTCACAGTTGGAGGTAGGAGGGCAGAAGAGAACTTCTTTGGAATGTTGGGATCCGAGAAGAGAGATAAATGATGGCAAACTTCTTTGAGGTGATCCTGGAAATCCAGCAAGCCTCACAAGGCAGCTTTCATGCATTGCAGAAAGGGGTGGGCATTGAGTGGAAATGGCAGCCTGATGCAGGCTGGAGAGAGACGACTAATTTATCTGTCAAACTGGCAAGTTTAGGTATTTAGAAGTTCACTGGACCCCAGAGTGGGACATGGAAGTCACCAAGAACTATAGGTTCTTTAAGGGATCCAGGACCAAGAGGAGAGACCCCAGAAGTGGCACATAGCAGACTGTCCTCTGGGGACTGAAACAGGGTGCGGTGACATTTCAGCAAGTTGCTGCAGTGAGGTGGTAGGAGGCACCCTGACAAGCTGAGGAGGGCATTATAATGCAAGTGGGAGCATAGAACCAATGACAACCAAGGCTGATCATTTCAGACCTTTTCTCCATAATTCTGCAAAGGGCTATTGTATCAGATCCTTCGGGAGTTTAGAATAAACCCTGTAAGAGGAAGAAAAATCAAATAAACCACACTGAATAGAATGGAGTTTTCAACACAAAATGAAAGAACCATCACTAGGGTCCCGTGAGTTTACTTGAAAGTGGCCAGATGCAGTTGTTGGCATAGGGATTGGAGGCAGGCATCGTACGGTAAGGACATTTTGGAGTGCGTGATGTGAACTCCACACCCAGCACACACTATTACAGAAAATTGAATTGAGCATGTGCGCAAGGTGATTCTCGCTGGGTGAGGCTTTAGAACAGCTGACGTGGGAGGCTCACTGGGTGGCAGGAACGATAAGAATCAGAGCCAGCGCAGGAATAAGTGAGTCGTGATGTGTGAGTGCTGAATGGAATGAGCGAAAATCATTTGCAGTTGAGTAACTGAGGATTAGAAGGGCAAATGATTTGCTTAAAGTTCATTGATGAAAGGGTAGGATTGGAACTTCTGTCTTCCAAAGAGCAACCCGCTGTTTCATACCTTTCCACTTTTATCTTTTTGTGAAAACACACAGACATACAGAGAGCACAAGATCATGGAACCACAGAAATGAAAGGAAAATTTTATCTAGTCTTGTCTCTCAGCCGACTTAGAATCGTGTTTTAAAATCATCTTGGCAACTGGTCAAATTGCCTCAGCTAGAACTCTTTCAGTGCTGGGAAATTCTCATACTTTCGGACACAGCTTACTCTATTCATTCATTACTGGACAAACTGGCACGGAGCTCTTTATAGGGAGCCAACATCTGCCTCCATGAATCTAACTCTCTTAGCCCTGCCCTCTAGTTTCACACATAATCAGTGACTTCCTCTTCCAGATCATAAGGAAAATCACTCACTAATTAAGGGCCTATGGTGTGCCAGGCACAAAGCGTGGCATTATGTCCACCCCAGGGTCTCTGGTTCATGTTCCAGATATCCCTGGTCTTTCTCCACCTGTATCGTTCTTCTCTGGACTATCTCTAGCTTAGTAAGGTATAGAATCCATTCTTCCCTTCTAGATCCTCTAGGCCATTTATTTAAGAAGGTAAATCTATATGGGTCCGAAGAGAAAGCAGTTATGTTTTTAAAAATGTAAGCTAATTTTAATATTTAAGCCAAGTATACTAACACTAATTGACATAATTAGCAAGGTATACTTGTCAAGGAACACACAAAAGATTCCAAATTGCAATTGGAGCAATTGTTGACCTAGATTATCAACTGAAAAGCAAATGATATGTACATACCCTTTCCTCAGTTTCAAACAAATTTAACATAATAAGGCTTATTTATTATTATCATCACCGTCCCTAATTCTTACAGAATGTTTCAAGTGAATCAGGCTTATAGTGACAACTCTATGAATTGGATACCATGATCATTTCTAGCTTTTTGATGAGGAGACTAAAGCCCAGAGAGGTGATGGACCTTGGCCAAGATCCCATTTCTAGAAAACGGTAGGCTTCAAGTCAGGCATTCTGCTCTAATGCCTCAGTGGCAAAGCTGTTTTATCAGTTGTGCTGGCTGTTTATCAGCCTGCCATGCACTGGCATTGACCCATCAGTGAATGTAAATTTGGTCACATCTAGAGGTCTGTCTCCCATTGACCTACGACCATTTCTTCCTTCCTTTCTTTTTTTTTTTTTTAGATGGAGTTTCACTCTTGTCACCCTTGCTGGAGTGCAATGGCATGATCTCAGCTCACTGTAACCTCCACCTCCTGGGTTCAAATGATTCTCCTGCCTCAGCCTCCCAAGTAGCTGAGATTATAGGCACATACCACCACACCCAGCTTATTTTGAATTTTTAGTAGAGACAAGGTTCCACCATGTAGGTCAGGCTGGTCTCGAACTCCTGACCTCAGGTGATCCATTGCCTCGGCCTCTCAAAGTGCTGGGATTACAGGCGTGAGCCACCGCGCCTGGCAACCTACAATCATTTCAAACTCACCCGAAGTCTGATTCTTTCTGTGAATAACTTCCTTGCAATATTTTTCAGAATTAGATCTATAAGAGCAGCATGGCTGGTACTAGCAGGTCCTTAAACATATTTATTGAATGATACAATTAGTGGCCCTGGCCCTGTCAGTTTTCAAGTCCCAGGTAAGATCAGATGCTTTTGAGTCCTGCTGTGGGGATGGAGGCAGGCAGAGGAAGAGGGTAAATGGCGATGTCTGGTCCATATGCCTCCACCCTGATGCAGTTCCTCTGCTCTGGGGCCTGCTGTGACGAGGCCACCTTTAAACCCTGTGCACAGCAGACTGCTCCTGCCTGGCTCTGAGCATCTGTGTCTTTTTTTTCTAGGAGAGGATTGCATTTCTCTTTTTATCTGCTACTCTCGGTGAGGCCCCAACAGCAGTGATGCAGTCATCTCATTGATGTCAGCTTTCTTCAGGAGAAGCTGAGCCAAATAGAATCCACCAAGCCTAGCTGCAGCCGGAATTCTTCCTCCCTTACCTTGCCCAGCCTCAAAAATATAGACTCTGGATCCCCCAGACTGACTCCTTCCTCCCCGTCTCCTCCTCCTCCTTCTCTCTCTCTCTGTAAATAGAAATATACGTATGTATAGATATACTACATCCATATATATGTATGTATAGATATACTATATCCACATAGTATATCTATACTATATAGATATACTGGAGTGCAGTGGTGTGATCTCAACTAACTGTAACCACCACCTTCTAGGCTCAAGCCATCCTCCCACCTCAGCCTCCTGAGTAGCTGGGACTACAGATAAGCGCCACCACACTGGGCTAATTTTTGTAGTTTTTGTAGAGACCAGGTTTCGCCCTGTTGCCCACGCTGGTCTCAAACTCCTGAGCTCAGGCAATCTTCCTGCCTTGGCCTCCCAAAGCACTGTGATTCCAGGCGTCAGCCACCACGCCTACTATACATATTTTGATTTTAGAGACTACCTCCCTCCCCAACTCCCACCCTCCCAGGTACCTTCGGATTCCTCCCTCAGCCTGATGTCCACTGTCCTCTCTCAGTACATTGGAGCATCTGAAACCCAATTATGTAGATAATTCCAGCTTCTTCCCATGTTGTTTCTGGGTCTCATTTACATTCGAGCGTGTGACTGAACAACCAGTTTACTATTCCTGATAATCAGGGAAGACTGCCTGGAATACACAGAAATACTTGATCATGGGAGACGAAGCCCAATTTCACTTGCTTCATTCTGTCCAAGCCAGTGTAACCTATTAAGCTGGCACAGTGGCTCTCAAGCTTCATCATTCATTAGAATCACCAGGAAAGCACATTTAAACACCCGTTGTTGGACCTCACCGTCAGTGTTTCTGATCTGGTAGGTTGGAACTTGGGGGAGGTGAGAGTGTACATTGCTAATGAATTCCTAGGTGATACTGACCCTGCTGGTTTGAGGATCATACTTGGATAACTGAAACCCAGAGTGACTTCACTGTATTAGACTGGATTGGCTTAGCAGATTAAAATTACTGCTATTCATTATTTAGTTTCTGGTTGTTCAAGGCAGGTGCTGGTGGGAACATCTTAGTTCAGGCTTCCGTAACAAGTACCACGGACTGGGTGACTCACAAACGACAGAAACTTCTTCCTCACAGTTCTGGAGACTGGAAGTCTGAGATCAGGGTGCTAGCATGCCCCTTTACTTTGAAATAAATCAGTATGCTTTCCCTAAGAACAAGGACATTCTCTTACATAACCAGTACAATGATCAAAGTCAAGAAACTTAACATTGATATAACACGATTATCTAAACCACAATCCGTATTCAGAGTTCATCCATTGTCTCAATGATGTCTTTTGTAAGTACTTATTATTCTGGTTCAGGATCTATCATCACTCAGTGCATTTAGTCATTCTCTTTAGATTTATTTAATCTCAAATATTTCTTCAGACTTTTCTTTCCTTGACTGTCAACGATTATTTTGTACAATTTCTTCAATTTGGTTTACTCTGATGTTTACTTATGATTTGAGTCAAGTAATTCATTTTGGGCAGGAATTCCAGAGAATTGCTGCTTTTTTTTTTCTTCAGTCTTGCTCTGTTGCCAGGCTGGAGTGCAGTGGCATGATCTCGGCCCATTGCAACCTCTGACTCCCTGGTATAAGCGATTCTCCTGCCTCAACCTCCCCAGTAGCTGAGATTACAGGCACGTGCCACCACGCCCAGCTAATTTTTGTATTTTTAGTAGAGATGGGATTTCACCATGTTGGCCAGGATGGTCTGGATCTCCTGACCTCGTGATCCGCCCACCTTGGCCTCCCAAAGTGCTCATACCTGCAATTATAGGTATGAGCCACCATGCCCGGCCTTGCTGTGTTCTCTTCAATGCATTGTAATATAAGGTAATATATGTCAATTCATCCCACTATTGGTGATGTCATCCCTGACTCAAGTGATCCTCTCACCTCAGCCTCCTGAGTAGCCGGGACTGTAGGGGCGCACACCACACCCAGCTAATTAATTTTTTTGTAGAGACTAGATCTTGCCTTGTTGCCCAGGCTGGTCTTGAACTCCTGGGTTCAAGCAATCCTCCTAACTTGGCCTCCCAAAGTGTTGGGATTATAGGTAAGAGCCAACATGCCCCACCCAAAGATGGCATTTTAAATGGCATGAGCACAAGCAATAACATAGGTGACCAAAATCTACCAAAGACTTTCTCATTTCTATAGAACAAACTCTTTGCCCCTCCCTCCATAAGTCCTTCCGGAGTGTCTTAATGGCTAAGAGAAAGTTTGAGCTGGGAGAGAGCTTGGATTTCATATGGTTCGCTGTTGCTGTTTTCCAAGTATGGGATGCTTACTACTGCTGAGAAAAAGATTTTTTTTTTTTTAAATGTGTTGCATGTTTATATTAGGTTAAATTGTATCACTTAGTAGCAAAGGCTTTGCCATCTCAATAATCTTTTCGATCTTCTGAACACATCAAGTAGGAAGGCTCAATTGAGTGCTATTCCATCTTGTAGCCTGTCTTAACAATCTCAAACAGTTGCTAATTTCCCTCCCTCCCTCTCTCATCCCTTCCTTCCTTCCTTCCTTCCTTCCTTCCTTCCTTCCTTCCTTCCTTCCTTCCTTCCCTCCTTCCTTCCTTCCCTCCCTCCTTCCTTCCTTCCTTCCTTCCTTCCTTCCTTCGTTTACAAAGAAAAGAATGGTTTTTGGGTTCAGAGTCTTTGTGGCAGTATATAGTAATCAGTATATAGTAATATAGTAATATACAGTAGTATATAGTAATTCAATGCCTTTAGATCAATATATTTTCCATTTTTACTGTGCATACACATATATACAATGTATTTTAAAAATTGGCTTTACAATATGTAGTTTTATCACTTGGTTTACAACTAAATGTATTGTGAACATTTTCTACAACAGTTAAAAGAATTGCATAGCTTGGAGGAGACATAATTTATTAAGCAATCTTGTTGGGGACATTGAGGCGTAATTTTTTTTTTTTTTATAAGGAGACTTCATTCTTTTTATAACACCTTTGGGGAAAAAAGGGGAGTCCTTGTCTCATATAGCTTTCTATAGACAATGGAAACTTGCCCTTCCATTTAGCCTTTTAATTTGCTTCTCTACACCCACCTAATCACCATCAAGTAACCCATTTTATGTTTTCCAACTTCTCTCTCCCATGTGCTTCCTCTTTCCTACCCAGTCTCCCTGCATACATGCAGATGAACTTCCATTCCTTCAACCCTCTATTTCCTCCCCTTAAAGAGGCTTTCTTTTCTTTTAAAAAGACTATTTTAATTGATTTTTATCAACTCTACTCAAAACTGTATCCTAAGGTCCACATAGTCTTTAATAATCTGAAGATATAATTCAATTGTCTAAAATAACATTTTAAGAAGACCTTGGTAGAATTATATGTATCAAGAAGCACTGGACTTAGGCACAATGGAGTTATGGCTGACTTTCTTTTGACAAAAGTAGTAGTTTTTGTGGGGAGGGCAGGGCAAAGAGATAAGAAGTAATTGGCATTATAAGGAAATGTTAGAGATCATTTTGGAAATGTATTCATTATTTTAAGGCAACTAACAAATGATCATCTTTCAGTTAGGACATTGTAGCAGCAGCCTTTACTGGTCATGAAATTTGCATGATATCTAAAATTGTATTTCTGGAAATAGGTCAACAGCAATTAAGAGTAACTTTTTATAGAAAGGCAGATGCCAGCTAGCATAAAAGTGGTACATGCAGACGGTGGTAGTTCTGGAGTCCTGGAAGCCGTGAAGTGCTCATCCATCACAAGGCCAGCACAGCCAGGTAAAAATGCCTGAAGAAAGCAGTGGAGCTGGCTGTGCCAGCATTTGCACACGGAACACTTCTTGGGCAGCCGGGTGTCATGGGGCACAGACCCACAGTTCTCTTTGCATATGTCGTGCTCACAGTTCCATCCATAGAAGGAGGCACAAAAGGGCATAGAAAGGGCAGGCACAAAAGGACCCCAGCATGCAGGTTCCCCCATTCAGGCAGCAGGTTCTGTATAGCTCCTTACTGTCCTGTATCCCCATGGGGGGCACAAGTTGGGAAGACGGAGGACAGATTGCAGGCTCCTCCTGGGTCTGAATGCTGTCATCTCTGAAGGCCGGGTCTCCCTGAGAGGGACGCACAAGCTCCTGATGGCCCAGCCCTTAATGACCAATTCAACACCTTTAAAAATTGCCTTTACTTTTACAGTTCCTGGCTGTTTACTGAACATTTCATATAATTTTAAATTTAGAAATGAAAACTTCACAGGTGGAATTAAATTTCATATAATTTTCAGTGAACAGCCAGTAACTGTAAAAGTAAAGGTAATTTTTAAAATTACATTTTACAAAGTTAAGTAAAATAAGTGAGTCAATCTAGAGACATTTTAAGAACTTAAAGAAAACTTAGGTATGGATCTCTGGAAGAGGTAAGGAGAGATATGGCTCATAGTTGTGCAGATAACACAGGAGTTACTTAAGTTTGGGAAATTCCGATTTAGGCCAAATTTCTTAAAGGAAATTGACAAGCTGGCTGGCTGACTCTTTCTCTCCACAGGCTTCCTGATGGAAATGTGGCAGGCAAACAACGATGCTGGCAAGAAATAGGACAGGCCGCATGAAGGCCTGGAGAGTTTTATTATTATTATTATTATTTTTTTATTATACTTTAAGTTCTAGGGTACATGTGCATAACGTGCAGGTTTGTTACATATGTATACATGTGCCATGTTGGTGTGCTGCACCCATCAACTCGTCAGCTCCCATCAATTCATCATTTATATCAGGTATAACTCTCCAATGCAATCCCTCCCCCCTCCCCCCTCCCCATGATAGGCCCCATTGTGTGATGTTCCCCTTCCCGAGTCCAAGTGAGCTCATTGTTCAGTTCCCACCTATGAGTGAGAACATGCGGTGTTTGGTTTTCTCTTCTTGTGATAGTTTGCTAAGAATGATGGTTTCCAGCTGCATCCATGTCCCTACAAAGGACGCAAACTCATCCTTTTTTATGGCTGCATAGTATTCCATGGTGTATATGTGCCACATTTTCTTAATCCAGTCTGTCACTGATGGACATTTGGGTTGATTCCAAGTCTTTGCTATTGTGAATAGTGCCGCAATAAACATACGTGTGCATGTGTCTTTGTAGTAGCATAATTTATAATCCTTTGGGTATATACCCAGTAGTGGGATGGCTGGGTCATATGGTACATCTAGTTCTAGATCCTTGAGGAATCGCCATACTGTTTTCCATAATGGTTGAACTAGTTTACAATCCCACCAACAGTGTAAAAGTGTTCCTATTTCTCCACATCCTCTCCAACACCTGTTGTTTCCTGATTTTTTAATGATTGCCATTCTAACTGGTGTGAGATGGTATCTCATTGTGGTTTTGATTTGCATTTCTCTGATGGCCAGTGATGATGAGCATTTTTTCATGTGTCTGTTGGCTGTATGAATGTCTTCTTTTGAGAAATGTCTGTTCATATCCTTTCCCCACTTTTTGATGGGGTTGTTTGTTTTTTTCTTGTATATTTGTTTGAGTTCTTTGTAGATTCTGGAAATTAGCCCTTTGTCAGATGAGTAGATTGCAAAAATTTTCTCCCATTCTGTAGGTTGCCTGTTCACTCTGATGGTAGTTTCTTTTGCTGTGCAGAAGCTCTTTAGTTTAATTAGATCCCATTTGTCAATTTTGGCTTTTGCTGCTGTTGCTTTTGGTGTTTTAGACATGAAGTCCTTGCCCATGCCTAGGCCCTGAATGGTACTACCTAGATTTCTGGGTATATACCCAAAGGATTATAAATTATTCTACTACAAAGACACATGCACACGTATGTTTATTGCGGCACTATTCACAATAGCAAAGACTTGGAATCAACCCAAATGTCCATCAGTGACAGACTGGATTAAGAAAATGTGGCACATATACACCATGGAATACTATGCAGCCATAAAAAAGGATGAGTTTGCGTCCTTTGTAGGGACATGGATGCAGCTGGAAACCATCATTCTTAGCAAACTATCACAAGAAGAGAAAACCAAACACCGCATGTTCTCACTCATAGGTGGGAACTGAACAATGAGCTCACTTGGACTCGGGAAGGGGAACATCACACAATGGGGCCTATCATGGGGAGGGGGGAGGGGGGAGGGATTGCATTGGAGAGTTATACCTGATATAAATGATGAATTGATGGGAGCTGACGAGTTGATGGGTGCAGCACACCAACATGGCACATGTATACATATGTAACAAACCTGCACATTATGCACATGTACCCTAGAACTTAAAGTATAATAAAAATAAAAAAAAAAAATTAAAAAAAAAATCAGGAAACAACAGGTGCTGGAGAGGATGTGGAGAAATAGGAACACTTTTACACTGTTGGTGGGATTGTAAACTAGTTCAACCATTATGGAAAACAGTAAGGCCTGGAGAGTTTTAAGCCCAGGTTGAGAGTACAGGTGCAGGCTTTCTGGTGTAGGTTCCGACGCACCTGCCTTCAATTTCTGCCTCTACTATCCATTTAGGCTGTGACCTCTGGTAGTTCTCCACTTTCTCTAATTCTCAGTTACTTCATCCTTAAGAAGTGGTACATAACCCACACCTTGTTCGGATTATATGAGTATGTGTGCATACACCGTTTAGTGCAACGTATGGCACAGAGCCAAGAAACGCAGGATATTAAGTTGAGGTCATTTTTCTTTTGGGAGGACAAGGACAGGGCACGGGCTGGGGCTCCGAGTGGTAACCAAGGGCAGGCTTTTCCTCCTGCACTTCCTTTCGGGAAACCAGTGCGCTAAAATAGTGCATGCAGCCCAGGCTCTGGCCTAGGCCGTCGGTTCCCGGCCATGCTTAGCTCCTCTGAGGTCGCCCTTAGTGAGAATAAGAGGCGCCCCCACTCCGTTCACTCTAGACACCTCCAGAACACTCGCCTCCCGCGCACTGGAGCCCCGGGACACCCCCAGCAGCCAGCGTAGCGGGATCACCCGGAAGCCCCAGGACCGCTTGGTGAAACCTGCGCATGCGCATCCGCGTCCCTCTGCTGTTTAGCCGTTTCCATGGCTACGAAGCCCATCGGCCGGGGATAGGAGAGCAAGAAAATGAAGCTCAAGAGTTTCCTGCTCCGGTATTATCCGCCAGGTACGCGCCAGCCCGGCCCGTCAGCCCCACGTGGGACCCTGGGCTCCCAGACTGGGAGGGTTTGGGGCAGAGGAGGGCACGGGGACTGAGGGGCGGCGGGGTTCCCAGGTGGGACTGGAAATCGGGCACTTCCCAACCTGTGCCCCTCATTCCTTCAGATGCTGGACTCTTCCTCAAAACGTTAACAATTACTCTTTTAGGAATTTAAAGAGTTTAGCTTGACTGTGCATATCAGTCCGTCTGAATTTATTGAGTGCCTACTGCGTTACAGGCTTTGTGCTCTGTGCTATGAACCTTTAACGAAGTTCATAGTCCTTGATTTCAATGAGTGAAGTAATTATGGAATGAATTACTTCACTATTACTTAGTAATATAAGCAATACATTAATTACCTAATCCTTGCCTAACTCTAATTTTAGGTGAGGACATGTTCACCTTTAAAGAATAAGTGACACCCATTGATCACCCAGCTTGTTAGGGACAGAAATAGAAGTGGAATTCTTGGGTTCTAATTCAGAACTCATATTCTGAATTAGAAACATCTGCAAACAAACAAACAAACAAAAAAATCTGCAAAACATTCCACTCCAGGCAGAAGATAACCAAATACACTTGCCCAGTGAAGTTTGGATAGGAAGTGCCATAAAGATTTCAAAGGAGGGTAAGATACTTTGGACTTGTTTGGTTTAGAATAGCTTTATGAGGGATGGGACTTGAATTTAAGGTTGACTGTCTCACTTTTCCCAGCAACATATCCAACATCTCCGATGAGGTATCACACAGAGAGCTCATGATTTCTTTTTTCCAGTCCCATCCCAATCCTCCTGCTTCCTCAGACTGTGCCCTGCCAGTAGAAGGCATCATCACCCTGCCTGTTTTTTGCCAGAAACCTAGGTGGTCACTTTTTGTTTCTCTCTTGTGATCATTAATTCCACCCCACCCCCACCCCCGCATTGCTTTATCCATTCTGCCAGCTCTAAATCCAAAATATTCTGGGAATCCATCAGATTATCCCTCTTTCCACAGCACAGATTTCTTGGTCTAACATCCCTTCCAGCTGCCAGCCTAGTCCAACCCTCCATTCCAGCCACCATTCCCTCTGGCTGGGCCATTCCAGTGGCTTTTCAACTGGATTCCTGGTTTTCTGACTCATCTCCTACAATCCGTCTGCCATTAGGAGCCAGTGGAATCTGAATTCAAGATCTCCAGTAGTTTCCTACCATGCTGAGAATACAATCTGCACCCTGTGGGATTTGGCTTATCCTGCCCTGTTAACTTCTAAAACTTCACTTGTGTACCCTCACTGTACTTCCGACTTCTTTAGCTTGTTCTTCTAAGACTTAAGAGAGGGTCTTTTCCTCATTTGTTTTGTGGACCCAGCTTTCCCTAGAGCTAGGTAAAGCTGCTTCCTTTTCTTCAGTTTTGATTGATGTCAGCCACCTGAAGAGACTTTCCCACCTATTCGAAGTAGCCGGTGCTGATTTTACTCTATGCCATAAAGTGCTTAAAAATTATATTTGTCAGCATCCAAAACTCTACTTGTTATGTATCAAATGTCTGCCTCTTTCCCATTTAATGTAAACTTCGTGAGAACTAAGATCTTAGTGTTTTTTGATCATTGTAGCATCCCCAGCTCCTAGAAGAGATTTGGGGACATAGGAGATCAGGAATGTTTGTTGAATGAATGTATGGGTAAATGGATGTGTTTGATGAGAGGTCAGGCATGGAAATTACTGAGAATAAATACTGAAAATCTTAAGGGATGCTGCTTCTGCCTCCCTGGAAGACCAATCCTGGACAGCTACTTTCTCCAATGGGAAGTTGACATTTGTTGAAAAGACACTCATTTTCTCCGTCATAGAATTCCAGTTAAAATAACATGAGAAAGCTATATATATGAGAGTGTCTAGAGAAGTTTATTTTATGTAATTAATTAATTTATTTAATTTTTGAGACACAGTCTTGCTCTGTCGCCTAGGTTGGATTGCAGTGGCACAATCTTGGCTCACTGTAACCGCCACCTCCTGGATTCAAACGATTCTCATCCCTCAGCCTCCCAGGTAGCTGAAATCACAGGTGTGCACCACCATGCCCAGCTGATTTTTGTATTTTTAGTAGAGATGGGGTTTCACCATGTTGGCCAGGCTGGTCTTGAATTCCTGACCTCAAGTTATCTACCTGTCTTGGCCTCCCAAAGTGCTGGGATTACAGGTGTGACCCACTGCACCAGGCTGAGAGTATCTATGAAATTTAAATTAGGCATAGGTATATAGTATATAGAAAATTAAAAATTAAGACTAATAGTCTGTTTCCTTTAAGTATTCCATAATTTTCTTTTGGCTCTTTTTGCCCATAGGCCTGTGCTGGTTCCCATAGGTGTACCAATAAATGAAGTTGTTGCTTTCATCCCTTTGTTGTGGAGTGTAGGTTAAGAATGTGGGCTCTGGGTTCAGAATAACTGATTCTCAACATATACGATAATAATAATAAAAAAAACTTGGGCAATTTGTTTTATTCTATCAAAGCATGGGTGCATGGTGACAACAGCACCACTTCACAGGTCTACTAGACCCTTCCGGCTGCTTATCTTATTTGATTCTTTCTCTTCAGAGTAAAGAAAGCTTTTTGGAAGAATATTCTCCTCAAGTGCTGTCCTCCCTTCCTATCATGCTTTCACCCTCATTGCCCCACTGAAACTGCCCACTTCAAGATCTCCAATGACATTCACATTGCTAATCCACTGGCCAAGCCACAGTCCTTGCCTGCCTTGACCTGACAGCAGCATTCGACCCATCTGACCGCTCTGCTTTCCTTTGGCTTCCAGGACACATATTCTATTTTCCTTCCTGTCTCACTGTCACTTCTTCTGTGTCCATCTTGTTGGTTCCTCTTCTTCTTTTTGATTATTTAATGTTGGAGAGCCCCAGAGCCCCAAACTTGGATTTCCCTTTTCTATCTACGCTCATACACTAGCCAATCTCATCCATTCTCAAGGCTTAAAAACTATCCTGAAGCTGGGCGCAGTGGCTTACGTCTGTAATCTCAGCATTTTGGGAGGCTGAGGTTGGCGGATCACCTGAGGTCAGGAGTTTGAGACCAGCCTGCCCAATATGGTGAAACCCCATCTCTACTAAAAATACAAAACAATTAGCCAGGTGTGGTGGTGCGGGTCTGTAATCCCAGCAACTCAGGAGGCTGAGACAGGAGAATTGCATCTCAGGTGGGGGTCTCCCATGGTCTCCCCCATCTCAGCAAATTGCAGCTCCATTTTTTCCACTTGCTCATGTCAGACATTTTAGACTCTTCCTTGTCTCCTCTCTCTCATTTCCACATCCACTAACAGATCCTGCTGGTCCTGCCCTCAAAATATATGCAGAATTCAACAATTTCTCCTACCTGACCGGTACCATTCTTTTTAGCTTGAAAGCTTCCTTCCACCTTTGCCCCTCTTCAGTCTATATGGCAATGGGGTAGTTCTGTTAGAGCATAAATATGACCATGTCATTCTTCTGTTCCAGCCCTCCAATGGCTTCACAGCTCGCCTAAAGTAAAAGGGCCGTGATCCCCAAGGCCCTCCAAAATCTCACCCCCTGTTGCTTCCCTGACCTCACCACTTTTGACTTTTCCCTCCAGCAACACTCCTCTCCTTGGTGTTCCTTGGATGGGGCAGAGGTGTTTCCACCCAGGGTCTGCAGTTGCTGTTCTTTCTGCCTCAAATAACCTACCCATAGACATTTGTATCGCTAGTGCCCCATCTTTTTAAACTCTTTCTTCAAAAATGTGTAAAGTGAAGACTTAGATGACGCCTTTCTGAGCATTTCTATCTTCTTCCCATGATATTTCACAGCCCCTTTCCCTGGTTTGTCTTTTCTCCTTGGGGCTTTTTCCAACTCATCATTATTTTACTCATTTATTTTGCTTATTGAGAATAAAAGATTGATGAAGGTAGAAACTTTGTCTATTTTGTTTACTCCTTATCTCTAGCACCCAGAGGAGAGCCTGGTGCATAAAATGACATTAATGTTTTTGTTGAATAAGGGAGTTTAATGAGATGATGTGTGTTAAACAGAATGCCTCAAACTCTTCCTGAAATGTGAAAGGGCCAGATAAGTTATGTTTGATCTACTTTAGCCCTAAAAGCCTAGGACTCTTTTTTTTTTTTCTTTTTTTTTGAGATGGAGTCTAGCTCTGTCACCCAGACCGGAGTGCAGTGGCTGATCTCGGCTCACTGCAAACTCCGCCTCTTGGGTTCATGCCATTCTCCTGCCTCAGCCTCCCGAGTAGCTGGGACTACAGGCGCCCACCACTACGCCCAGCTAATTTTTTTTTTTTTTTTGTATTTTTAGTAGAGATGGGGTTTCACCGTGTTAGCCAGGATGGTCTGGATCTCCTGACCTCATGATCTGCCCACCTTGGCCTCCCAAAGTGCTGGGATTACAGGCATGAGCCACCGCGCCCAGCCAAGCCTAGGATTCTTGTAGAGATCTTAGGCTCACGTAATTCTCTTGACTCATGCTTGCCACTATTGCCTTAATGCTTATCTCATAATGAGGTCATATTACTTAGCATGCTTGACATTTAATTTCTGAATTCCAATCTTTGGTGAGCCAAATCATATGCAAGTTTCCAGGATACTACTGAATAGCAGGTAGGTGTTTCAATAACAGCATTATCAGATAGGAAAAAATCATTCCACTGAATCATTCCCGTGCTAACTTTATCCCTTCTGCATATAGAGCAGTTTTGTTTTGCCTCCCAATCCTCTAATTTTCACCCTCCCACTTTCTTTTGAATAACGTATAGGTCAGGGGCATTGTCTTGCTGCTATCTACTGAATTATCCCTCTCCCTACCTACATTCCCAAAGGTTAAATGTACGTGCCAGTAATATGGCTAACCAAACATGGGACATTCCTTTTCATCTTGGTCACATTTATTAATTCATAAGCTCTTTGCTTTGGGAAGAGTGGGTGTTGACTATGTATTTTTCAGCTGACTCAGTTGTGACAATTTTTGTATTTCGTTTATTGTGTGAAGTCCATAGTTCTTTGACCAGGAGAAGGAATTAAGTCAACATTAACTAATCTAGTTAACATTCTAAGCACTTTAAGGATTTCTGTTGATTGAATATATAATCTAAGTAAAGAATACTAGTATCATTTGAAGCATGCTCTTTTAATGTATTAAAGAATTTGAGGAATAGAAGCTTCTCACCTAAGTGTTTTGGGAATTAGATTTGTTGAATAATGCACAATCAAGGGAAAATCAAGATTATTAAGATACTATGGGAAACAATCACTGAAGAAAAGCATGTATTTCTGGCAGCATCTTTGTTTATTTTAATTTTTTATTTTTATTTTTGAGGCACAGTTTTGCTCTGTTACCCAGGCTGGAATACAGTGGCACAATCTTGGCTTACTGCAACCTCTGCCTCTGTCTCCCGAGTAGCTGAGATTACAGCCATGTGCCATCATACCCAACTCATTTTAGTATTTTAAGTAGATATGTGGTTTTACCATGTTGGCCAGGCTGGTCTCGAACTCCTGACCTCAAGTGATGCACCTGCCTTGGCCTCCGAAAGTGCTGGGATTATAGGCGTGAGCCACTGCTTCCAGACTCTTTGTTTTCTGTTTTTATTCTTCATGACACATATCACAGCCTTTTGCTCATATTGGAGCTCACTAATCGTGAGAGGGGTGAACATATTGCCTAGATCAAAGTTCCACAACGTTTTTGGCACCGGGGACTGGTTTCTTGGGAGACAATTTTTCCACAGACCGGGGGATGGTTTCAGGATGAAACTATTCCACCTGAGATCATCAGGCATTAGTTAGATTCACATCAAGAGTGTGCAACCTGGATCCCTGTATTCACAGTTCACAACAGGGTTTGTGCTGCTATGGGAGTCTAATGCTGCTGATCTGATAGGAGGCTGAACGAGCTCAGGCGGTAATGCTCGCTCGCCCGCCACTCACCTCCTGCTGTGTGGCCCGGGTTCTAACAGGCCACAGACTGGTACTGGTCCAGGGCCCAGTGGGGTGGGGGGACCCCTGGCCTAGAGGTTTTGTCACAGTGAAGCAGTCAAATGTACATGTTTAAATTTTGTACTTTATTTTCTAGATCCATTTGTACAGCATCCCAAAGAATTTTTAGTAGTCAGCTTAAAGACTTTGAACTTTTTACTTTATTACAAACAAATAGTGAATAAAGAAAGCAGACTTTTGTTAACTTATCTGCTAAAATGTTAAAAATGTATTTCCTTGGGGTATTAGATCATACTCTGTGTACTGCCAGGTGCTAATTCTTTCCAACCTTTCTCTGAGTTACAGATTATTATTATATTGCTTATTCATTGTGTACATCATTTATTTATGCAAGCACTTGTTTCCTCAATAATTAATAGCACATATTAAATATCCTCATATATAATGCAAAAAATCTAAAATTATAGTGCAGAATGAAACATTCCCTTGATGATAATGGCATCTTGCACTGATACAGACTTTGTATGTTTAAAGTATGTATCTTTCTTGAATTTTCAAATAGCTTTGTAGCGATCTTGATCTTCAAGGATTTATATTCTGATAATGCTGATCAACTGGGCATGGTGGTGCATGCCTTTAATCCCAGCACTTTGAGAGGCTGAGGCAGGAGGATGGCTTGAGCCCAGGAGTTGAAGACCAGCCTGAGAAACATAGTGAAAGCTTGTTTCTACAAAAAATTAAAAAATTAGCTGGGCATAGCGGCATGTGCCTGTAGTCCTAACTACTCAGGAAGATGTGGCAGGAGAATGGTGTGGATCCCCAGGAGTTCGAGGCTACAGTGAGTGTTGACTGTACCACTGCACTGCAGCCTGGGTAACAGAGCAAGACTCGGACTCTAACAAAATGAAAAAGAAAAGATGTCGATCCCTATCATTTTTTCTATTTTCTTATTTTTCTCTTATTTTTAAATTTAAATTTATTTATTTATTTATTTATTATTTATTTATTTTTGCCTAGGCTGGAGTGTAATGGCACAATCTCAGCTCATTCAATGTCTGCCTCCTGGGTTCAAACGATTCTCGTGCCTCAGCTTCCCAAGTTGCTGGGATTACAGGCCATGTGCCACCACACCTGGCTAATTTTTTCCATTTTTAGTACAGACAGGGTTTCACCATGTTGGCCAGGCTTGTCTTGGACTCCTGGCCTCAAGTGATCTGTCCGCCTCGGCCTCCCAAAGTGCTGGAGTTACAGGCATGAGCCACCACGCCTGGCTTCTCTTACTTTAATAAAATATTGTGTATAGCCAAATAATGGAAAATGCATCAAGGAATAGCTAAGATCAGCCTCATCCCCCTGAAGATGCGATCATGACTTGAAAGGAGCCACCTGACACGTTAGAGTGCCTGTGTCTTCAAGCTGCTTATGTTGAATGTTATCAGTCTTTGTGATCTTTGCTAATTTGATGGGTAAAACTTATGTCTATTCTGTTTTGTATTTTTTCTTAATAATGAAGTTAGGGACTTTTTGTTTTGGTTTATTGATCATTTTCTGTCTTTGTAAATTGACTGCTCCTGGCTTTTGTCCAATTTTCTTTTTAAAAATCATTTTTGGAGTTCTTTATATTAAGTTCTTAAAGCTTTGTGTTTATGGTTCAAACTTTGCTGATTACTGTTTGCCTTTAACTTTGTGGCATCTTTTATCGTACAGAAGCTTACAATTTATTTTAGACAAATTGGTCAATTTTTTCTTTTATAGCTATTGTATTTCATGTACTGACAAAGGTGATTACAGACACTAAGAGACAAATACATTGTATTATCTAGAATATTTTATATTTTATTTTTAATATTAAAATTTGTAATCAACTTGGAATATTTTTGTACATTGTATGTGGCAGAAATCTATTTTGTTAAGTTTTCAAAAAATCTAACTATTATATCATTTATTGAGCAATACATTCTTTCTCTATTAATTTGAAATATTATCACATCATTTATTGAACAATACCTTCTTTCTCTATTAACTTGAAATATTACCTTCATTTTATTTTTAAATTTTGATGCATAGATGATCAAAATTGATGATCATGCTGATCTAATTTTGTATCAAAACCACACTTTATTTTTTTATAGTTCATTGTAATATCTGGTAGAGTAAATTTTCACATTTCAAAAAGTAAAATCATTATAATTACATTAACTTCATAAATTTGACATCTTTACAGCATTGGGTTTTATCATCCAGAAATGTGTCTCCTCATTTATCACAATTTTCTTTTATATTCAATAGTACATTTAGGACTTGCACATTTCTTGTTAATTCTATGTTTAGATATTCAGTAATTTTCTTTGCAATTATAAATGTGATCTTGCCATTAACTGTATCTTCAATGGATACAGTATCTCTTTCTTATCTTCTTCCAGTCTTAGCTTTTTGTATTCTATTCATCTTTTGTAAGCACCTTAAATCTTTTTTATAACATGTGGCACACAGTTCAGTTTAAAAATACTTCAACAATGCTGTAATGTCCATATTTTGCTGAAAAGTTTAATGTGACATGAACAGTCTTTTTTTTTTTTTTCCACTCTAAGGAAATAAGTACTGGCTGACTCTCCACAGAAGCTTTCTTTTTTTCTTTTTAAGTTTGCTTTTGAGAGTAGAGTTTGGTTTCAGGTCGTTAGTACAAAGGAACTACTTCTTGGGGGGGAAAAAACCAAAACAAAATTATGCCAAACTATCCTCTAAGTAGCATTTGCTTGCTGTGTTGTGGTGTTCTGGACAGTTTCTTGAGTCATTATAAGCATTTTGAATTACTTTTCTGTTCTAAAATCTTGCAGTTCATTATACAACAGCTGCTTGGATTTCCTGTTTAGGTTTCAGCACATCCGTCCAGCAAGACAGGGTTGAGAAACATTCCTTCCGAGAGATCATAGCTGTGCAGCTGAGTGGGTAGTGATGTCCGACTCTGAGGTAGAAACTCCAGAGGAGAAGCAGTGTTGAAGGAGAAGATCCTGAACTCTTTGAGGTGGTAGGGAGACATCTATGTATCTGGAACTTAGAGGAGATATAGGCTGGAGATTTGTGATTAATAGTTAGCATGTTGATGGTAATTAAAGTCATGGTACCGATGAATTTATATAGGGAAAGAATGTAAGGTGAGAAGAGAAGAATCTGTAGACCTGAAGTTTAAAGATGCTTAGTGTTTAAAGGTCAGGCAAAAGAGGACAAAGGAGAATAAAAAATAACAAAGTGATTGGAAAAAGAGAAAGAAGAGATTTTATAAAAAGCTTAAAGAGGGTATATTTGAGGAAGGAGGATATATTGTTTATAGTATTGATTATTTCTGAAAGGCCACATGTTATAAGGACAGAGAATGTCAAATGCATTAAGCAATTTGAGGACGGTTGTCCTGTCATCTACCAGTTAGTTCAGGTATTCAACAAGCACTGCTAGAGCATTTTGAAAGATCATGAAGACACTGGATAGGGGCAGGCACTTTTGATAGAGAAATGGAATCCAGAGAGGAATCTGAGTGTGTTACTTGTACCTGGACCTAAATAAAAATCACAGGCCTGCTGTGCTTAAATCATGACTTGCCCTGAGAAGGATCTTTTTGGGAATATAGGGAAGCATAGGACATGGATATGCTTCCTTCCTCAAAGATGTTACAATCTCACTGGAAAGAGAAGGCATAAATGCAATTTAAGTAATACAAGGTGACCATGTAGGATATGCCCCAAGGTAGCATTTGATTAATAGCTAGAAAATAAGCACTGTTCATTAAGACTTTATTCCAGGTGCTTTATATACCTCTTATTTAATCTCAACCGGCAAACTGTAGGTTCATAGATGAGAAAATTGACATTTGCTAGATCATGACATAAGTAAGGGGTTGAGGATCTATCTGATGCCAAGTATACACTTTTCAACTCTGCCACGTTCTTTTTCTTTTTTCTTTTTTTTGAGACAGTTTCACTCTGTCACCCAGGCTGGAGTGCAGTCGTGTCATCTTGGCTCACTGAAACCTCTGCCTCCTGGGTTCAAGCGATTCTCCTTCCTCAGTCTCCCAAGTATCTGGGATTACAGGCACCTGCCATCGTGCCCAGCTAATTTCTGTATTTTTATTAGAGATGGGGTTTCAGCATGTTGGCCAGGCTGGTCTCAAACTCCTGACCTCAAGTGATCTGCCCACTTGGACTCCCAAAGTGCTAGGATTACAGGCGTGAGCCCCTGCACCTGGCCTCTGCCACATTCTTTCTTAATGGTTCGGTGCTTTTGAAAAGTACAGTGTTTTGGCAACATTTCCTATTTTCCCTTGATCTGAAATACTGCTGGAATTATATCTGTTATACCAAACTATGGTCTATAGCAGTGATTCTCAAAATGTGGAGGACTTCTGAGCATCCTTGAACACTTTCAGCAGGGTCTCAAGGTCAAACTTATTTTTCCTAGTAACAATAAGATGTTACTTCCTTTTCTACACTGTGCTGACATTGTCACTAATGGTGCAGAAGCAATGGAAGGTGAAACTGCTGGTGCCTTACTACAAATCAAGGCAGTGACACCAAACTCTAATGGTGGTCACTGTATTTATTCTTCACTGACACACACAATAGGAAAAAACAAAAAAAAATCCCAACAGAACAACCTAGTTTTGCTTGAGGATTTCCTTGATGAAGCAGTGAAAATTATTAATGTAGCAAAATATTAACATGGGAGTGCATGTATTTTGAGTATTCCAGGTGATCAAATAGGAAGTATTAAGAAAGCACTTCTGCTCTAGTAAGTCTGATAGTTGTTGATATGGTTAGGCTTTGTGTCCTCACCCAAATCTCATCTTGAATTATAATTCCCACAATCCCCACATGTCAAAGGAGGACCAGGTGGAGGTAATTGGATCAAGGGGCGGTTCCCCATGCTGTGCTCATGATAGTGAGTGAGTTCTCACGAGATCTGATGGTTTTATAATTGTTTGATAGTTCCTCCTGCATTCATTCTCTTTGCCACCTTGTGAAGAAGGTGTCTTGCTTCCTCTTTTCCTTCTACCATGATTGTAAGTTTCCTGAGGCCTCACCAGCCATGAGGAACTGTGAGTCAATTAAACCTCTTTCTTTGATAAATTACCCAGTCTTGGGAAGTTCTTTATAGCAATATAAAAACAAACTAATACAGTTGTCTTAAGGAAAATATGGGTGGTCGCTTGAGTTCCGATATGAGCCAACTTTTTTTCATGGAAAAGCATTTTTACTTGAAAGACTGACTGAGAAACAACATGGTTTTCAGACTCAGACATTTGGTAGGCATTTTCTTGAAAATGAAGAATGTGAGCCCACAACTTTCAAGCAAAAATACCAGCATTTCTTAATAGTGATATATTTTAGCTTTCAAGCAAAAAGTACAAGTTCAGAAAACTTTTGTTTACCACCATAATCTTGACAGCTTACCAACAGTAAGAGTTTTCTTATGATAAAAATTGGTAGTGAGAGTGGCAAATGTTACTTTCTGATATTGTGTGATGAAATATGTCAACAGTTACAAGATATGCATAACTTAGTAGATCAGTTTTTTTCAAATGTTCGGTGTACGATTATGCATGGATCATGCATGAATAAAAGATCCATCAAAAGTGTGAAATAGACCAATGGGGTTTAATGCAAGTATATGGAAAAGTTCACTAATATGGTTTCAGATTCTATATCGCAACTAATTTTAAGAAGTTACCATTTGTTGAGTTTTAATATAATATCAAAAAATGTTCACAATGATATAAAAGGGCAATTATAATACTCTTTCATTTTCAACCACGTATCAGTGTCTGAATACATTCTTTTCTTATACTTTTCTTAAATATATAAAATATTTAACAGCAGCTTGAATGCAGAAGCAGAGATGAGAATCCAGTATCTTAAGCCAGATATTAGAGATTTGCAAAGGTATAAAACAGTGGTACTCTTCTTACTCTTTTTAGGGTCATGAAAATATAGTTAATTTTACAAAAATTTTATAAAAATAACATGCTATGAATTATTGTTATTTTACTTAATACATATTTAAAAATTTCTCAATTTAATTTTTTAATAATGGAAAAAACCCAAAAACTCTTTGGTGTCCTAAATAATTGTTAAGAGTGTAAGGTGATCCTGAAGCCAAATTTTGGAGATGTACTAGTTTATATCCACAGACAGAGGTAGTAGAATAAAGTGGTTGGGAGGCTCTGTCCAGTTTTTATTAGCGCTGGGCTGTTCAGATGGAATATATTCTATGGATCCATCTTCAAGTTCACGGATTCTATTCTCTGTCATCTCTACTTTTGAACTCACTTAGCAAGTTTTTTTTTCTTTTTTTAAATTAATTTTTTTTATTATACTTTATGTTCTAGGGTACATGTGCACAACATGCAGGTTTGTTACATATGTATACATGTGCCATGTTGGTGTGCTGTACCCATTAACTTGTCATTTATATTGGGTATATCTCCTAATGCTATCCCTCCCCCCTCCCCCCACCCTTAGCAAGTTTTTTATTTTTGTTATCATATTTTTCAGTTCTATAATCCTCATTTGGCTTAATAAATATTTTCTGGGATTTTCCATTTTTTCATTTGTTTCAAGTGAAATTGTAAATGATTATTGAAGGATTTTTATAATATCTTCTTTAAAGTCCTTGTCAGATGATTCCAACCTCTGATTCATCTTGGTATTAGTGTTTGCTGATTGTCCTTGGTATAATAGATGATTTTCAAAAAATTGGCATGGTGGTTCATGCCTGTAATCCCAGCACTTTGGGAGGCAGAGGCGGGCAGATCACTTGAGGTTGGGAATTCGAGACCTGCCTGACCAACATGGAGAAACCCTGTCACTATTAAAAATACAAAATTAGCCGGGCATGGTGGCGGGCGCCTGTAATCCCAGCTACTAGGGAGGCTGAGGCAGGAGATTCGCTTGAACCTCGAAGGTGGAGGTTGCGGTGAGCCGAGATCGTGCCATTGCACTCCAGCCTGAGCAACAAGAGCAAAACTCCGTCTCAAAAAAAAAAAAAAAAAAAAAAAATTGTATCCTAGACATTTTGATTATTACAGGGATCCTTGATCCTGTCTAAACCTTCTAATTTGGCGAAATCTGCTTAGATTTGGCGGTGTTCTTGGGCTTCTTTTGCGGGCGTTAGTTCCAATGGTGTCGGTGTAGTTTCCTAGGCGCTTGCAACGTCGCTGTCCTTTGTTTTTCCGGGTACTGCTAAGGCTCCTGCTCAGTCACTGCTGGCGCCACCTGCAGGGAGCAGAAGGTACTTCCCTAGTAGGCCTGGGGTCACTGAGTGATCTTCGTGGTCACTTCTGGCCTGATTATGCTGCTGGCTGGAAGACAGGGAGACGCAGAGCTTTGCTAAGGCTGCCTCAGTGCCTAGTTGTGGAGTGAGGTCTGAGACATCCCTGGATGTCACTGTTGCCCCTTTTGCAAGTGGAGAGGACCATCCACCAAAGGCCTGGCTGTGGAGCAGGGTCTGGGAGGTCCCAGGACTTTCTTGATGGGGCTGCAGCCAGATCCGACTGCCTGCTGGGGCCCAGCGTGTGCAATGGGAACTGGACCAGCTCCAAGCTTCCACTACGGGATCAAACTGCTTGCAGAGGCCCCATTTGTGGGGCAGGGATTAGGGCCCTCTTGTCCTAGTTTTGGGGTGTGGGGTGTAGTAATAAAAAGAAAATCCAGGAATCTCACCACGTAGTCATTCCTCAAGCCCTGAAACCCATAGCCAGTCTACCTTCTTCCATTCGTCTTTCTATTATTTTATCATTGTCTATTGGACAATTTCAAGGGTACTTAGTTAAATTTAGAGGGAAGGACCGGGGAAAAGTGTGTCTACATGATCTTGTTTTGGAACTAGATATCACTGCTTATGTTTTGTTAAAAAATTAAACATTTAAAACATAAAAATGGAAAAAACTGTGGCAACGTAGGTTAACTTTTGACATAGGTGGTCATCGTAAGTGTTTTTATAACATGTTTGTTTATTTCTATAGGAATTATGTTGGAATATGAAAAACATGGAGAATTAAAGACGAAGTCAATAGATTTGCTTGATCTTGGTCCCAGGTAAGTTAGCTGTAGGATTCAACAAGTAAATGTGCACTGGGAAAGCCTTGACACAGAGTGATGTGTGGATGAGCTGCATAAACTGCAGATAATACATTGTTTTTAAAAAATTGTTCTTCTGTGGTGTATCAGTTTCTGTTTGTTTCAGGGGGTTGTACCTAAGGCTCTTGCTGAATGAAGAGGAAGTGGGAAAAGGGTCATCGCTCTTTTCTTTTCTTCTAAGGTCTTAAAAAAATAAACCTTTTAGTTTATAATTTTAGAGAGACTGTGAAGGTAGAGTTTCCACACCCAGTTTCCCCTGATGTTAACATCTTAGATTAGTGAGGTACATTTATTAGGATTAATGAACCAGTGTGATGCATAATTATTAGCTAAAGCCCACTTTATTCAGTTTTTCTTAGTTTTTCCCTAATTCCTTTCTTCTGTTCCAGGATTCTATCCAGAATCCCACATGACATTTAGCCATCATGTGTCCTTAAGCTTCGCTAAGCTGCGACCGCTTCTCAGGCTTCCCTTATTTTTGCTGACCTTTACTTTCTTTCTTTCTTTCTTTTTTTTTTGAGACCGAGTTTCGCTCTCAGTTGCCCAGTCTGGAGTGCAGTGGTGTGATCTCGGCTCACTACATCCTCCACCTCCTGAGTTCAAGCGATTCTCTGCGCCCAGCCAGTGACCTTTACATTTTTGAGAAGTACTTGTTACTGAGTTTTTTTTTTTTGAGACGGAGTCTCGCTCTGTCGCCCGCGCTGGAGTGCAGTGGCCGGATCTCAGCTCACTGCAAGCTCCGCCTCCCAGGTTTACGCCATTCTTCTGCCTCAGCCTCCCGAGTAGCTGGGACTACAGGCCCCCGCCACCTCGCCCGGCTAGTGTTTTGTATTTTTTAGTAGAGACGGGGTTTCACCGTGTTAGCCAGGATGGTCTCGATCTCCTGACCTCGTGATCCACCCGTCTCGGCCTCCCAAAGTGCTGGGATTACAGGCTTGAGCCACCGCGCCCGGCCGTTACTGAGTTTTAAGAATGTTACTGAGCCTATTATTTTCTTATTAAATACTTCTTCGGGCTGACTGCATACGTTCCTCCTCATTAATCGTCATGGAGCAGAACAAGGATCCCTAATCGCTATTACTGAAGCTTGGTATGAGCCCAGAGGAAACCCATGTGATGTAATAATGCCCAGAGTTCATTGTCTTTAGGAAATCTAATGCAAATAGCTGGGCGTGGTTGCTCACACTTGTAATTTCAACACCTTAGGAAGCCGAGGCAGCAGAGTCACCTGAGGTCAGGAGTTCGAGACCAACCTGGCCAATATGGGGAAGCCCTGTCTCTACTAAAAATACAAAAATTAGCCAGGCATAGTGGTGCATGCCTGTAGTCCCAACTCTTCAGGAGGCTAAGGGAGGAAAATCGCTTGAACCCAAGAGGCAGAGGTTGCAGTGAGCTGAGATTGCACCACTGTACTCCAACCTGGGCAACAAAGTGAGACTCTGTCTTCAAAAAAAAAAAAAAGAAATCTCATACAAAACTCCACTTCAAGGCGAAGGCCAAGTGTGGTGGCTCACACCTGTAATCCCAGCACCTTGGGAGACCAAGGCAGGAGGATCACTTCAGGCTAGGAGTTTGAGACCAGCACAGGCAACACAAAATGGCAAGACCCTGTCTTTGTAAACAAACAAACAAACAAGCAAAAATCCTACTTCAAGAGAGAGTCAGACTAATGATTATCCTGTGAGAGCCTAAGTTCTCATAAGGTGAAAATAATCTCAATGGGTGAAAATTGCAAAAGAAACAAAACAAAAATGTTGTGTTTTAGGTTTGTGGCCTGAGACTGTAAGCAAAAGGACCTGTCTGATAGGGGCTACTCTCTAGTTTTATAATGAGTCCACTTGGCACCATAGCTGATGAGATAGGGGCTCTCTCAATCCTGGAGCTGCTGCCACTTGAGAGGTTTGGTGATTCTGGGAACACCTGTCTAGGGTGGGATGGGGCATGGCTCAGAGGATGGTGGTCTATGTAGGGTCCAAGTCTTATTTCAGGTGCTTGGCACAAAAAAGGTAGTCAATTGATTTTTTTTTTTTTTTTTTTTACAGTCAAAGAATAAACAGTGGCACAGATAGTGTCATTGAATACAATAGTCTTTGTTATTTTCAGGAACAATGAGGCCTAATATCAAACCCAACCTGTAATTTTTATAAATGGAACATGTTATTGATTTGTATGATTATGCTAGCATGCAGAAAGTTTCTTTGTTAGACATTCGTTTATTTAGGCAGCAATTATGTACATGTACCTTCAACACATATGTAAGAATCTAATCTGGGTTAGATTCTATAAGAGGCTATAAAGATATTAATCATAATCTCTAGACTTGATAGGCTTTTTGTCTAGTTTGAGAAACAACTTGTGCAACATAGGATATCACACAAGTGGTACAGATAAGCTCCTATATGAGAGAATAACCTCCAGCTAGGCATTCCGCAAAACCACAGATTTTTATATTTTAAAAGTATGAATTATTAGGTGATTTCAGAAAGGACTTGTGGGCTCTGACTCCAGGCACTCAACACTTTGAAGGGCTTCATATTAGCTATAGTCACTCAATCGTGCTATGCTTTCCTGAGGAGATGTAAGGTGTTAGCCACTCATAAACATGACCTTTTGGTGACAGGAGAAAGTAAATAAATGTCTCAAAAAAGTATGAATTTTATTTCTAGTTTTTGCAAGAATCTGGAAGTATTGTGCCTGTAAAAACACTGGCATCGTAGATGACATGCTGGAATTATTGCATGAAAATCCTACAGGGTTGGAGTGTTTAGGTTATCTGGTTCATTTGGATCTTGCAAGGAAATCTGTTTTTATACAAGTTATTGAAAACTTTTCAAAGGAGCATTTTTACCCTTTTACTTCTTATGAAATTAATTATCTTTTTGACGATGGAATATCTCAGGGTTTATCCAAGTCATTATTATGGACGGTCCCTGGTTCATTTTTGTTCAAAATAGTCACTCTTACTCTAATAGATTATGTTTCTTGAGAGCTGGGACCATATCTTTTACACACCCAGTGCTAAAGCAATAGTACCAACTCAGTAAATGTCAATTGAAGGAGCAGGTTCCTAGCTCAGTGCCTTGCACAAAACTGGAGCTTAATGTTTGTTGATGGGGTGAAGAGGGGGATACTTATCAGGGGCCATATGCATGGGAAGTGGATACTGAGACAGAGGTGGGTGAGTCAAAGGTTTATTGGGCAGTGACACTTGTGACAGTCCAGGGCATGAAGCAGAAGCAGTATCAGGCAGGAGGAGCCATCTGACCTCGATGAAGGAGGCGGGACAACAGAATCTCTGCCAATCTGGAGGAGCTCAGGAGCAAAACTTGCCAGCTAGAGGAATGCCTCACAGGGAGAAACGGCCAGGCTCTTGCTCTGCCCCTGCTCAGCGGTGGACGGAGAGCCACAAGAAAACAGGCAACCCTGGCCTGGCATGCCAAGGTGCAGCCTGAAAGAGCTGCAGCTAGAAACTGTCAGGCAACAAGCTCCAACCCTGACGCTGGGCCTGAGTTCTTTTTTTTTTTTTTGAGACGGAGTCTCGCTCTGTCGCCCAGGCTGGAGTGCAGTGGTGCGATCTTGGCTCACTGCAAGCTCCGCCTCCCGGGTTTATGCCATTCTCCTGCCTCAGCCTCCCGAATAACTGGGACCACAGGCGCCCGCCACCTCACCAGGCTAGTTTTTTTTTTTTTTTTTTAAGTAGAGACGGGGTTTCACCAGGTTAGCCAGGATGGTCTCGATCTCCTGACCTTGTGATCCGCCCTTCTCGGCCTCCCAAAGTGCTGGGATTACAGGCTTGAGCCACCGCGTCTTTCTTAAAGGTGGGGGAGCCTGCGTAGTGCATCTTCTAGACACGTGTGTGACAAGACTTGTAAAATGGCTCTATTTTGGATGCTTCATGGTGTATATACATTGAAACCTTTTTTGAACGAATATTATTCTGTACCAGCAACATTTTCAGAATTTCTGTGAATTATTTGAATGCTAGAGGAAATTTGAATCTATCTGTATATTTTTCAGACCAGTTATCTTTCAGGGAGATAATATTTTAGTCCATAATAAGTATTAATATTAGTCTTATGATTCTTTAAATTTATGGATTAGGCATTTTTCTCTTTTCCTAAAAATATTTTAAATCAAATCATTCTGAACCTCAGTTTCTTCATCTCTAAAATAATTACGATAAAAGCATTACACTAGCAAATTGTTACAGGATTAAATAAGAGAACATGTGTAAAGTGAAAAGTATGATGCTGGGAACATTCAATACATGTTCATTCAAAACAGACAGGAAAGAAGGAAAAAGAGCTCATGTTCAGAACTAGTATGGACTAGGCCTTCCTAGGTGTCTTCATTCGTTTTGTGCTGCTGTAACAAAAAAGACCTGAGATGGGATTATTTATTTCTCACAGTTCTGTCTGGGAAGTCCAAGATCAAGGCCCCCACAGGTTTGGCATCTGGTGAGGGCAGCACTCTGCTTCCAGGATGGCATCTTGATGCTGTGTCTTCACATGGCAGAGGGCAGAAGGGCAAAAGGGATGAACTCTCTCTGTCAAGCCTTGTTATCAGGGCATCTAATTCCATTTGGGAGGGCTCCACCATTGTGACTTAATTACCTATTCAGGCCCCACCTCTTAATGCTGTGACATTGGTGAACATATTTCAGCATGAATTTTAAAGGGGATGCAAACATTCAAACCACGACACTAGGTGAGAACATTACACTCTTGGCACAGCCTCCATGAAACAAGCTTTAGCTTTGGAAAGATGTGTTTTAGAAATTCCAAGCTTCTTGCTTTCCTGCCATCATCTATTTTTTTTTTTTTTTTTTTTTTTTTTTTTTTTTTTTTTTTTTTTTTTTGAGGCGGAGTCTCGCTCTGTCGCCCGGACTGGAGTGCAGTGGCCGGATCTCAGCTCACTGCAAGCTCCGCCTCCCGGGTTTATGCCATTCTCCTGCCTCAGCCTCCGGAGTAGCTGGGACTACAGGCGCCCGCCACCTCGCCCGGCTAGTTTTTGTATTTTTAGTAGAGACGGGGTTTCACCGTGTTAGCCAGGATGGTCTCGATCTCCTGACCTCGTGATCCGCCCGTCTCGGCCTCCCAAAGTGCTGGGATTACAGGCTTGAGCCACCACGCCCGGCCGCCATCATCTATTTACTGACTTATGTGATCCCCCCCTCCAGTATCTCTTGGGAAAGATAATGATGTTTTTGACATTTTATAAGTATGCTTCATGAAACAATACAATCAATTCTTCATGTAATAAAGATATATGCAAATTTTGACATAAAATAAAAGAAACTTTATTTTGGGTGAATTTCAGTACTGATGTCAGTGCTTTAGTAGAAGAAATCCAGAAGGCAGAACCTCTAATCACAGCTTCACGAACAGAGCAAGTCAAACTTTTGATACAGAGGTTACAAGAGAAACTTGGCCAGCACAGCAATCACACATTCTATCTTTTTAAGGTAATGGATTTACAAAAACATCAGATAGAAGAATTTCAGTGAAATGATTGATATTTTATTTATTTTTCTTTCCCTAAAAATATTTTTCCATGAAAATATTGACTGTAGTGCCTCACATGTTTGCTAAGATTGTCCCAATAATTATTTGTTAAATGAATGAGTGAAATTCAAAACACTTATTTCTTGAGAGGTTAAATAAAGATTTCAGCTCCTCATATAATGATAAATTTAAAGGGTTATTATTATTAAGATAGTTTTAAGTTATGGAATAAGTAAAGCTTTTTTCTAGTTAAAGTAACATTAAGAAGTTGTGTTTTATGACAAATCAACATTTCATATTTTCTACTTTCATGTGAACTAAACCATATTTCAGTAAATTATTTATTTGTATGACATATAATTTTAATGTGATGTAAATATGCTTTTTAAATAGTTTTTTGATGGTTAAATATAGCAAATATAGTCATTTAGTACTTCAAGAAAAGCTTTTAATTTTCCTTTGTCATTATCTTAGAATTACTTCATATTACACTGCTTTTATCTTTTATGATTTAAATATAATTATGATAATAAAATATATTTATTAGTTATATACTCACCTGATACAAAATATCCAGGCATTTGTTTCTGGAAGAGGATGTTATAGTCTTGTAACATTTCTTTGTCCAGCAGGTGGCACTGTTTAATTTCAAATATGAGCTATATAACAAGCATGTCTCATAATTTATTCACCAAAGGGAATAATTTTGATAGTGAAAGTACATGCTATTAATAGTTATATTTGGGTAACAGACATAACTTGGACTGTCCCAGCCCAGCCAATCACTCTTAATAGACTGTCCAATCTATGTATATGCGTTCAACAAATATTCATGTAACATTCACTGTGTGTTAGATGTTGTAGGGATTGAAAGATAAAGAAGACATATTCTGACTCTAAAGGAGCTTCAGGATTCATAAAGTAATAATACATTGTCAAATCTTTATTGAAACATATTTAGTGTATTGCCTATATACCCAGTCTATACATATGTACAAACCATATGCCATATGTAAAAGAAAATGTTACCAATTAGTGCTATCAATAAGATACAACATAGCACTAATTGGTAACACTTAGTGGTATCAATAAGATGCCATATAGCGCTGTCTAAAGGTAAATCTGATGTATAATTAGGACAAAATTGAATGTCTTCTTTGGTTTGAAGTTATAACCAACAAATTAATTTGGCTTGAGTCTAAAAAATGGTGTTTTCTTTCACTGAAGGTTCTCAAAGCACATATATTGCCACTGACTAATGTTGCACTTAACAAATCGGGCTCATGGTAAGATTCTCTTTTTATATCTAATTTTTAGCAATGAAACAAATTTCTGTGTTTATCAAAGATTCCAGTTTGCTAAGTACATAATATATTCATTTTTCTGATTTCAGTACCCTCTTGGATATTGAGGAGAAATATAAGCCCTTTTTCCCACTATTCTAATCTGAGTTTTCTGTCATATTCATGCCACAGTGAATGGGAGGCATATTGGGTTCTCAGCAAATGTGGCTTGTGAAGAACTCAACTCAGGAATGAGTCGGGCAGGGTGGCCTCATATCTAACTTGATTGGCTGTGATCAGTCTATTCAGAGCAGGCGTTTTCCATCTAGATCAGTGATTTGGGGTATGGTGAACAGCAGCTTCAAGTCTCTATTGAGAGCATGGCTGTGATCAGCTTGGGAGCTGACGTGCTAGGTAGCAGAGACGAGGGCGAAGCCTCCTCTTGACCTACAGACATAAAATAAACACAAAATAGACATACAATAAGCAGTTTGCTAGGGCTTCCATAATAAAGTAGCACAAACTGAGTGGCTTACACAACCAAAATTTATTGTGTCACAGTTGTGGAGGTTAGAGTTCAGAGGTCAAGGTGTCATCAGGGTCAATTCCTTCTGAGGCCGTGGGAAAGAAGCTGTTCCACAGTTACTGTAGCTTCTGGTGGTTTGCTGGCCATCTCTGATGTGGAGAAGCATCACCCTGAGCTCTGCTCTCATCTTCACATGGTTTTCCTTGTGCGTGTCTGTGTCTATATGGCCCGTTCTTATATGGACATATTGAATTAGGGCCCACCCTACTGCGGCATGATCTCATCCTAATTTAACTAACTCTTTTTTTTTTTTTTAGACGGAGTTTCACTCTTGTTGCTTAGGCTGGAGTGCAATGGCATGATCTTGGTTCACTGCAACCTCCAGCTGCCAGGTTCAAGCGCTTCCTGCCTCAGCCTCCTGAGTAGCTGGGATTACAGGAGCCTGCCACCACGCCCAGCTAATTTCTTGTATTTTTAGCAGAGACGGGGTTTCTCCATGTTGGTCAGGCTGGTCTCGAACACCTGACCTCAGGTGATCTGCCTGCCTTAGCCTCCCAAAGCACTGGGATTACAGGCATGAGCCACCGCTCCTGGCCCTAACTTAACTGTTAATAATTATATCTGCAATGACCTTATTTCCAAATAAATTCATATTCTAAGGTTCTGGGGGATTAGGACTTCAACATATAAATTTAGAGGGCTTATATTTCAACCCATAAAAGTATCTATAGTATATATGTGTATAGTTGCAAATGTGAGTTTGCATCTATCCAAAGGTAGAGAAAGTCTGTGGGAGAAGATGGTAGAAGGAAAATACCTAGGAGAAATCAAAGATACCTTGTCTTGTCAAGCTGCCTGTTTAGTTGAGTTTTGCTATTAGACTTTTCTTCACCTTTTCTTGTTACCACTTGACATTCAGACTGGTTTTTCAATATTGTGGATTGCTTTCTGTGCTGGGGAAATACATTTTTGTTATACTTTTGAAGCAATATTTTGATTTCAGAGATATTTTAAAAAGAAAGTCTCTTTCCTAATTGAATATTGAAGGAATGATTAAGATGCTGCTATTTTACATTATACTCGACTCACTATTTCTGTAGGAGAATGTTAAAGGAACCATTCATTTGTTTATTAAATGGAATATAGGCCAAGTGTGGTGGTGCACACCTGTAATCCCAGCACTTTGGGAGGCCAAGGCAGGCAGATCACGAGGTCAGGAGTTGGAGACCAGCCTGACCAACATGGTGAAACCCCATCTCTACTAAAAATAAAAATAAAAATTAGACAGACATGGTGGTGTATCTCTAATCCCAGCTATTCAGGAGGCTGAGGCAGGAGAATTGCTTGAACTCGGGAGGCAGAGGTTGCAGTGAGCTGAGATCTCACCACTGCACTCCAGCCTGGGCGATAGAGCAAGACTCTGTCTTGGGGGTGGGGTGGGGGTGGGGGTGGAACAATGGAATATATCACAATTTAGATATTGTTCTCAATTTAACTTTTTATTCTGCACACACGATTTCCATTGTAAAAAGCATAATAGGCCAGGCGTGGTGTGTCACACCTGTAACCCCAGCACTTTGGGAGGCTGAGACAGGCAGGTCACCTGAGGTCAGTAGTTCAAGACCAGCCTGACCAAGATGGTGAAACCCCATCTCTACTAAAAACAGACACAAAAATATAGCCAGGCATGGTGGTGGGTACCTGTCATCCCAGCTACTCAGGAGGCTGAGGCAGGAGAATCGCTTGAACCTGGGAGGCAGAAGTTGCAGTGAGCCGAGATCATGCCATTGCACTCCAGCCTGAGTGACAGAGCGAGACTCCCTCTCAAACAAACAAACAAACAAACAAAAAACAGCATACTAAATAGAGTTATTATCCTGCAGGTAAAACATGAAGTGTTTATTAACACACTGCCATTCTTCCCTGCAACACGTTTATATTCCTTGTGTTAGCTTTATCACAGGAAGCTACGATCGGACGTGCAAGCTCTGGGACACTGCTTCTGGAGAGGAGCTGAACACCCTGGAGGGCCACAGGAATGTGGTTTATGCCATCGCATTCAACAATCCTTACGGGTATGTTCATCCTTTCACGTATTTGTTCATTAATTCATTTATTCATCCCTCCATCTGCTTGGGGAGAAAGGGAAGCAGACAAGAAGTCTAAACTGGCTGAGTGCTTGGTATGTGCTTTGGAAGCCTTTTAAATACCTCCTTCAATGCTTAAAGGGGTCTTTGGGTTACCTATCACCATCCTCGTACAGAATACAAGGTTTAAGGCCAGGCGCGGTGGCTCACGCCTGTAATCCCAGTACTTTGGGAGGCCGAGGTGGTGGGTCACTTGAGCTCAGGAGTTTGAGACCAGCCTGGCCAACGTGGTGAAACCCCATCTCTACTAAAAATTCAAAAATTAGCTGGGCTAATGTATGTACTGTATGATGGCGGGTGCCTGTATTCCCAGCTACTCAGGAGGCTGAGGCAGGAGAATCACTTGAACCCAGGAGGCGGAGGTTGCAGTGAGCTGAGATTACATCATTGCACTCCAGCCTGGGCAACAGAGTGAGACTCTGACAAAAAAAAAAAAAAAAAAAAAAAAATTACAAGGTTCAAGGACGCTTCCAAGGATCACACGGTAGTAAAGAGGAGAGCTGGAGTTCATGCTCAGGCAAGACTTGACTCTCAACCCTTGGAAGTTCTGACAGGCACTGCGTATTGATGTTCATAGCTCTGGGCTGGTGCCTCTGGGGGAATGTGACATACACACACATCATGGTTTACTTCATTTAGAAGTTAATTTACAGTCTTGCCAGGCAGGAAAAAAATGTGTGTGGCAACATGCCAACATGCTAAATAACAGTACCAAGTACAACAGAAGTAGTTTTAAACCAACCTCTACATAATTGACAGGAGATTACCCAGTGTCCTCTATTCTTCCTCACGACACACTGCTGATTCCCACGGCACCCTGAGCGTCTGTAGCAATGAAGATACCCACTGGAGTGGGCATCTCCTTCCACTGGTTAGGCTCTAAACTGATCAAGAGTTAGTTGTATTTGTCAACCAATGTGCTTATGTTGGTTGTGCTTTCAATTGTAATTGTGTAGCATAACGTGTAATTTAACTAAATATTACATAAACTAATAAAATATGAGTGGAAAAGAAACCTGGTCTTTTCTAGGGAAGCACAGATAAGGCAAATCTTTGAAAAATTGTTTCATAACTAAATGAAGTTGTGGCTGAGATCAATGTTCAATTGGAAAGCATACTGTCAAAATCTAGAAAAATTCTGCACTCAGATTGTTCTGCACGAATGTTTAAGTTCTTTAAGTTCTCATTCCATTTGCAAGAAAAGAAAACTAGGTATTGTAGAGGTTTGATAACATTTCTGAAAGACAAATGGTGAACTCCACTTAGCTGACACATAATCAAAGAAAGACAGTGCCCTCTTGTGAAAAGATTGGCAAACAAATATCTATTTATATCTAGTGGAGTATACATTTTTTAGACAAGCATGTATGTTTTCATGATTGCACATACTAAATAAATGTTTCCATAGATGACGCTGGTTCTATAAATGTGGCTCATTTACTATAGTATTATGATGACTAGAACAAAACAGTAAATGATTTAACAATTAAGAGAAGAGATCACTGTGATTTCTCCTGGTGAGAGTCTTTAGAGATGGTGTGAGCCGAAAGCGGAAGCCAGAAGGATGAAGGTGGTGAGCAGTGGAGAGGACACACGGAGCAAAGAGACCTCAGCAGCTCAGTGTTTCAAGGAGGGGATTCATCAGGCACAGTCAGTGGCCAGTCCCTGCAGTGAGCATTTCATGTTGAGAAACAGAAGTGTGTGAGGTCAGAGCATTCAGTGGAGTTTAAACTCTGTCCTGTAGGACTGAGTTGCCATCAAGGGTTTAGGAACAAAAAGTGGAACAATGAAAGTGATGTTTTAAATAGAAGGATAGCTCTGTCAGAGAGAAGAGGTCAGAGGGTTTGGATGTGAGAAGAAACAGAACACAAGGAGGTCATTTAGGATGCAGTTGCGACAATACACTCGTGATAAAGTAATACACTCATTGCCTGGGTAGGGGCAGAAAGAATAGAGGAATTTCATAAAAATTTGATACACTTAGAATAGACATTTTATACTATAGTTTAAAAACTTGATATCTAGGTTGCCCATATAATATCTGTAAAAAATGTAATACCCTTTCAAAACATGTTAATTGTGATGGCACCAAACTTAAATTGGTACATTAAAATGATTAAACATTCCAATTAAGTTTTAGAAAGTTTAACTTTGATCTATGCATTTTTATATTCCAGAGAATGACAGTTTTTATAATACCTTATTACACCAGCTTATGAAAAGATAAAGATTTTATTGAAATTATAAGTGACACTATTTTACTTCTGGTATAATTCCTACTTTCATTGCAATGCTATTTAAAGGACATTCTCTGTAACATAACACCATATCCTTTAATAGTCTACTTAACAAATGTGACGTGTTTGGGTGTCTATCTGAGAATGATGTTTTCTCTTGTTGGAGAAGTGAGGGATACTTTTTGACCCTTCAACTGAATTCTACCAAGAGCCCCTGATGAAAAACCCCCTCATCCAATCAGTTATCCTCGCCTGATGATTCATGTATGCATGAATGCAGTGTTTCTCATTGCACTTTGGGGTCACGGGGGTTTCGGTAGCATTAATTCAACACAATCACCAAAGAATAAGAGGGAGTGTGTGTGTGTGTGTGTGTGTATTAGAGAGAGAGAATAAAAAAAACTTCAACCAAATTTACTGTTTATCTGCTTTATACCTCAGGGCAGGTATAAGCTTTGATTCAATACAGTAATTCTCAAACACATTGACATGAGAGATAGTGTTGCAGGAAGTCAGGGACCCCGAACGGAGGGACCGGCTGAAGCCGCGGCAGAAGAACATAAATTGTGAAGATTTCATGGACGTTTATTAGTTCCCCAAATTAATACTTTTATAATTTCTTACACCTGTCTTTACTGTAATCTCTGAACATAAATTGTGAAGATTTCATGGACACTTATCACTTCCCCAATGAATATCCTTGTGATTTCCTATGCCTGTCTTTACTTTAATCTCTTAATCCTGTCATTTTCTTTGTAAACTGAGGAGGATGAATGTCGCCTCAGGACCCTGTGATTGTGTCGTCTGCACAAATTGTTTGTAGAGCATGTGTGTTTGAATATGAAATCTGGATATCTTTAAAAAAGAACAGGATAACAGTGATGTTCAGGGAACAAGAGAGGTAACTTTGAATTGGCTGCCGGTGAGCCGGACGGAAACAGGGCTATATTCCTCCTCTTTCATAAGCAAATAGAAGAAATATCGCTGAATTCTTTTTCTCAGCAAGGAACATCCCTGAGAAAGAGAATGCGCACTGAAGGTAGGCTTATAGACAGCCCCTTTTTAAGGCGTCCCGTCTTTTATGGTCGAAGCCGATGGGATGCAATAACCCTGGTCTCCTATAGTGCTCCCAGGCTTACTAGGGTGGAAAAATTCCCACCTAATAAATTTTGGTCAGACAGGTTATCCGCTCTCAAACCCTGTTTCCTGATAAGATGTTATCAATGACAATGCATGCCCGAAACTTCATTAGCAATTTTAATTTCACCTTATCTGGTGGTCCTGTGATCTCGCCCTGCCTCCATTTGCTTTGTGATATTTTCTTACCTTGTGAAGTATGTGATCTCTGTGACCCACACCCTATTCGTGCACTCCCTCCCGTTTTGAAAATTGCTAGTAAAAACTTGCTGGTTTTATGGCTTGGGGAACATCATGGATCCTGCCGACATGTGAATCTCCCCCGGACACCCAGCTTTAAATTTCTCTCTCTTGTGCTCTTTCCCTTTATTTCTCAACCCAGCTGAGACATTTAGGAAATAGCAAAGAACCCACGTTAAACCTCGGGAGCAGGTTCTCCCAATAAGATATCTTCTATAACATGGTGTCATGTGGATATAGAGAACAGTTTGTGATAGAATAGGTATCAGTCAAGAAACAACAACTCCAGACTCATATGTTTGAGGGGCAGGAAGCGTGAAAAAAAACTGAGGGAACTGATAAAGAATGTACATAATGAGACCTCATCTCTCCAAAAAAATAAAAAATATGAGCCAAGCATGGTGACATGTACCTGTAGTCCGAGTTACTCAGGTGGGAGGATTGCTTGAGCTCTGGAGGTTGAGGTTGCAGTGAGCTGAGATCGCACCACTGAATTCTAGCCTGGGCAACAGAATAAAATTCTGTCTCAAAAAAAGAAAAAAAAAAAAAAAAAGTGCAAGGCTTTGAGCTTATCTTGAGCACATATTGGAAGACATCAGCAGCTGAAGTAAAATGCCCTGGGCTGGATGCCAGAGGAGAAAGCCCGGTCAGATACGCTGTTAGGAAGCTTTGGGTGCATGAGTGTTTGCCAATATAAGCTGTCCTTCAATCATTGACAAAGAGGGTGCCACTTTGCTTTAGTCTGAGAGACCATGTAGACACTACAAAAATATGGGTGTCCTGGGACGAGGGAGAGAATCAAGGCATCAGTGTTAGTCTGGATAACTATAAATTTCTAGTCTGCTTTAGGATATATGTGTTGGGTGGTGAGATCTCTTACACTTTGGGAAAATGAGCTTGTGCTGTAAATTATAATCCAATTGAGTGAACATCTTGAAGAGCTGGTATAAAAGACAGATGTAAGCCAGGGTTAAAAGGAAAGGTTTTAGTTCCAAGATCAAAGGCCAAACAGGGTCTACTCTTGCATCTACTCTTGCTTGTTGGATGTTGACGACAGCCCTGCCCCTCAGTCAATATGAGAAGCCTCTTAGTTGAAAGTAACTGAAGTCTTTGTATTTCCTTTCTAAGCCCTCTTACAACTGGAATAATATAGGCATTATTTCCTTAAGAGGACAAGCACTGTCTATATTCTCAAAACCTTATTAACCATATTTTTAATGGGATTTATCTTTTTTCATTTTTCTTTTACATTCAATGTTATTCTTTTCCATATACTTATTAACAGAATTTTTCTATGTTTACACAGTTCATACTATATGTTATTTATTTTAATTTGTAAGTAATTTTCTAAACTAAACCTTTTGCTACATTCATTAAACTCATTTTAAAAATTGTTATAATCCCTGTAAACTGGTTCAACCATTGTGGAAAACAGTATGACGATTCCTCAAGGACCTAGAACTAGAAATACCATATGACCCAGCCATCCCATTACTGGGTATATACCCAAAGGATTATAAATCATGCTGCTATAAAGACACATGCACATGTATGTTTACTGTGGCACTATTCACAATAGCAAAGACTTGGAATCAACCCAAATGTCCATCAGTGACAGACTGGATTAAGAAAATGTGGCACATACACACCATGGAATACTATGCAGCCATAAAAAAGGATGAAGTCGTGTCCTTTGAAGGGACATGGATGCAGCTGGAAACCATCATTCTCAGCAAACTATCGCAAGAACAGAAAACCAAACACTGCATGTTCTCACTCATAGGTAGGAATTGAACAATGAGATCACTTGGACTCTGGAAGGGGAACATCACACACCAGGGCCTATTATGAGAAGGGGGCCAGGGGGAGGGATGGCATTGGGAGTTATACCTGATGTAAATGAGGAGTTGATGGGTGCTGACGAGTTGATGGGTGCAGCACACCAACATGGCACAAGTATACATATATAACAAACCTGCATGTTGGGCACAAGTACCCTAGAACTTAAAGTATAATGAAAAAAATTGTTATAATCCCAAACATACCTATAACTTTGAAACCTTTGAAATTAAATGTGTAAATTGATACCACTCAAAAATTAGACTTTTATTATCCACTGAAACAAATTTAAGATTGCTTATAGCTTTAGAAGTGAACTTTTTACTCATGTATTAACATCTCTTATCTTAGTTCAGTTTATTATATAACATGTCTTTTTTTAAATATTCCACATTTCTTTTAAATCCTAGTGACAAAATTGCCACCGGGTCCTTTGATAAAACTTGCAAACTCTGGAGTGTAGAATCAGGAGAATGTTACCATACCTTCAGGGGTCATACAGCAGAAATAGTGAGTATATTTAAGAATTTATTATTATATTTTATGTTGCTGTTTCTTTTTAGGATTCTATTATAAAAGTAGTGTAGCTACTTTTATAATTAGTTTTCAAATTCTACCCCATGTTTTTAGTCTGCCTATATTTATATGGTGGTACCAATACAATTTAAAAATTACTCTAGTTAATATCTTGCAGATTCTATAAAGAATTGTATCCTGCATTGACTAAGTAGACACGTAATATGATACATTTATAAATATAATAACCAATCTTACTTTTCTTTTTCATTGACTTTTCTTTAAAGTACTGACTCAATGAGGGTCAATTAAGTGATAAAAACAGTTTTTTAATATAATTTTTAAAGTACTATATGAAATATTTAGGCTGATTGTTCTCTGTGTATCATTAGAGCCCAAATTTGCATGAATAGTCTGATACTCGAAACAGCTTTCACTATCGGGAAGCCCTTTTCCTTGACCAGTTCTGAGATGTATCTTATAACAATTAGTGCAATAATTGGCATTCCGTAAGAACAGATGATAGCTCTTAAAAATAAACAGGCTGCTGCTCCTGATGATTACTAATACCTTAAATGTTTTTAATCAAATATTTAAATATGGAAAAATTGATCTGATTTTAACAAATCCCCAAGTTATGTTTTGGCCTGTTAGTGGGGATCACCCCTTTCCCTCCATTTCTGGCCTTCATTAGGTAGAATGATTCTTTAGATATTTAACTCACTTCCCTTGTTGTACTTTGAAGTTACTCTTAAGCGGATAATACCAAAAGAGAATCCACAAATAGAAGGTACCCACTGCAGTAGTGGTATAAAAATAATAGAGACTTTTAAGGGTGAAAGAGAGAAAAGGCTAAAGCAGGAAACAAAATATAACCACTTCTCCCATAATTACCAGCAGGGAAATATAGCTCAGTACTTTTTGAATTGAAGAGAGACGTAAAAAGAATGTGCTAATAACTATTATTAGATGAAGAGGGGAAATTGATAACAAAGAGTGATGGGTCTTTTAACCTCAATATTCACTGGAAAAAAAGATACCTGCTGTGAACCAGGAAAAGCAAACAAGAACATACAGGGGTGGAGGGGGGGAAAGCAAGCCACAGTGGCGACAGCTTTTGTGAATAGTTGGTGACAGCCAATCTGCCAGCAGTGTTCAAGTTCTAGCACCCACACCCACCCCTGGAACTGAGGAACAAGATACTTAGGACAGACTGTAGAATGCTTAGAAATATTTCTTGAGGATAAGGAAGTTAGCTGTAGGTGGGAAAGGGTCCTGTATCCTGCTAATTTATGTACACCTTAAACAAAACAAGAACAAAAACAGTCTGCTTATTTTAGAAGTAAAATTCATTTACACTCATCCTAAACATTCATGGTGTATTAATCCACCAATAACTCATGCTCTGTTGAAAGTACTTTGCTAGTGACTGGGAATACTGCAGTGAAACATAACTGACCCTTTGACAGCTCTTGCTGTTTGAAAGGCACTGTCCAAAGCCCCTTTACACAGACAGGTATTAGCCTAGTTGTGCCTCATAGCAACCCTAAGAGGAAGGTATTTCCCCATTTTACAGAGTAGGGTACTGAGGCATTGAAAGCTTAAGTAACTGGCCCAAAGTCAAAGAAAAACATAGTGCATGTCCTTAGAGTGTGACCATTTTCCCACACTCCTTTAGATTTTGGGAAATATTTTCTTTATCTATAATTCCTAGGGAGGCATTCATCTTTTTCATAGTCAACATCCATCCAATAAATATTTATTAAATAATGACTGTGTGTGGAGCCCTGGCCTACATGCTTAGGATACCTGAGAGAATCAGACACAGTTCTTACAATTTGGTAGAAGGAGTAAAAGCCTCAATGGATAAGTTCAAAGATGTGTTGTAAGGGTCAGAGTAGATGGGGATTTCATTGTGGACACAGAGGGAGCCGTGCGGCCTCCTGAGCCAGGGAAAGGTGTTCAGGAAAGACTTTCCAGAGGGGTGGCGTGTGCATTCCAGGCAGAGGGAGCAGTCCTGGTAAATGCGGAGAAGTGGTGTGTGCCTGAAACTCAGGTGGCTCTGTGTGATCAGAGCAGAACTTCCTGACCCTCCATGTGGTGCCATGTGCAGAATATGCAAATGTGGATTTGCAGCACACTGAGGGGAGCTGCCTGCTGTGCATGGCCAGAGGCCATGGGCAAGGAACCCTGCTGCTGCCCAGCTGCCTGAGTTAAGTGTCCATACCTTAGCATACCTATAGCCCATTCAAATTCAGATCACAGGGTGTGAGCAATTAAAGTAGGAGAGGCAGGCAAGGGCCATATTATGCAGGAGGTTATATACCATGCTAAGGAATTGGATTTTATTTTGCAGGTAATGCCACACTGTTGAGACTTTTTGGCTAGGAGATGGTATGATCATCTGTGCTCTTTGGAAAGATTATTTTTGTGCAGTGTGAAAAAGAAATGGGAGGGTGGTAAGATCAACGTTATCGGCCAGTTGGGGATCTTGCTGCAATCCAAGTGAAAAATGAAGGCCTATTGTAAAGATAGATGAAAAGAATATGAGTAGAACCTGGTTACTAAGTAGTTATGAGGCATAAAAGAAAAGGGGAACCCAGGATGGATTCCCTGATTTTGTGCTTGCATGATGGGCAGTGCCATTCACCAATTCTGTGCATGAAAGAGGAGGAACAGGTTTGCATCGATATGACTTTTGTGTCTTAGATTGATATAAGCTGCCTGTGTGATAGCCAAACAGAGGCATCCATTTAGCAGTTGGCTCTTTAGGGCTGGAACTGAGCAGTGAGGTTTGGGAAAGAGACTTGGATGCATGAGTCACTGGTATCTGGGTGACAGTAGAAACCAATGAGCAATTGAAATTGCCCAGAGGAAAGGGTAGAGTGTGGAGAGGAGACTGACAGAACCTTGGGAGGGTGGAGAAGAGAGAACTTCAAATGATACAAAAAGGAAAAAGAAAAACAAGAAGAAAGAGAGGGAAACTAAAGAACAAAGGAGTCAGTGCTGCAGATGTCAGGGAGGTTAACTGGGATGACTGACCAAACCTGGATTGGACATTTACCCAGAGTGGTTTCAGAAGAGTTGAAGAGTGAGCAGAAGATGGACAAAAATGATGGTAGACTGTTTCCCAAGAAATTTGGTTGTAAAGGCAGAAGAAGGGTAGCTAAGAGGGGTACGTAAGGTCAAGGGAGGATTTACTCAAACATATTTACAGGTCACTGAAAAGCATCTAGTCTAGAGGGAAGGAAAACTGGTGGGCGCATCTCCCCTAGGTGTGCAGGGAAGGGGTCTTAGAATAGGTGGAAGGATCCTTCTGCATCTGAGACTGAAGGGAAGGAAAGTAAGATCAGAGTGGGGAAGTTCC
The DNA here is from genome assembly GCF_002776525.5 of Piliocolobus tephrosceles. Classification (NCBI taxonomy): domain Eukaryota; kingdom Metazoa; phylum Chordata; class Mammalia; order Primates; family Cercopithecidae; genus Piliocolobus; species Piliocolobus tephrosceles. The sequence goes on from NC_045444.1 coordinate 114,364,133, forward strand.
TACCTGACAGGAGAGTTTTCTTGGGGAAGTGGTAGGAGGCCAGCTTGTCTGTTGAGGAGGGGTGAGGATGGAAGTAGAGGCAGGAGTGGGGAATGGGAGAATGTATGGAGCCAGAGGCGTCTTAAACAAAGTAGGGAATGGTGCTGAGGACTCTGTTGAGGACAGAGGCATAAATGAGCAATACCAGTAACTTTCTGTGCAGTTCTCTTAAGCTACCTTGGCTGGGTGATGAGGCAGGGAGGCAGATGATTGGATAAAATCCTTACCTGATAAAAGTTAATGTTAGGAGTTTGTACGAAAGGTGCATCAGATAGATAGGGACTAAGAGTGTTGGGGATACTGGCAGGAGTGATGCTTCCAGGGTGTCAGTTGAATGGGGAGGATGGACCAGGAGAAAAGGCAGATGTCTCAATGAGATGAAAGATCTTCTAGGGGAGGGGAGTGGGAAGGGAAATTGTGACCCTGGATTGGGGAATTGGTGGTGAATCTTCTAGAGAAGATAATACCAAGGTCCATGGTGTGGCCATGGGAGAGACTACTGAAGAGTCGTTTGGGGCATGGGTCTGGGGGAACTGGATGGATTGCCCATGTGAAGGCCACCAAAGACTTGGCATTGAGACTACAAGCCAGTAGTCTCTTGATGAGTGAGGGGCCATGATTGGAAGGACTGTGGTGACAGCAGCAAGGGGAAGGAGAGCCAGATAGCATGGATCTTCACTTTTATTCTTGTTCTTCTGTGGTCTGGAAGTGGCAAAGGGAGCCAGTGCCCCTCCAAGCCTGAGCTGGGTGCTGTGGGAGGACAAGCAGCCTCTTTTCAAGAGGAGGACTCTGAAGGACTCAACCTGGGGATAGCAGGTCACACATATGTGATGTTTTGTACAAAGAATTAGGCTGAATCTGGTAAGGTAATTGCGTCTGGAAAATTTTCTGTGTGTAATGGACACTTTGAAACTCTATTTTCCTAAAATTTCTCCCATTTCATGTAATTTAGGTGTGTTTATCATTTAACCCTCAAAGCACATTGGTGGCGACTGGAAGTATGGACACAACAGCCAAATTGTGGAACATTCAGAATGGCGAGGAAGTTTGCACCTTAAGAGTATGTCAATAATGTTAATAAGCCTGTTATTTGTGTTAATTCTTATTTGTGTTTTTGTTACAAAATGCGCTGTAAGTTGTTGAGTTGCTGGTTTTCAGACTGTAGTGGTGAAAGAGTATTCCTACTGGTTTCCTGGCTATTCCAAAAGACTTGGGTGGAGGTGCTGGGGAAGTCCAAGGAGCTTTTTATTTTGACTAACTTTAGTCTGCAAAACACATTAACTATAGCTTAGAACCCATCACCATCTCTCTGGCTAAAAGGAAAGCAGGTGGAGGCTGGCACTTCTGGAAGAGGCAGAACTGGAGAACCATGCCAAGAGAATCTTTAAAGCAATGACTGTGAGCACACTCTCCTCTGCCCGCTGCTCTTTGAACCATCCTTATCACAAAGTCTGAAATGAGAGAGGGGCAAGTGACCAGAGGGAGAAGGTCAAAGGGCTCTGCCCACAGAATGAGTGCTGGTGGGGTGTGCTCTTGTGTGTCACCACCATGCGCCCAGCACCTCCCTGTGACCTGCCACCCTCCCCTTCCTCCCACCCTCCCCTTTCTCCCACGCCAGCCCAAGTCACCGCAACAAAAATAGGGTGACCCTATGTTGTACTCAGTGGGAACAGCTGGATGGGAAATTCAGTTTCCTTGTCCTTTCAAAACTGTAAATACATTTTTAAAAAAACATGATTTGTTTCCTCAGAAAGCTTTTTCTAATAAAGTTGAAACATGGACTGAGAAAGAAAAAATTCACCATTTAAAAGTAACAGTAATGGCTTTTCTTTCTTAAATCTGAGAATCTAGCCTTATTAGTGTAAGTATACTCTTTCTGTTCTCAGTTCTTTTTTTTTTTTTTAAACAACAACATTATTATCTCTTCTTTCAGGCAAATGTGCAGGGAAAGGCCCCATTAATGCTGCACTTTCAACTAAAATGACTCCTTTTACAGACTGCCTAAGAGCACTCGAAGGGAGGGGTCCTGCGTGGCACACCTGTCTGCGCCAGAGTGCATTTGTTTTGCGTACTTAGAATTCTAATATTCAATTACATGTTTTTGTCCTTTGAAATCAATCAGAAATATCCAGTTATAAATCAACTTCTCTATTTCTTTGTATTATTTAAAAATATAATTATGTGAATTTACTAAAATAGTGAAGGAATCAAGGGCTATACGTACTCCACCCAGGATCCCCTTACCAGAGTTCCAGAATCTGCTGTAGAGAGGGGTTTCTTCCCATTGTCTCACGGTTTGATTCACTAACACTAGACAGTAACGAGCTGAAAGTCAGGCCAAAGGCAGGAATTTATCAATTGATTTCATGTCAAGTTATCCTAATAATTTCCTTTTTAAAAGTAGTTAGTTTTATTTCATACACTGTTTACTTTTGCACACCGTGCGTTATTAGCCCATGTAGTCCCCAGCTCTGTAGTGTTTCCGAGACAATGTAAAGGACGTCCTCTAGTTTCCCCAAACGCAACCTCTTTCTTTTGTTTTTAATCAACATTATTAAGTTAAATGAAGTAGCTGTGTGTAAGTCACTAATTTTAGTAAACTTACAGGATTGTGTAGCCATTACCAAAACCTAGTTTTCAAACCTTTCCATCACCCCAAAAAGAACCCTGTGCCCACGTGCAGACACTCCCCATCCTCACCCCAGCCAACCGCTGACCTCCCTTCCTAGAGCTCGGCCTTCTCCAGCATTTCCTTTTAGACTATAATATTGTACACTTGCAGAAATTGTTTTATCTGCCGGTATACTTGACGATATCTGCTCTTTTTCTAGGGACATTCTGGCGAAGTCATCTCCTTGTCATTTAACACCTCAGGAGACAGAATCATCACGGGGTCTTTTGATCATACAGTTGTAGTGTGGGACGTTGATACTGGAAGGTAATTCTTAGTTCTTAAAAATTGTTTTAACCTGGATCGGGGGTTCAGAAAACCCTCTGTTATTTATTAGCTTAAGCTGTTCTCTATTAACTCTGCTTTGGGTTCCATAAAAATAGGACATATTGAAAATGTAAATTAATTCATTCTTTAATGATATTTCTGATTCACAAAATACGTGCATCCTTGGAATTTTGAGCAAATAATGACGAACAGCAACATAAAAGGAGAATGTTAGCAATAGTCTGGTTACATAGCTATTATTTATTCCATGGATAATCAAATTTCAATGGCTTGTCATTATGTTAGGCATGAATATCATGTATAAATAAAACTCTTAGTTAATTTCCCAAATTTAATTTAGTCCAAGAATTTCAACTTCCTTCCTAATGCTTTTTGGTCCTAGTTGCTAGGAAGTTAACTATATTAGCATATTTGTGTTGGAAAACTACTCTTGGATTTGTCTGTGATTTAATAGAGGGGCTAATTATCAGGGGTGCCGACCAAGATGTATGCAACAAGAAATGAGAGAGAAAGAAGGACCTTTCAGTTACTTGACGTGTGGTTTCTGAACAACCAGGGTGCACTCCTCTGGTAGAAGAATACTTCTCATAGCCTTTGCTATTTGTTACCCATTTCTTTCTGAAATGTTGCCTTAAGTAGCATTATTTTGATAGTTTAAAATCTAAGTACATTTTTGTTGAAATGAAATTATTATTTATTTATTTATTTATTTATTTATTTATTTATTTGAGACGGAGTCTCGCTCTGTTGCCCAGGCTGGAGTGCAGTGGCACGATCTCAGCTCACTGCAAACTCCGCCTCCCGGGTTCACGCCATTCTCCTGCCTCAGCCTCCCGAGTAGCTGGGACTGCAGGCGCCCGCCACCTCGCCCGGAGAATTTGTTTGTATTTTTAGTAGAGGTGGGATTTCACCGTGTTAGCCAGGATGGTCTCGATCTCCTGATCTTGTGGATCCACCCACCTCGGCCTCCCAAAGTGCTGGGATTACAGGCGTGAGCCACTGTGCCCTGCCGAAATGAAATTATTAGTAGTTTCTTTTTGAGCACTAGTAAAGCTGTATTTGTTTTGTCATCAAATATATTATTTTATAAAAACCAAAATTTAGATTAGCTTACATAGATGGGCTTGGCCTCATTATTCATGTGCATATACTGAAGTAAGATATCTTTCATTAATTTTAATTATTTTTGCGTTGTAGGAAGGTACATATCTTAATTGGTCATTGTGCTGAGATTAGCAGTGCCTTATTCAATTGGGATTGCTCTCTAATATTAACTGGATCTATGGACAAAACCTGCATGGTGAGCTAAATAAATAAATATCTTTGCTTTATATTGTGTCTATACTCTTTACTGTGTCAGATATCCATTGTAACATTAACAAATTTCAAAGGTGATATAAAATTAAGATATTAATTTACAAATAATAATTGGTAATTTTTTAAATTTCAAGTTTTGGATTTTCCAAATTTGAAGGAATTGTGATGTAGTAAAGCAATTTGAATTTCTTCAAGTATATTAAATATCGTATTTGAGAAGGCATTTTATTTTTATTTAATATCCCACTGTTTATTTATAGAACTTCAATTAGTAGAGTGACCCTCAAGGAGCCTCAAACACAATGTTTCCTTGTCCCTAAGTTTCTATACTTAAAAAATGGTTACTAAGAGATTATACTATGGAATTATCGTTTGTTTATGTAACAGATATATTACAGTTTTATAATGTACTTTTCATTTTCTGACATTGTAGTTTTATATGAATCTCCTAATCATTTGATGTCCTTCCTATAAAAAGAGCAAAACTCTTTACCAACCAGTAAAGCATACACGTTGAGATATTTTTTCTTTCTTTAATGTAGTGGCAGATTCTAAATGTCTGACTTTGGTTTTCTCTGTGACTAGGGTGTGCCTTCCTTGATGGTTGGCTGTGTTCTCTGGTCATGAATCAAAGTAAATCTAACTGAACATGCGAGAATTATACAAGTAATATTTGCACAGTTACTTAACCAGCCATAAGCATGTCATGAAGACCACTGGCCATCTTCACACTTGAGAAAGAAAGTCATAGTCTTTTTTTTTTGTTTTTTGTTGCTTTTAATTGTAGCTGTGGGATGCTACAAATGGAAAATGTGTGGCAACCTTAACAGGCCATGATGATGAAATACTAGACAGCTGCTTTGATTACACTGGAAAGCTTATTGCAACTGCTTCAGCTGATGGTAGGTGATCTGTTCATATTTTAATTTTTGGAGAGTTTTATGCTTTGCTTGATGACCATGCATGATTCTACACTATGGGTCATTTCTTTGATGACCAGCCATGATTAAAAAATATGTCTCATCTCTGTGGTGACCATGTAAGGCACAATGGTGTGTCTATATCATAGAGCTGATAACCACATGTAATGTGTACATGTAATACAATGTAAATGTAAATGTGTAAATGTAATACAATGTCTGTGTTACCTGCTAGATAACCAGGTATATGAGGTCTTTGTCATCTTCTTAATATCTGTATATGATGCTATATTCTGGGTCATCTCCATGATTATTAGTATTATTATTATTTTGAGATGGAGTCTCACTCTATTGCCCAGGCTGGAGTGCAGTGGTATGATCTCAGCTCAACGCAACCTCCGTCTCCCAGGTTTGAGCAATTTTCCTGCCTCAGCCTCCCAAGTAGCTGAGAATACAGGCATGCACCACCATGCCTGGCTAATTTTTGTATTTTTAGTAGAGACGGGGTTTCTCCATGTTGGCCACACTGGTCTTGAACTCCTGACCTCAGGTGATCCACCTGCCTTGCCCTCCCAAAGTGCTGGGATTACAGGCATGAGCCAACGTGCCTGGCTTCCCTGATTATTATGTATGATGTTACCCTATGTTGGCCTTGTCAACTTAATTGCCATCAATGGTGCTATAATCTCCCTTATAACCACATGTGCTGTTTCACTATGTCTACCACATTTTTGTGATAAGCATACATGATGCTATGGTATACACTGTCTCTTTGATTACCACTGTGATTCTACACTATGAGTCATCTTATTGATAACCATACATGGTGCTATCCTAGGTGTGCTTCAATCCTGTGACAGTCACATGTGATACTACACTATACGTGTCATCTCCCTGTGGCTCACATGTGACATGATATTGTGTCTGTCTTATCACCCAAGGATCATGTTTATTTCTACACTCTATCTGCATCATCTTGTTGAAAGTTGAATATTATGCTACTGTGTTTTCATCTACTCCTTTAAAACCACTTTTGATGCTGGGCCATATCTACATCATATCCTTGATAATCATATATGATGCAAAACCATGAGTCATCTTGCTGACAAATATGTATGATACTAACTCTGTGTCCACATCATCTCATTGAAGCCACATGCAATGCTATACAACGTCTTTATTCTCTCAGTGACAACCATCTGTATTGGTGTACTATGCATGCATGATGTCTTGGATAACATTTTATGATACTGAACAACAAGTCATTCCCATGACAAACATATATGATGCCATACTATGTGTCATCTCTTTGACAACCACATGTGATGATTCATTGTGTCTGCACTATTTCCCTGGCAAGTATTTATGATGCGACTCTATGTCTGCAGCATATTCCTGACAAACATGTGTTAACACTATACAACTTCTACATTATCTCCCTGACAATTTCCTGTTTTACACTAAACTGTGTCTACACCATATCCTTGATAACCACATGGTACTATACCATGTCTCCATCATCCTATGTCTCCTTGGCAAGCATATGTGATGCTATACTAAGTCTATGTTATATCATGGCATCACATACCATGCGTGATGCTATTCTATGAGGCATAGAATATGAAGTATGAACTATGTGTCATCTTCCTGAAGACACAGATGATGCTAAATTACATCAATACCATCTACCTGATGACCACGTATGAAGCTACACCAAGTCTATGTTATCTGTCTGATGACCACATATGATGCTATATTTTATCTATGTCATGTATCTGACTACTATGTTTTAATTTACACTGTGTTTGTTATCCTCTTTATAATAATGTATGATAGTATACTATATCTTTATCCTATTCTTTATAACCATGTATGATACTGTTCCATATCTTCGTATTTCTTAGAAATCCAGGTATGATGCTATAGTATTTATACCTCATTGACCTGGCCAACATGGTCTGCAGGGTCCACTATATCACATTGCCACCTTTAGAAAGGTGGTGATATTTTATGTATATATCCTATTGGTTCTGTTTTATACATATATATATATATCCTATTGATTCTGTTTTATACATGTATCCTATTGTATTTTATATATATCCTATTGGTTCTGTTTTATCCTATATATAATTTTATATATTTTATATTTTTTATATATTATATATTTGTATGTTTTATACTATATTTACTATATGTATAATTCTGTTCATACTATATATAAATATATAACCAATAGTATATAAATACACACACACATATATAGTATGTAACCAATATTATATAAGTATACATACACACATATTTATATATGAAGGCTGAGAAGTCTTGTGATATGCCATCTGCAAGCTGGAGAATCAGGAAAATCAGTGGTGTAATTCAGTCCAAGTCTGAAAACCTAAAAACTTGGGGAACCAATAGTGTAACTCTTAGTCTGAGGCCAAAAACTTGAGAGAACTGAGGAGGGCACTGGTGTCAGTCTTGGAGTCTGAGGATCTGAGAACCAGGAGCTCTGATGACTGAGGGCCAGAGAAGGTGAAGATGGATGTCCCAGCTCCAGAAGAGAGAAGAATTTCATCCTTCCTCTACCTTTTGTTGTATCTGGGTCCTCAATGGATTGGATGATACCTGCCCACATTGGTGAGGGTGGCTCTTCTTTACTCAGTCTAACACCCTCACAGACACACCCAGAAATAATGTTTTAACAACTACTTGGGTATCCCTTAACACAGTCAAGTTGATGCATAAAATTAACCATTGCAATGCCACACTGTGTCTGTGTATAACTTGTTACCCACGTATGACACTATACTATATGTGCATCATCTCACTGATAACCAAATACATTGTCATGATGTTTCTGAGGTATCCTAAAGTGTGTTATGCCTATCTTATTCTTTGGTAGTCATATATGATGTTGTACTGACAATTTTCTTGATGATCATGTATGATACTATATAATATATGCATCATGGCCAGGTGTGGTGGCTCATGCTTGTAATTTCAATACTTTGGGAGGCCAAGGTGGGAGGATCGCTTGAGGCCAGGAGTTTGAGACCAGCCTGGGCAACATAGGGAGACCCTATCACTACAAAATATTAAAACAAAATTAGCCAGGTGTGGTGGCGTGCACCTGTAGACCTAACTACTCAGTAAGCTGAGGAAAATAACTTGAGCCTAGGAGTTCAGGGTTACAGTGAACTATGATTATGCCACTACACTCCAGTCTGAGTGACAGAGTGAGACCCTGTCTCCTTGATGAATATATTCATTAATGAACACACACACACATGCACACACACACCCCTCGTATTCTAGACAGCCATAGGTGGTGTTACATTGTTTGAAATATATTGGACAACAATGTGTGATGTTATGTTATTGCTATATCACCCCTTTAATAACCCCATAAGATGCTATAATATGTTACTTTATACTACTTCTGTGTCATATTCGTAATAACCATTTATTACACTAGGCTACAATTAATCTCCAGGACAAACATATATGATACTACACTATGTCTGTGCCATTTGGAAAACAGGGTATGATGATACAGTATTTTTGTGTTACTTCCCTGATCACTTAATTTATGATGCTGCAATATGTCTGCTTCATTTTCATGATAAGCACCTGTGACATTACAACATATCTGTGTCAAATCCATGGTATCTTCATATGACACAAAATTATATGTCATCACCCAGATACCTTTTTTTTCCTGCATCCAATCATCCACGAGACACCGATGCTTTGTATGGCACTATGCTATGTGTCATCTCCCTGATAATGTATGACACCGCCCTGTATCTGCATTATCTGTCTGACAACCTAAGTAAGCTTATACTATTTTTTGAGCCATATCCTTGACAATTGTATATGAAGCTATACTATGTCTCATCATGTTCTTGACAATGGATGAAACTATGCTATGCTTGCATATATTTAAGAATCATGTATAATTTTATATGTATGTGTGTATGTATACACATGTTTGTATATATACACATGTATATACACATGTAAACACACATGTTTGTATATATACACATGTGTATATATACATGTGTCTGTATGCATATAGGTATATATACACACATACATACTATGTGTATACATACACATATATGTGTGTATATATAATATATATACATGTGTATATATCTAAAATTATACATGATTATATATTATGTATATATATATTACATTCTGAGATACTGGGAATTAGAACTTCAACATATGAATTTTAAAAGGACACAATTCAGCATACAATATCACATATGACATACTGTGTATTTGCTTCTTTTGCCTGAAGACTGCATATTATTTTATGTTTTTATAATCTTCCTGAAGCCACTTAAATTACACTGTAACTTCATCATGCCCTTTACAAAGGACTGTGCTACACCTTATGGGTGACATGGCCTAGTTATTTAAGGATGATGCTACAATATATTTACTTTGTCTCCCTGATGATCATTTTATTTGTAAGAACATGTTTTCATCCTCTCCTTGGCAACAACTTGTAATTCTCCACTACCTCTGTGTCATTGCCTTGATAACCACATGTACTCTTTCTGTATCATCTTTCTGACTACCACATGTGATGCTGTATAACATATGTCTTATATCCCTGATAGCCACATGTGATGCTGTCTTATCTCTTACCTCTCTGTAGGACCTTTATGAGATTACACTATGTCTACTTCATCTCCCTGATGGCCACAGATGGCAGCTGCATTACATGTGTGCCATCTCCCTGATCACATATGCCCCTACGCTGTCTGATTCATCTTTCTCATGACCATATATCCTGCTTCACTATGTGTAGATCCTTTCATGACAACAGTTTTTGGCTCTGTGCTGTGTCTGTGTGTGTCTGTATGTCCATACTGTGCTATACCATGCTCTGCTCTGCTATGCCATAGTATATACCATACTATACTGACTTATGTGTGTACATTGTCTTTTTTGGAACCAAGTATAATGTTACATTCTGTCTCATCTCCATGGTCAACATGTATGATGTTATGTGATATCGAGATCACCTTCTTTCTCTTTTTCTTTTTTCTTTGAGGCAGAGTCTCGCTCTGTTGCCCAGGCTGGAGTGCAGTGGTACGATCTTGGCTCACTGCAACCTCTACCTCCCAGGTTCAAGTGATTCTCCTGCCTCAGCCTCCTGAGTTATGTCACGTTCTTGGTAATCATGTATGATGTTATCCGGTGTGTTATCTCTTTGGTCACTGGATGTGATGCTAAACTATGCCCGTGTCATCTGCTGTCAACAATATGTTATGCTACCTACTGTGTTCCTTATCTTCTTGGTGATCATATATAATGATGCACTGTCTGGTATGTCTGTTTCATATCACTGGAGGCCTGGACGTTGCTACACTTTGTCTTCATCATCTCAGTGATGACCGCCTATTGCGCTTCATTTGTATTCTTCATTTCCTTGAAAACAGAAGTGTTTTCCTATGTCTGTGTCACCTTGTTGAAAACCACACCTAAGCTATACTGCTGCCATCCCCTACCTGTTAATCATGTAGGATGGTATATTCTGGGTTATCTCCGTGGTGATCGTATAAAAAGCTGCCATGTGTCTGCAATGATAAACATGCTAATTGTGGACTGTGCTCTTATATGTTTGCATCTGTGTGTCTTAGACAACTATGTGTGCAATAATATCACGCCAAATCTCCTTGGCAACCATATGTGATGCCACATTTTGGGTCCTATCACTGATGGTCATGTTTGGTGCCCCAAGACATCTGCATCATCTCTGACCGCTATGTGTTGTACAATATTGTCACTGCGTATAGCATCCTAAATGCTACAAAGGAGCATGTAACATTTGACAAGCATGTATATTGCTAAACTATTTCTCTGTCATCTCCTTTACAATCGCAATCGTGTATGAGTCTGTACTATATCTGAATCATCTCCTAGATAACAAAGTGACGTGCAATTTTAGGATTCGTCTTTCAGAACCACACATGAGAAGATCATCTTCTTGATAATGATTTGTAACACTATCTTTTGTTTGGGTCTTGGTATCACCACATATTGTGTTAAAACATGACTGCATGATATCATTCATATCCACATGTGATGTTATACTATGTGTACTTCATTTCCTTAAAATCTATAGATGATATTATACTAAGTTACTGCCTTTGTAACCATGTGTTATACCTCCCTTTTTCTGAGTCATCACCTTGATAACCACACATGACATTATACTGTCCCTTTCATCATGGGTAATGTTTTTGTCCTTGGTAACCACATATGATGCCTGCTGTTTATACAGACTAACCCCTTTGTGACATTTATGATGCCATAATATAAGTTATTTCCATGAGGAAAACCTACAGTGCTACATTTGTGTAAGTCATCTCCTTGATATTCATGTATAATGCTATCCTATGTGCCATTTTAAAATTACCATATGTGATGGTACTCTACATGTACATCATCCCACTGATAACCATGTGATACTGTAAGTGTATCATCTCCTTGGAACTAGGTATGGTTCTAAAATCAATCTTTGTAGAGTCCTTGTGCAACACATATATCCCTGCACTATGCGTATGTCATGCTTTTGATGGCCACTAGTAAGCTACAGTGTCTCTGTCATCTCCCTGATCATCATGTATGACATTCAACATGTCTGCACCTTCTGCCAGAAGACAGTCATCCTATCTATCTATCTATCTATCTATCTATCTATCTATCTATCTATCTATCTATCTATTGAGAGAGTCATCTCTCTCTCTCTTTCTTTACATTAGGTCTACTCATGTTCCTAAAGGCCTTTATAATGCAACAATATTTCTGTGACATTTCTTTGATAAACACATAGGACATCACATCACATCTGTGTCTACCTCATTTACTTTATAACCATGAGTGACACTGTACTATGTCTGCACCACCTCCTTGATAAACAAATATGGTGCATCTTTATAACCATGTATGATCTTGGAACCTGGTCTTTTCCCTGATTCCATACTGAGGATTATCCTATATTTTGGGTCATTTCTCTGACCATAATGTATGATGCTACAATATATCTACATCATAAACTTGATAACCATGGATGGTGCTATAATACTACATGCACCATCTCTTTGATAACCACAAACGATGCTCTACTATGTGTACCACATCTCCTTTACAATCATTGATGATCTATGTTATTTGTCACCACTTTGATTACTACTTATAATTCTACATTGAGCCATCATGTTGATATCCATATATGATGCCACTCTGTGTCATCTCTTTGAAAACCATGTATGATGTTACACTCTGTGGACCTTACATCCAAGAGGACTACATATGATGTTACACTAGATTATGTCATCTCCCTTATCCCCCCATTTGGCATTATATTGTCTGTCTTCCTCATCTCACTGATGATCACTTATGAGGATACATGATGTCTGCTTCACTGTCTGCATTAATATGTATTGTGCTACATCTTATCAGAGTCATCACCTTGAAAACCACCCACGATGCTACATGTTTTCATCACCGTCTTGAAATTTATGCTGGATTCAATACGATATCTGTCTTAGATAATGTTGCACTAATGTATGTCATCCCTTTGCCAATCACATGATATGTTTGCGTCATTGATAATCATATATAATTCTAGGCTATAGCCCACCATGACAACCACATACCATGCTATACTATGTCTGTATCACCTTTTAACATACTACATATGTTGTTACATTATGACTTTTTCACCTCCTTGAGAGCCATGTATGATGCTTCTGTACTATGGCTAAACTTCCTGATGACAGTGATGCTACATAATGTCTGCATCATACCCTTGGCAAAAACATATGGTGCCACACTCTGCATCATAATTTTATTAAGTATGTGTTATGGTATAGTATTACTGCAGCACACTTTGACAAATACATGATGCTCTGCTTTAATTCATGTCGTGTAGTGATGTAAACTATATTTGCATCCTTTACTTGATGACGATATATGATGCTATACTATGATTTTATTATTTCCACAATATTCTCAAATGACAATCTATTATGGGTCATCTTTTTGATGGTAACATATGGTGTTACTCTATGTATGTGTCATCAAGTTAAGTACCATGTATATGCTATTCTATGTTTGCCTCTTTTTCTTGATATCTATAAAGTGTGCTAATTTATGGGTCAGTTTCCTGATGACCATGTTTGATGCTGGAAGATGTCTGCATTATCTCTTTGAACATCAAGTGGGATTAATACTATAACTATGTCTTTTCTGCGATGACCCTGTGTGATGCTAAACTATTTATGTGATGCCTCCTTGACAATAACCTCTGATAATCATCTCCCTGAGAATGATGTGTGATGCTGTAACATACCCCGTCTGTAGTAAATCCTGTGATACTAGACTCTATTTGGGTCTTCTTAATAACACTGAATATATGTACTATGTTTCATCTCATTACTCCTAGTTATTATCCTACAATATAATTGTCTCCGTCAACCATATGCAATGCTATCTTATGTGTCATATCCTTAATAGCCATATATAATGCTACACTATATCTACTTCCTCTTCTTGATAACCACATGCAATGTTATACTATTGTCTGTATCATGTCCTTCAAAATTCCTTATGATATTATGCTGTAGTTCATCTCATTTAGGACAGTTTATAACACTACAATGTTTGTGCCATCACCTTGAAAGTTACATATGATTATACATTATTTCTGCATATTTTCACTATAGCTATTTTATTAGTCACATATTTCTAATATCTGTGATATTTAAACCTTTGTGATTTCCCTGACAACCATGTATGATGCAACATTATGTCTTCGTTGTCTTACTGAGACCTTGTATGACTATTACCCTGAAAATAATATACTGCTACACTATATCTAATATGTAATTATCTCCTTGACAACCACTTACGGTTACATACCATGTCTGCATTGTTTTTAACAGCAATACATGAATTTGTACCACGTTTACATCAATTTTAAAATAACTATGCAAGATATTATGAGTAATCTCACTGATGACAGTATTTGAGGCTGCAAGATATCTGTGTTATCACCTTGACAACTATATATGGTGCCACACTATATGTGCAAAACCTGCTTGAGAAGTACATATGATGCTGTTATGACTGCATTATCTCTTTGATAACTATGTATGATGTTTAAACCAAAGTTGTTCTCTTTGATAGTCACATATTATGAATGTCCATGTTCATGTCATCTACTTGAAAACCAAGTATGATACTATACTATTTCTCTGTCATCTCCTTGATAACCTTGTAGAGTGCCATACTATTCTGCATCATCTACTGGACAATTACACATGATAATCATGGATATATGTCATATGTTGGGTATCATCTTTTACAGTCCACATATGACCCTATACGATGTCTCCATTATTTTCTTGATGATCATATGTGATGCTACACTATGTCTTTTTCATCTACTTGAACTTGACAATGATCACACCTCAGGCTATACTATGTCTGCATTATCTCCTTTAAATCCTCATGTGATGTACAGTATGTCTGCATTAACATTCAGACTCCTGTGTAGGTACTACTATACATCCAGATCATCTTATTGATGATCATGTATGATGCTACACTGTGTATGTGTCAGCGCCGTAATTCTGACCTATGTCAGTATAATCTCCTTGTCAACAATGTATGACACTACACTAGATCTGCATTATCTCCTTGATAACTGCTTTTGACCCTACAGTACATTTATGTCATCTCTCTGACCACATGTGACACTAAGCTATGTGTATGTCATCTCCCTCATGACCATGCATGACACTACTCTATGTCCACATCTGTGTTGACCACATATGACACTATATTATAACTGTGTCACCCCCTGTGATATGTGTCACTCTGAATTATGACCATGTCATTGCTTGGCAATCATATATGAGAATACCTTGTGTCTACATTATCGTCTCTTTGACAGGCACATATTTCTGTCTGATTCCTCTGATGACTACATTCCTCTGATCCTTCCGATTCCTCTGATGACTACATGTGGTGACTCGACATCATGTCTGCATAAACTCCTTGACAGCCATTTAAGAGATTCTGGAAGTTCATCCATTCACTAATGGACAATTTAAGTTGTTTTTATATCTTGGCTACTGTGACTAATACTGCAATGAGCATGAGGATGCAGATATCTCTTCAAGTTACTGATTTTATTTTCTTTGGATATGTACCCAGTAGAGGGATTGCTGGATTGTATGGTAGCTCTATTTTAATTTTTTTTTGAGGAGCCTTCATACTGTTTTCCATAATAGCTGTATCAATTAGCATTCCCACTAGCAACATTCAAGGGTTTCTTTTTCTCTACACTTTTGCTAACGTTTTAAAATCTCTTGTCTTTTTGACAATAACCATCCTAAGTGCAGGTGATATTTCATTGTGGTTTTGATATGCATTTCTCTAATGATTAGTGAAAGGAGCACCTTTTCATATGTACCTGTTGGCCATTAATATGGTCTTCTTTGGTAAAATCTATTCAGGTTCTTTGCCCATTTTTATTTTTGCTATTGAGTTGTGTGTACTACATTTAGGACGTTAACCCCTTATCACATATGTGATTTACAAACATTTTCTCCCATTTCATGGGTTGCCTTTTCATTTTTAAAATTATTCTCTTGCCTGTGCAGTAGCCTTTACTTTCATGTGGTCCCACTTGTTTATTTTTGCTTTTGTTGCCTGTGCTTTTGGTGTCATGTCCAAAAAGTGATTGCCAAGACCAATGTCAAGCTGCCTTTTATATTGTCTTCTAGAAGTTACACAGTTTCGTATCTTGTGTTTGTCTTTAATTTATTTAGGGTTAATTTTTGTAAATAGTGTAATATTCTTCAGCATGTGGATATCCAATTTTGCTAGCACCATTTATTAAAGAGATTTTTCTTTCTCCGTTGTGTATTTTTGATGCCTTTGTTAAAGATTAGTTGACCATATATGTGTGAGTTTATTTTTAGGCTTTCTATTGGTCTATGTGTCTGTTTTTATGCCAGTACTATTTTGATTACTATGGCTTTGTAGTATAGCCAAGATATGGGAACAACCAAAGTGTTCATTGACAGATAAATGGATAAATAAATGTGAGATATATATATATAGTAAAATACTTTTATTTTCACCATAAAAGAAGAAAACATTGCCATTTGTGACAATATGGATGAGCCTGGAGGATTTAAGTGAAATAAACCAGACACAAAAGGACAAAATACTGTATGATATACTTTGATGTGGAATCTAAAAAAGTTGAACTCATGAAGATAGAGTAGGAGGGTGACTACTAGGGGTCAAGGGGTGGGAAAAATGGGGAGATGCTGGTCAAAGGGCACAAACTTAGGTTATAAGAGGAACAGGTTCTGGGGTCTCAAGTATAGCATGGGTAGTGGTGGATGTGCTAATTAACTCAATTTTGATGTCGTTACACAATATATTTGTATATAAAATCATCATGTTGTACAATTTGAATATATATAATTTTTATTTGTCAAAAACAAACATTTTATAAAAGTACTTATATGAAATTATTTTAGACAGCAGTTCTTCTCTTTTATTCAATATAATGATTGTATAACTACATTCCCTGTATGCCTAAAAATCTCTTATAAAGGTCAATATTTGCTGGATAGACAAACTTGTAGTTGCAGAACTTAGATATGTGATTTGCTGGCTGAGGGGTTATGAGCAAGGTTTTTATTTTTATTTATTTATTTATTTTTAAATTTAAGTTCTAGAATACATGTGCAGAACGTGCAGGTTTGTTACATGGTTATACATGTGCCATGGTGGTTTGCTGCACCTATCAATCCTAGGTTTTAAGCCCTGCAAACATTAGGTATTTGTCCTAATGCTTTCTCTCCCCTTTCTCCTCTTGCCCCTACCCCCGGACAGACCCTGGTGTGTGATGTTCCCCTCCCTGTGTCCATGTGTTCTCATTATTCACCTACCACTTATGAGTGAGAACATGCGGTGTTTGGTTTTCTGTTCCTGTGTTAGTCTGCTGAGAATAATGGCTTCCAGCTTCATCCATGTCTCTGCAAAGGACATGAACTCATTCTTTTTTATGGCTGCAAGGAAATTTTTGGATACAAAAATTCTGGCAAAAATGGAAACACCTTGTGACTAACATACTTTTAAGCAGTCACATATCCTTTATGTTATAATCAGGTGTAGAATTTTATTGGTGATTTAGTGTAATTACACAGTATTTCATTGTCTCCTTCAAAATTACATTTGCATGCTTGCTGTCTTACTCGCTAGGACTTTTCAAAGGTGATCCCTTGCTCATACATATAAGTCTTCCTTATACCCTAGAATGTAAATATCCTGAGGCTGGAGAATTTTATTTTTTTAATTAACTATTTACATTTTTTTATCTTCTCATAGATCCTGGCTTTTAATAACCATACCTTAAGTGTAATTAATCCACCCCTCTCATTTTAAATATCATTATTGATAGAAATAATTTACTCAACAATGTGTATCAAAATATCTACTTTGTGCCAGAATTGTTTTAGAAATATGGGATATTTGAGTGAACAAAAGAGATAGGGATCCCTGCCTTCATGGAGGTACATTGTGAAGGGAGAGGCAGACAATATGTAACACTATACTCATATCTTATATAGAATGCTAGATTACATGGAATGTTTGACTGCATAGAATGTTAGAAGCTGGTTCACACTAAGGGGGGATAAAAAAGGTAGAATTAAAGAATCAGGATTCTTAGGGTGAATGAGAATAAAATCAAGCTCAATTCTAATTTTATTTTCTCTATAATCTGATATTTGCTCTGGCCGTGATTCTATTCTTCCCTTGTTTGATAAAACATTGCTTTGAAAATATCTTTTTTTTTTTTTCCTTTTGCATGCTTTGTAAACTTCTTCTCATTCAAGGAATGAGAAGTCTTTCTAGGAAGTCTTGATGTTTAGAATGATCTTTTTTATTTATCTCTGGTGTTTGCTCCTAATTCCCTTCTTAAAATTTAGATATCATCTAATAGTTACCTGTGCAGCAACATCTATCTATGTATCTATCTATCTGTGTATCTATCTATCTATCTACTTTTTCTTCTTCATTGGAATTATTCTGAAGGCTGATATTTTTGGTTCTTAATTGTATCCCTATCTGTAAAAAAATTACAGTGTTTCAGGCCATATTATTTCTGAGTTTTCTGAAGTTTAGAAATATAGTTTTATAAAATTTAAAGTGTTGATCTATGCAGGACATTCTCTTTCATGTCATTGACTCTGAAACCAAATTGGTCACTTCCCTTTGAGGCTTTTGAAATGTCCAACTGAATTTCAAGTTATATGTTTTTTAATTACATTAATTCTAAAATGGCAAGATTTATCATTTTTGTACTTCCTCATGAAGTTGACATTGTCAGAAAGGCAAGTAAAAAAATTATTACAGCATTTTACTTTTCTCTGGATGCAAATCAAGTACCTACAATTTTGTGTACTTGCTATATTTTACTACTATGTAAAGCTATTATTAGAGATTTTAAAAAGCAGTCTTCATCTGGCAAGGCAAATTATAACTTTTCTTCTAACAAAAATTTTACTACTCATGTTTTTCTCTTTCAATATTTATTTATTTAACTTATTCATCCTTTACTTATAAGGAAATGTCCATAGTACTTACTTCATCCATTTCTCCATCCATCCATCCATCATCCATCCATCCATCCATCCATCCATCCATCCATCCATCCATCCATCCATCATTCATCCATCCATCATCCATCCATCCATCCATCATCCATCCATCCCTCCCTCCATCCATCCATCTATCCATCCATCCATCATCCATCCCTCCATCCATCCATCATCCATCCATCCATCCATCCATCCATCCATCCATCCATCCATCCTACAGCTATTTATTGAATGGCTACTATAGGCTTGGCACTTTTGGTCGCTGGAGGCAGAGCAGGAACAAAGTGTTCGATTAGGTTTTTCTGTGGAAAAGGATTTTTGAAGCCTGTTTTTCACCTGTTGAGTAGTGGCTGATGCTCCTTCTTGGGATGTTCCTTGTGCACCTTGCAGAAACTCAGACTCACACCTGGTGTATCATGCTGGTCTTGCTGCTTATTTCATCACCTGCCTCTTGAAACTTGCTCTAATTCCTCTTTTTCTCTTAAAGGTTTTTCTTTTTGGATTCCTGTTTCTTGCTCTCTTTTCTACCTTGGAATACATTATTTGTTCTAATCAGCTCAGGATTACCGGGGAACTCCCTCTCGCCCTCTCCTGCAGTGGCACCAGCAGGCATTTAGAGTATTAAGTATCCGGCTCTCACCATTGGCAAGAAGATGAACTTAGCACAGAGCTCGTGTGTCAGGGGGATAGATATTTATACAATGCAGGGTCTTTTATCCAAAGTTCTGTATTTAAGATGAATTTATATGTATCTCCACCCCTCTCAAAAGGAACAGCAAGAATTTTCAGTGCTGCCACAAGAAAATGCATTGCCAAACTGGAAGGACATGGAGGTGAAATTTCAAAGGTGAGTTGCTTTCTCATTTGGAGGAGTTTATTTACTTTCAAAAAATAAAGAGCAGGGCATGGGTGCAGTGCCTCATACCTATAATCCCAGCACTTTGAGAAGAAGAGGTGAGAAGATTGCTTGAGGCCAGGAGTTCAAGACCAACCTGGGCAACATAAGGATACCACATCTCTACAAAAAAACAAAGTCAGCTGCATGTGGTGTCACACATCTGTAGTCCCACCTACTCTGGAGGCTGAGGCAGGAGGATCGCTTGAGCCCAGGAGGTCAAGGCTGTAGTGAGATGTGATTGCACCACTGCATTACAGCCTGGGTGACAGAGCAAGACCCTATCTCAAATTAAAAAAGCAAAAAGCACATGCTTATTATGAATAGGTCTACTGCAACTGAAGTACTAAGATTTGTTCAATTGTCTCATTTTTTTTTTCTAGAAATCACTCACCTAAAGACTTTATTTTTAACTGTGCCCTCAAACTTAGCATAATAATGATTTCTAAAACCTCTTAAAAAGTATGGAGCAACATTCTCTTTCACTCTCAGCAAAATATTTAGTTAGCTGAAAATACTTAATACAGCAATTTAAGGAGCGTGTAAAGTGCTCTTCCTGTTCCGGTAAACACATAAGTTTATGTTGTGCAAAAAATATGCTGTGCAGCGAGTGTCAAGTGTTCTGTAAGTTAGATGCAATTGAGGAAGTAGTTCCTGGAAATACGTAAAACCTAAAATATAAAATTATCCACTTTGAAACTACAAAGCTGTATCTTAGGATTTTGTATAAACTTACCCCAAAATATCATTCCCAGAGCAGGCCCACCTAGTCAGTGATCTGAAGTTTAGATGTGTCATCAGAACTTCGTAGAGTAGACTAGGACTTGGTGGCTCTCACCTCCCAGCTTAGCCCAATCCCTTGGGTCCCTGTCTGAGATCAGCTGTGTTCTTGCTTTGTAAAATATCAGCTTGATGATTTTAGGTTTCTGAAGGCTCCATCTGGACCCTGGAACTCTGCCCCATGCTGTGCTCTCGGCTCTTCTGCCTCTGCACCTACAGCTGGTGATCATTGCCCTCTGGCTGGTCAGTGGTGGTCTCCAGGGCATGCAGACTATGGCCTCTTCATAAGCTGGGAGGCTTATGGATGGCAGGAGGGGATGGAAAAGTGGGTGTGGGTGTGGGAGGCAGGACGAGGAGGAAGCCTGGCCCACATTTCTGAGTGTATGACTAGGTAGCTATTGATACATCTGGTGTGTCCCCTCCACAAGTAAACATCTATTTTCATGAATAGTGACTATAAAGAATTCTCTAGTGCTATTTTATTAAATTTTATGCTTTTTAAGTGAACATATTATTGAATTGGCATCTGGTAAGGGCATTTCTATGGGGTGCAAAGCTAAAGTATTCAGTCATTCAGCAAACATTTTTAGAGAGTGTCCACTATGCTGGGTGTTGCACAGCCACTGGTAACACAGTGATAAAAACACAAATGGCCCTGCCCTCCTCAAACCTTCAGTCATTGACGAGATGGCCCGAATCACTGTCTTCTGGTGATTAGAGAGGGATGTAAACATGATGCCCAAAGGAATGCAGGACTAACAGGTTCCTCTGATGGTCACTCAGATACCAACTGGCAACACCTGGCACATGCTATACTTGGGGTGGCAGTAGATGAGAACCTCCTTTCTTGTAGGTTCTAACATTCACTTATTCTGTGGCCCAGATTAGAGAAGGATCTGTGTGCTTTTTTGTTTTTTATTTATTTAAATTTATTATTATTTTTATTTATTATTATTCTTTTTTTTGAGACGGAGTCTTGCTCTGTCACCCAGATTGGAGTGCAGTGGCATGATCTTGGCTCACTGCAACCTCCACCTCCCGGGTTCAAGTGATTCTCCTGCCTCAGCCTCCCCAGTAGCTAGAATTATAGGTGTGCGCCACCACGCCCGGCTAATTTTTGTGTTTTTAGTAGAGATGGGGTTTCGCCATGTTGGTCAGGCAGTCTTGAACTCCTGACCTCAGGTGATCCACCTGACTCGGCCTCCCAAAGTGCTGGGATTACAGGCCTGAGCCACCGCCCCCGGCCTGGATCTGTGTGCTTTTGACCACAAAGACGACACCAGGGTTTGGCTATGAAGGATCCTGACTCGTGTGTTCATCCACACCAGGGCCCTGCGTCTTTGCATAGAGAAGGGCATCATGCATTTTGGAAAGAAGCTAGGTGGGGAATACTCAAATTATATGGATGCTTTGGTCTTTATGCTTAAAAATGTGTGGAGTAGGCAATTAAATTTTCTCTCTGGATTTTAATTTCCATGTATTCATCCCTGCAATATTTTTTTTTTCCATCATGAAGAAATTGTTCTATGCAAGAATAAATACCAGACTAGGAAGGTGACATGTGCTTAGTAATGTCCTCTTTTTGCTGATAAGAAATGTGTTTGGAACCATTACACAAAGCTGTGATCATTTTTCTTTCTTTTTTGCAGATTTCTTTCAACCCTCAAGGGAACCGTCTTCTAACTGGTAGCTCTGACAAAACGGCTAGAATCTGGGATGCTCAGACTGGCCAGTGCCTCCAGGTTCTTGAGGGGCACACTGATGAAATCTTTTCATGTACTTTCAACTATAAAGGCAACATCGTCATTACAGGTATGGAAGACATCAACACCATAGACTCATTTTTTTTCTTGATTGGCTGTTAGAGTTTCCAAGCTGAATACTAACAGGAGTTCATCCCCATTCCCTATCTCTTTTCTATAGTCACTAGCTCATCTTGGCCTGCCCTCATATTTTCATTATTTAATTTTAGTTTTATGAGGACCTGCAGGAGTGAGCTCTGCCATTGACTATAGTAAGGCTTTGTGAACTTTGAATTTTATTTGCTGTAGATAAGGTAATAATTTATCTAGATTTAGTAACCTTACTAGTTACTAAATTTCCCCAGGTGTTGTATATCAATTGAATGGTTGATATTTAGTCAGCCAGGTGCATTGGCTCATGCCAGCAATGTCAGTGCTTTGAGAGGCTGAGGCAGAAAGAATGCTTGAGGCCAGCCTGGGCAACATAGCAAGACCCTGTCTCTACAAAAAATAGAGCATTAGCTGGGCATGGTGGCATGCACCTGTAGTCCCAGCTGCTCAGGAGGGTGAGGCTGGAGGAGCACTTGAGCAAGGAGCTGGAGGCTTCGATGAGCTATGGTCATGCCACTGTACTCCAGTCTGGGTGACAGAGTAAGACCCTGTCTCAAGAAAAAAATTCAGTTTATGGCAGTAAGTGTTAGTAACCAAAACAAGTCAGGATCAAAATTCTCCCTAGTTGGCTTTACAGCCCATTAGAGATTTATTCTTTGAGCAGAGTTGTTTTCTCCCCTGCTAAAGCACTAATGTTTGGGGGGAAAAGAACATGTATTAACTGTTTTTCAACCATTAACAGTTTATGGTGAATTAATAATATTAGCAACTTTTCATAAGAAAAGGGTAGCTTCGATTGTGGAAAGGGGAGAAAAATGACAAGATGATGGTATCATGTTAGTGCAGTGGCTCGAGGGGAGGCCTTGGCAGGGAACGGGTGCCACAGTGGTGTGGAGTAGGGTGCCCTAAGTGAGCACAGAAGACTGGATCTGCCTAAGTACCAGTGATTCTCACTGTGTTGAGCAAATTTAAAATTACTGGTCTAATAAGTTAAATGCCACAGGCCCAAGGTTGGCTTTACATATTGGCTAATTAGGTGGTTTCCTAGTCAGGTAACTTCAGGGGTGCTGAGAATTATCTCCCCATACCACCTAAAATGCCTCCCCAGTCTACTTAATCATGGACAGTTTCCAAAATCACAGGGCTTATGATCTTCAAAATCTTCGGGCTTATGATTTTCAAGTGTTAACTAAAATGTAGGTACTTCGAAAACACTGGGAAAATAAGCCATAGATTTTTGTTGTCAACACAATATCAAATCCTTCTCCTTGATGAGAAAAGAGGTGAGAGGCTATGATGGAGGGCACAGGGCACTCCTGCAGGGAGTGAGAAAGAAGGAAGACCAGCCTTTCCTAGCCCACATGGCCTCATGTGAGACTGGCTCTACAGTACCTCTTCTCTCAACCAGTTTTCACAGAGGACCCTGGAGAGTTTAGTGAAAGAAATTTTGTTGTTGTGCCTTGCTTTGGTGCTGGCACATACATTCCTGAGTGCTTCTAAGATGCCACTGAGTAATTTAGTGTATCCCAAAGCACCAAAGTGCTTAACGTTGGCTCACTAGACAACAGAGCTTTTTAGAATGGGGTGACACTTCTCTCTTGCCATCGATAGAGCAATCACTTTATTTGAAAGAGTCTACTCTATTTTCCGAGTGGACGCCAGTGTGATTAACTGCAGGCATTTTGTCATGGGCTGCCTGAGGCTGGGTTTAGAATCACGAAGAAAATGGCAGAAAAGTAGTTGGCAGGGTCTTTACATTTTTTAAAACATGAAGTGTCGTTTTGTGGGATATGGTTTTTATAGGCTTTCCTAGTTCCTAAGGCACTCACACTTCTTATGCTGATGTTATGTGCCTAGTCCCTGAAGGTGAGAAAACCAGTAGTGCCCACTGATGATGAGAAAATCCCACTAAAATTTTGAAAAGTTCCAGAGTGGTATGTCCTGCCTCCTCCTAAGCTTATCACCCAAACCTGGAGATATTCAAAGTTACTGTATTTCCACTGGGCAGTGATGTTTGAGGGGACGGCAGAGGGGATGGCTGAGGTGGCTGCATTCTCAAGTTCTCTCGCATTCTAAGAAGCCATGAATCTTGCTAGTGTAAGTAAGCAGGATGTGTACCTGCTTAATTTACAACTAGCTGGTATCGTGAAAAAAAAAAATCACTACTTCAAAAGTGCCTGAGCTGCTCAGAGACTCTGAAGCTAGGTGCGGAGAACCTAGCCCATTTAGTACATTGCTAATTACCCATGGCCCAGAAAATGTCAACATGTAGAAAGAGAGAATGAGGTGAATGAAATGAAGAAAAAAATAACTCTGTGAAATCTGTTTTATCAGGCAGCAAGGATAATACCTGTAGGATATGGCGTTGACTGAGGGAAGCTGGTCAGTGAGCAACCTTGCTAACAATGGTAATCCGGAACTGGAACTTCACAGACAGCAGCTCCTTTAATATTTCTTACACTTTCTCTTTTTCTACAAGTCAACTATTTATACAACTGTCCTTTATTTCATGGATATGACCATTAAACATGACAAAGTTATGCCACTCCAATATTATTATTTGATGGAGATGGCAGGACACAGCGTAATGTTTGGCTAATGCCACCAGTTATTTCCGTTGTGTTTGTTTTTTAAAAGCATTATGATACTGAAAAAGAAAACCAGAGTAACTTAACAACGTGTCTCCTGGATTTTACTTTGAAGCCTATTGTTATAATTTCTGTTGAATAAAGTGTTTGGAGGAAATTCTTTGTACATCTGTATTTATGATGTATATTTTTAGGGTGAAGTAAGGGAAATAACGTGCATCTTATTTAATAGGAAATATCTTCTGTTCTGTATTGACACATTGAAAAAAATGTTGGCAGGTTTATTTCCAAGGAAAAGTTAAACAGAATATTCAGACTATTGCATTTGAAAATCTGGGTGGAGCCAGGTGCCGTGGCTCACACCTGTAATCCCAGTGCCTTGGGAGGCCGAGGCAGGTGGATCGCTTGAGGTCACAAGTTCAAGACCAGCCTGGCCAACAGGGTGAAAACCCCATCTCTACCAAAAATACAAAAAAAAAAAAAAAAAAAAAAAAAAGAAAAATTAGGCGGGCGTGGTGGTGGATGCCTGTAGTCCTAGCTACTCGGAAGACTGGGGCAGGAGAATTGCTTGAACCCAGGAGGCAGAGGTTTCAGTGAGCTGAAATCGTGCCACTACACTCCAGGCTGGGTGACAGAGCGAGATGCCCTCTCACACACACTAAATAAATAAATAAATAAATAAATAAATACAATCTGGGTGGAAAACGATTGAAGTGTGAGAGAAAATGATCAAATACCAACCTTAGTACTGCTGAAATATTTTAAAATGTTTTTTAAAAGCTTGGTTTATGTAAAAGTACCCAAATGCATATTAAAATTAACGTTAAAAGAAAAGCACAAGCATTAATAAGGCCTGAATCTGAAGCAAGAGAATGCCTGAAAATCTTATAAAATTATTTTTTAAAAAGAGCTTCATTGATATATAATCAATATATAAAATATTGCATATATTTAATATATACATTTTCATGAGTTTGAACATATATGACACCATCATCAAAATCAAGGTACTAAATATTCTCATCATCTTCAACTACTTCCTTGTGTTGTTTTGTGGTTTTTGTTGTTTATTGGTACGAGCACTTTACATGAGCTCTGTCCTTTTAGCATATTTCAAGGTGTATAATACTTTATTGTCAACTATGGGTATTGTGGTTTACAGCAGATCCCCAGAACGTGTTCTAGAACTCATTTTCTTAATAATGCGAATAATACCAGTATGGCTGAGTGCTTACCATGTGCCAGTAGTGCCCAACCACTTCATGTAGAACATCTCATTTAATCTTCCTAGCAACTGTTACAAAGTAGATATAAGCCCTGATTTAAAAACGGGGAAACTGAGTCCCTGAGAAGTTAAGTAATTTGCCAAGGGCATCTGGATATTAGGTGGTCATGTTGGTTTTAGAGAGGTGAGGAAGGTATAGAAGCAAAGTTTGAAGATAGCAGAGGTTGGTACATGAAGTTTAAGAAACTGCTTCCATACATAAAAGTGCAAGGTGAGCAGCAAATGCTATAGAAAGTTATCTAGAAGGTCTAGCTGAGATCATTAATGAGGGTGGCTACATTAAATAAAAGAGTTTCAATGTAATTGAAATATCCTTTCATTAGAACAAAATGCCATTTAGGACTTTCATAGCTAGAGAGGAGAGGTCAGTGCCTCACTTCAAAGCTTTAAAGGATAGGGCTGATTCTCTTGCTAGGGGATAAGACAATTGGTTACTTTAGTTGAGGCCAGTGCTCATTTACCATTCCTGAAATCCTAAGGCCCTTAAGAATTAGGTTAAATAAACTCTGTCTGTGCCCTGTAAATGGAAAAACAGAGCCCGGATGACAGCACTTCTGTTTATAGCATAGTTTACTGAATATTTTAAGTCTACTGTTGAGACCCACTGTTCAGAAATAAAAAAGATTAAAAAAAAAATATTACTGCTCATTGACAATTCACCTGGTCATCCAAGAGCTCTGTTGGAGATGAAAGAGAGGATTAGTTTTGTTTTCATGCTTGCTAACACAACATTCGTTCTGTAGCCTATAGATCAAGGAGTAATTTTGACTCTCAAGTCTAATTATTTAAGAAGTACATTTTGTAAGGCTATACCTGCCATAAATTGTGATTCCTCTGATGGATCTTGGCAAAGTAGATTGAAAACTTTCTAAAAGGGTTTTACCATTCTAGTTGCCATTAAGAACATTCATGATTCATCCTGAATGATGAATCATTTTGAGGAAGTCAAAACATCAACATTAACAAGGGTTTAGTAGAAGTTGATTTCAGTCCTCGTGGATGACTGAGGGGTTCAAGAGATGTGGTTCAAAATAGCAAAAGAACTAGAACTAGAATTAGAAGGTGTGACTGAAATGCTACAATGCCACAATAAAACTTCAGTGGATGAGGAGTTGCCTCTTACGGATATACAGAGTGGTTTCTTGAGATGGAATCTACTCCTGGTGAAGATGCTGTGAACATTGTTGAAATGACAACAAAGGATTTAGAATATTATATAAACTTAGTTGATAAAGCAGCAGAAGGGTTTGAGAGAATTGACTTCAATTTTAAAAGAAGTTTACTGTGGGTAAAATGCCATCAAACAGCATCACATGCTACAGAAGGGTTTGAGAGAATTGACTTCAATTTTAAAAGAAGTTTACTGTGGGTAAAATGCTATCAAACAGCATCACATGCTACAGAGAAGTCTTTCATGAAAGGCAGAGTCGAAGGATGCAGCAACCTTTATTGCCATCTTATTTTAAGAAACTGCCACAGGCATCTGAACTGAACCTGCAATATCTCCAAAGTCTGCCTGCATCAATATTATACATCTGCATACCTGCATTCATTGCAGCATTATTCACAATTGTCAGGATATGGAAACAACCTCCTAAGTGATCACTGATGAACATATGAATAAATAAAATGTGATATATATGAGATAAAGATATATACATATATGTGTGTTAGATTTTCTTACATTACATTGTCAGATAAAGAGATACATACATATATATTACATTTTCTTTATTGATATAGACATATATGTATCACTATATCCATATAGATATATAGATATCACATATTCTTTATCCATCATCCATCCATGCACGCTTAGGTGGTTTCCATGTCTTGGTTATTGTGAATAATGCTGCGGTGAACATGGGAGTTCACACATCTCTTTGAGATACTGATTTTATTTCCTTTGGATATATATCTAGAAGTGGGATTGCTGGATCATATGGTAGTTGTATTTTCAATTCTTTGAGGTTCTTTCATACTATTTTCCATAATGACTTCACCATAACTCCTTATCTTACATATGGTTTGTAATATTTTCTCCCATTCTATGGTTGCGTTTTCTTTCTGTTGATTATTTTCTTATTTGTACAGAATATTTTTAGTTTCATGTAATCTTATTTGCTTTTTTTTTTTTTTTTTTCTTTTACTGCTGGTGCTTTTCCTGTCAAGACAAAAAAAGAAAAGAAATCTTTGCCACAACCAACTCTGTGGAGCTCTCCCCCTATGTTTCCTTCTAGGATTTTTTACAGTTTCAAAATCTCTAATCCATTTTGAGTTGATTCTTGAGTATGATGTAAGATAAGGATCCAATTTCATTTGTTCTTATGTGGATATCCAGTTTTTTCAGCATCATTTATTAAAGAGACTATCCTTTTCCCATTGTGGTTACTTCTTTTAAAACTCCAAAAAAATAGAAGCAGACGCTGACTCTTGCCTATCTAACTCTTTGATTGCTTTAGGGAAGGGTGATACTGTTTTGTTACATCATTCAAAAGAGTCGGCCAATGTATGGTAGTGGAGATCCAATGTCCCATAGACCAATTTAGGTGGAGGAAGGCCTTGGCCAGAAAATGGCTTATTTCGCTAGTTTTTATATGTTGAGGAAGTCTTTCTTAATATTTATTATGATTTTCAGATATTCCAACCTACTTAAAATAAGTGTTTGATTACTTATAGTCATAAGAAAAGTGATAATATGCCCACTTTATTTTCATTTGCAGGAAAAGGCATTGAAGAGTTGTAGTGCGGTATGTGTGGGGTCTGGAAGTCAGATTGCCTGCTTGTGGATTCTGATTCCATCTCTTAATCATTAGGCAAGTTACCTGACCAGTTTACTTGCTGTGTCTCAGTTTCCTTACTGTGTCTCAGTTTCGTTACTTAAAAAGTGATAACAATAGTTCTCTTCTTTAGGATTAGGAATACCTGGCGCAGGCTGGGTGCGGTGGCTCACACCTGCAATCCCAGCATTGTGGGAGGCTGAGGCAGGAGGATCACTTGAGCCCACGAGTTTGAGACCAGCCTGGGCAACAAAGTGAGACCCTATTTCCAAAAAAAAAAAAAAAAAAGGAATACCTGGCACGTAATAAACATAGTAATCATCTGCCCCCAGAGCTTAAGCAATCCTCCCACCTCAGCCTCCCAAATAGCTGGGACTATAGGCACATGCCCCCACAGCCGGCTAATTTTTTGTTACTTTTTGTGGAGATGAGGGCTTCCAATGTTGCCCAGGATGGTCTCAAACTCCTGGGCTCAAGCAATCTGCCCACCTTAGCCTCCCAAACTGCTAGGATTACAGGTGTGAGCCCCTGTACTGGCCAACATTTACTATTATTTTTATGAACAAAACCTTAGTCATCTTATTTAAACACATTTCTCCAGAAAGAACACGGTATTACTTCCTCAGAAATCATACTTGAGATATAACTGACTTTAATGTGTTTTAGGTATTGTAAGGAGAATTATCTAGATCAATTTCTTATTAATTAGAAATAAAATTTAAGGTTCTTTAGAGTATTATCCTTTTAAAAGTTCTGTATTGAACGGAGGAACTGAGAAGTAAAGAAATCATCAATATAGACCATTATTATCTAATCCATCTTCTTCATATGTTTAGATTTCTTATGAGTCTATGAAAGAGGATTATTCTTATAAAAAGAAATAGTTTCTAACAGCTCAGATATAAAAATATATTAGCTCATGATTTAGCATAATTTCCATTTTAAAATTAAAATAAATGCACTTTTGAACTAAACAATGCTTTTTATACATGTGTGTTTCACATTGCCATTTAAAAACACATCAATCATCTTTAAATTACAAGTAAATTTATCTTCTATATTTTCACTGCTAGTGTTACTCTAAAACAACTTATTTTTTTAAGTTTCCAAAGAAGTAAAATATGAAGTTAAAAAAAAAAAAAAACTGTTATCTTACCAAGATTACTTCATATTTTGCTGAATTCAAATTTGCTGTTGTCTTGGTTAGAAATGCTTTGGTTGCAAGCAACAGAATACTTGCCATGATTAAATACCACGATTAATACCATGATTAAACCAAGGTTAGTCCCAAAGGTGGCTATGCAATGGCACGAGGACTCAAGGACCCAGAGTTTGGTGACTTTCCATTTTTCTATCGTTAGCATGTTGGCTTCTGTCCTCCTGAGTAACCTTCCTGCTTGCAAGATTGAGGACACAGCTTTATTAGCTTAAGCATCTTTCCATCTATTTTAATCTCATCAAGCTAAAAGAGAATTACTTACTCCCCTCCCTATTCCTTCCATTTTCTGTATCATCTCAGCAATGCTATTTCTGCTAACAATAGACTTGTCATTCCCTTTTTTCCTTTATTTTCTCTATCTGCCAAATCATAAAGATTTCCCTCAATTAAAAAATCCTAGTTATCCAGTCTTATTCCATTTTAATCTAGAATCTAGAATCTCATTATCACCCTGGCACTAGATACTGAAACAATCCTCTAGCCAATTGTTCTAGCTTCCTCCTGCCCTATCAGGCTACTTCTTTCTAATAGAAACAGAAAACATTCCAAATATCTGTATATTTTATATTTTACAAGACTTTTGCATTAACTAGTTCATTTAATAATAGGAACAAAGTAGGAATTATTAGAGCCTTGATTTAAGCTGACAACACACGTTTAGGAGTTGGTATAACTTTGAGTCTTTTAACCCTTTTTACTACCTGCCCCCCCCCCCCCTTCTCCTTGCCTTTCCTCTGGAACACCCTGGTCTGTATAAGAAATTCCTAGGATGAACATCGATTCAGCATATGAAGGGGAAGTGATACAGTTGTGGATGCTGCACATCAGAGCAAAACCATCAGTTTCTCTCTAGTCCGAATTTTTCTCCTGTGCTTTGTAGTTTCAGGTTTTATTACTTAGAAGCTTAAAAATGAGTGTATGGGTACTTGTGGGCATGCAAACAATAGGAAGTCCAGAAAGGCTCTATGGCAGCTGTAAATACCATGAAGGTGAAGGTTGCTCTTCGTCTTACCTTTTGGGAAATGTTGGATGGATTGCTTTGAAAAAAGTTGCTTTTGCTACTATTTTCTTGGGACTATAGGATCTTAAGTAATCACCACAACAGGCCAGATGTTCATGTATTTCACTTAACAACGAAGCGAATACGTTTTACTGCTCTCACTAATGAAAACTAGAAAATGTCGCTGTTTTAGAAGTGCATAACTTTGCACACTTTTGTTAGTTCTCTTATCTCAGCAGGTGGCAGTGTTCATCTTTCAGCAGATAAGTAAGCACTTGCTTCTTTTCTTGCAGCTACACTTGAAGAATATAGAGTAGGCTTTGTATTGTGTCCCTGACAGATCAGGTTTATGGGTGAATACATAACAATGCTCAGATTGTCGTATAAACTTAGGACCACACTGGCAGATTGGGGCAAATGACATATCTTCTTAATCCTGATGCACTGTAGAGACATCTTCTATTCTATTTGTGAGGACATAGACCAATAAGGTGAGTAAGTGATAGTTCCATTTTTCTTCGCAGGCCCCTCTGTTGAAAGCCATATTATGATCATTTATTTTTCAGGACTGCTGTTCAAATTAAAGTATGAGAACACCCTGGGAAATATTTTACCCTTAATATTATTTTTTAAGTATTTGATGAATTCCCTCTGATTTTTCTTATAAAAATACTTTATCGTCTCAAGTACTGGGAGGAGGATTTCAAGATTTGTCAATTGCTCTTAATGATATTTACATCTTCCTCCTCATGAACAATGATTTCCATTGCTGTGCAGAATGGAGGAGGCTTCTTAACCTACTTAGAGGTTTAGATATTTGCAAAGGGGAAAAGTTGCTATAAAGCTGGATTGATTCAGAGTCATGATTACCACGTGTGTGTTTGGACCAAGGGAGGCAAGACGGTGCACTTCCGGGTTCTTCTTCACCACCAACTCTTCCAGCCCGCGCGAAAATGCAGCCAGCGCCCAGGGAGGGTGCAGACCAACTGGGCATGCGCCAGGTGACGTCAATCTGAAGAGACCAAGATTTACCTGGTCGCACCTGCGGAACGCCCCTGACACGCCCATGCCCCACCTATTGCCCTCCCACTCCTAGAAAAGCCGCTCTCCGCCATTGAGCCACGCGGCCTTCTTGCAGCCCCACTCCTGTCGGGATGTCGGGACTGTGGGAAGTCTGTCCGAGAGCCCCACCGCGGGGAGACTCTGCCGGCCTCCTTTGCCGGAGGCCGACAGACTTCTCCCGCACACCTTAGGTTACCAAAATAAACGTGCAGTTTTGCGCCTGACCTTTGCCTACTTGCTGGTTCTTTTGTGCTGGCTCTGGTGGTCTTAGAAAAACAAGACAGTGTGGTCCAGGGAATTCAACACTCAATTATGTCTTTTAGTGTTAGCATCTGATCAGAGTATGACATGGATTATTTTTGTTTTAATAAAGTTTACTGTGTTATCAGTAGATTGAGTGTCTAATAACTATAAGTACTTTGAATTTGATTACTTTTACATGATTATAAACCTAAAGGGTCAAACTGATTTGTGTTTGGTTGTCAAAGACGAAAGTAAGTCTGAGACCAGATAGGGAAACCATCTGCTGTCACTTGCGTTTCAGCAGGAGATCAGAGGTTCAGAGGGGAATCCATTTTATTGAGTAAAAAGAGGAAATGTGAGGCAGCCACTCATTAGCAAGCGTTCTGTGAAGATAGGGAGCTTTGGAAGTCGGGAGACTTTCTAATTGGTCTTCAGGTACATTTGGCAGTTTCTTTAAGGATTGCTCAATGCTATGGATGGAAGGTTTTCTGTGGTGGCCGTTTCCTGGAATAAGTGGAGGTCAATGGTGCTTTGTTGACATCAAGTTGTCATAATGGTTTTTATTTGAGAGGAGGGGTGGCTGCCATGACAGCCCATTTCTCATGAGTGGCAGTATTTTGGTGATTGAAAATACGGACTCTGGAATCAGAATGCCTGTTTTAATATCCTGCTCCGCCACTTTGTGGTTCTGAGACCTTGAGAATTCTGTTTGTGACTCAGTTTTCTCACCTACAAAATGACCTTCCCTTTCTCCATTGAGAATGTGCCACTTGGAGGCTGGAATCAGTTCTGTCTGTGTGATGGGAAGGAAGATCTTGCATGCACTGCCCTTCCTGCAAAGTGCAAGGGCAGCTCCTCTGCCTTTCTGAAGACCATTCATTGCTGCTGCAGCAGAGCCCTTCTGTCTCCAATATGCCTCTGAGTCACTCAGGTTTTACTGACTCCCTTGGGGAAAGCAGGTGGTCTATATTTAGAATAGCGTCAGCCGCTTTCCCAAGCATTTGAGCTAATACTTAACGAGTATTAATCCAAACCTTTTTGTAGCATTGGCTATATGTACATATCAGATAATCTCTTGCTATCTATAAGATCTTCCTCTTAGGCTTGGTTTGAAAGAAGAGGATAAAAATAGGAGAATGTGAATATATATATCTCTCTATATATCTGAAAGTGAGTTTCTTTAGAGGGAAGTGTTGATTGCTGCAAAATACACATTATAACATTCAAAGATAATTTATTTGTAAATGAATCATGTTAGCAGATTTAACTTTCAATTTTGAAGGTTAAATGAGTGAAGTATGTCTTCTCAGGTGTTCATATAGCTCGCTATCTAAAGAAGTTCAGGTTTCCCATTCTTATATTCCCAGGCACCTGTGAGCTGACCCTAATCTGCATTTCTGACGGCATATTTCCTGCTCCTGTATATCCCAGATGTTATAGGTTGAGTTGTGTCCTTCCTAAAATTCATCTGTTGAAGTCCTAACGCCCAATACCTCAAAATGTAATTATTAGAAGATAGGGCCTTTAAAGAGGTAATTAAGTTAAAATGAGACCACGGGGGATGGGGCGGTTCCTAATGCAATATGACTGGTGTTCTTTTTTTTTAAAATCCATTCCCTCAAGCATTTATTTATTTATTTTACTTTAAGTTCTGGGATACATGTGATGAACATGCAGGTTTGTTACATAGGTATACATGTGCCATGGTGGTTTGCTGCACCTATCAACCCATCATCTAGGTTTTAAGCCCCACATGCATTAGGTATTTGTCCTAATGCTCTCCCTCCCCTTTCCCCCACCCCCTCCGACAGGCCCTGGTGTGTGATGTTCCCCTCCCTGTGTCCATGTGTTCTCATTGTTCAACTCCCACTTATGAGCGAGAACATGCAGTGTTTAGTTTTCTGTTCCTGTATTACTGTGCTGAGAATGATGGTTTCCAGCTTCGTCCATGTCTCTGCAAAGGACATGAATTCATTCTTTTTTATGGCTGCATAGTATTCCATGGTGTATATGTGCCATATTTTCTTTATCCAATGACTGGCATTCTTTTTTTTTTTTTTTGAGACGGAGTCTCGCTCTGTCACCCAGGCTGGAGTGCTGTGGCCGGATCTCAGCTCCCTGCAAGCTCTGCCTCCCGGGTTTATGCCATTCTCCTGCCTCAGCCTCCTGAGTAGCTGAGACTACAGGCGCCCGCCACCTCGCCCGGCTAGTTTTTTGTATTTTTTAGTAGAGACGGGGTTTCACCATGTTAGCCAGGATGTCTCGATCTCCTGACCTCGTGATCCGCCCGTCTCGGCCTCCCAAAGTGCTGGGATTACAGGCTTGAGCCACCGCGCCCGGCCAGGCATTCTTATAAGAAAAGAAAGAAACACGAGGCAGGCAAATGGCCAGAGGAAAGAGCGTGTGAGGACACAGCGGGAAGGTGCCATCTGCCAGCCAGGGAGAGAGACCTCAGAAGAAACCAAACCTGGGAGC
The DNA here is from genome assembly GCF_002776525.5 of Piliocolobus tephrosceles. Classification (NCBI taxonomy): domain Eukaryota; kingdom Metazoa; phylum Chordata; class Mammalia; order Primates; family Cercopithecidae; genus Piliocolobus; species Piliocolobus tephrosceles. The sequence continues at coordinate 114,399,269 of NC_045444.1, forward strand.
ACCTCGATCTTGGACTTCTAGCCTCCAAAACTGTGAGTAAACAAGTTGTTTAAGCCACACAGTCTGGTATTTTGTTATGACAGCCCTAGTAAACTAATACAGCAGATAGACTGCTCACTAGGTCTCAAAAATGTGCCATGCTTTCCTTTCTCTGTGATTTTACTTTTACCTAACTACTCTAAAATTCCTTTTCCTATCCCCACAACTGGACAATCTTACCCCCTCATATTTTAGAATTTACTCCAGATATCATTATTTTCTTGTTCTCTTTTTTGAGTTTCTCCCACCGACTCTTGCCCTCCACACTGGAAAAGATAGGCTTCCCGAATTCCATTCATGCATGCCTATTAATTATCCTCCTCTTGCAAATGTAGACTAGGGTTTTCAGAACTTGGGGTGGAGATGGAAAAGGTGAAGGAACCGTGGGTCATTGGAGGTAATTGTGGTTTGTGTTTAGAGTGAAAGAGACTTACATCTGACTGAGAAGATGGCCCTAGGGGAAAGAGAAATGAAGAATCAGAAGAAAATTGGTATTTGCTGATGTCAGTTGCTTAAGGAGGAAGAGGAGGGGTGAAACAGCAGACAGACAGGGAGGCTGACATTATAAGGAGAAACAACCTCTGTTCTGAGACTGGAGGAGACGATGTGAGGAAGACAATGGTCTTGCTAAATTTTCTTAGTTTTTATTTCTAAAATCATTAAGAACATGAGCTCCGGAGTGTGAGACAAACTCACTCACTCATCCAAACCCAAAGGATGGACTCAGAGATCCAGAGGTGAGGCCAGAAATGAAGATTAGGATCAGCTCACAGGTGCCAGGAGACTTTTAATGAGGATCTTGCAAGATCAGGTGTCTGATAGGCAGGCACACCCAGCAGTTTCCACAAGCAATTTAACCCCTAGAGTGCAGGTCCCTCCCCTGGTTCCTCATAGGCTGAGTACTATGGGGTCACAATCTTCCCGGATGTCACCTATTATTGTGTAGGGGCTTCAGGTGTTTTTTTTTTTTTTCAGGGTCGTCTTGCTGCATTTTGTTGCAGCCCACAATGCATTGCAATCCTAGTTAGCTCAGGGGCTCTTCAAGTATTTGATTTATGACCTAAGTAGCGGGCAGGCCGATAACAGATAAAACAAGCTATTTTGCAGGCTAGTAAAACTTTCATCTTAGACTAAACTTCTTTGGTTTGGGCAAAGGCAACTAAGTTGGTGGGGGGAGGGGAAGGCTGACAAGCAGGCATCAGCTATCCAAGCAGAGGCCTAGTATACTCTGTTTCTTCTGTAGTTTGCTGAACTAAGCCGATTCAAGGCACTTTGTCTTGGAAATGGGCCACTGTATACGTTATTTCATTCAGGAGCCAGACTCCTGAATCCCTCTATCCTTTATGCCGGATCTGTGACTTGGATGGCTTTTTATTTGATTCAGTGTTAGTGTTTCCATGGCTACAATGGGTACAAATCCTCACTATCACCAAAGGATAAAATGGATAACACATGTAAATTACTTAGTATGGAACCCAATGAAAACAATCATTTTTTTCTTATCACTCTTGTCAATATCCTCCAGCTGAACACCAACAGGAACAGGACTATAGTTGAACGAATTTGGTTGATGATGCCTTGCAGAGAAAATGCACTCCCTGGGAAACCATGGAATGTCTCAGAGCATTTTAGAGATGATTTATTATAGGATGTGAGCTTGTGTTAGGTTAGGTTTAGGGACTTCTCTCTTTGCTCTATATTGGATGCTATCAGGAAGTGAGGATAATTCTGCACGATGGGGTACCTAATAAATTATGCATAGGGATAGCAGACTAGAGCAAGGCTAATGTAATTGGTAAAGGAGCAGCTGTCACTCATATCAGCCAAAAGAGGGGGTTGTTTTGTCCTTTTTGTGGCTTGGACAATGCTCACCTTCTGTCCGTTCAGACATGACTCTAGTGTGGTCTTGCTTTTGGTCTTGATCTCCACCATGATCACAGAGTAGCCTTGTTTATGTTGATGTTCTGTGAAGTTGTGTTCAACTGGAAAACACCGAGACCTGGCTCTGAGTATCAGCCCAGTAGCAACACCAAGACCTGAATAATTAATGCCTGATGACTTTGCTTTCTGGTGATGTCTGCTGAGAATGAGGTGTTTAAAGATGGAGACGGACATTGGCATTTTTTTTTTTTTTTTTTTTTTTTTTTGTGGGGAGAATAGTCACTGAAGAGAATCATAAAGGGCTGATGGGCAGCATCAGAGGTGCAGCCAAAGTTGGAGGTGATGGAGTAACTGTAGCGATCAGCATTCTGATTGGGCTAGGCTGTGCAGCACTGGTGTGGAGAAGGCACAACCTAACACTGGCCCTGGGCTGGGGGTTTACAAAGAGATCAGGACAAAGGACAGGAGTTCAGAGTTGAAAGTGCCAGGGAGCACAGATCTGTTGGTTCCTTGTGAGGAATGGGCTATTCCACGAATAAAGACAGAATATGAGAAGACTAACCACCAAGAAAAGAGGAGACTAGATGTCTTTTAGAGAGTGTTCTGAGCTGAAGCCCTGCTGGATAATGGGAAGATCATTGGCTGGAAAGAGCCTAGGCCATTGGAAATAAGGAGGTTGGGGAAAAATGGAAAGTCTTGCAAGAAGGCCCAGGCAAGTAGACTTTGAATTCTCCTTGGGACTCTTTGGATTTCTCAAACATCCTGCTTTATCCAAGACAGGATGCGGGTGAAGTGACAAGTACTTCTATCTCTGGGATCATCACCTTTTCCTGTTAGGATAGATAACATTTTCTCATATTCCATTTAAAAAATCTATTCCACCTCAAGTCCCTTTTAGCACTGCTTTAGCAGTTTGCTGTGTGGACTGTAAAGCAGCTTTGCTGCTGCCCCAGTGTTTCACCGAGATGTTTATGACGGAACACTTTGGTTTTAACTCATCTCCCCAGGGTTGTGGCACAAGTTCATGGAGAGATGAGGTCAGGAAAAATCTGGCTAGTATACATCCACAGTGTTCACAACAGTCTGCCTCTCTGTCAGGGACTCATTGTCTTTGGAATAAGCCTCATAGAACCTGGAGGCTGCTGCTGGACCTCAGTCATGTCCAGAAAGACCTGCAACCTCAGGAGTGTTCTTGTCCCTTTTCAATCTGGTCCCACCACCAGGAGACAAAGCTTCTCTTCTTACTTGGAGCTTCTCCAAAATGTGGCATGTTAGAGTTCTCTAAATAGTGAATTAATTGATTGATTGATGGAGTAAATACATGAATGAATTAACACTAATATGGTATTGAATTTCAAACTCAGCTTTATGGAGCCTCAGGTATTTTTTTAAAGCTCAGTGAGTGAGGAGCTGAGTACACTGAATCCTGTCTTCCACATTGTACTTTAGCCAGAGGAAAGCCATAAAAACACTTGGTTTTCGTCTTTGATTTTAGCCTCCAAGTAAAATGCATTTGAAGAAAAAAATTTTGAATCTTGAGATAGAGAGATAGTTAAATAGATAAACAGCAAGAAACAACTGGCTGAAAGAATGAAATTCTGCATTTAATTGTGCAAAATCTGGTCAAGATCTATTCTTCCATACTTGTTTTCCCTCACTTGCTCACATGAATTCTTTGTTTAATTTATTTTGTACGATGTGTCCAGATATGTCCTTTCTAATCTCTACACTTTTGTTCCCCCACTCTCTATCCTTTAACCCCAGGTCATATTATAAATCTTCCCTGATCTCCATGGCCAGGTGTGCTTATTCCTTATGCTGAATTCCAATAGCATTTATTGTGGCTCAAGGCCCACCCTTTATGTTGCATGTTTTACCTCTTCAACCAGATTGTTCCCGCTTCCCTTCCCTTCCCTTCCCTCCCTCCTTCCTTCCTTCCTTCCTTTCTTCCTTCCAGCTTTGCTCTTTGCTCTAGATGGAATACTCTCAGAAAGTGAGAATAATTTTATATTATTGGGGATCTTCATAAAATTATCCATAGAGAAAGCAAACTAGAGCAAGGTTGAAGTTGTAATTGGTAAAGGAGCAGCTATCTCTCATACCAGCCAGGAGAGGGGGCTGTTTAGTCATTTTTGTGGCTTGGACAATGGTCACGTTCTATCTATTCAGATGGCTGTATGGTGATTTGTTTTGTTTTGTTTTGTCTTTTGTCTTGGCCCACATCATGATCACAGAGTAGCCTTGTTTGTGTTGATGTTCACTGGGTGCCTGTTATGGGCCAGGCATGTTGCTAGGTACTGGGATTCATAAAAAGGGAGACAGACACCTCTCCCTCATGGTTTACAATTTATTGAGGGTGGTGGAGTATATCAGTCGAGGTTCAGACAATGAACGGTGTCAGTAGAAAACATAAAGAGATTTACTGTAAGGAATTGTCTTCCAGGCTTGTGAAGCTGACTGGACAAGTCTGAAATTCTTAGGGAAGGCCATCAGGATAAGTGACAGCTGAAACTTTTGTCCACAGGAGGAATATTTCATTCTCCTGAGAAGCTTTTATTATTCTCTTTAGGTCTTTCAGCTGAGTGAATCAGGGCCATTCAGACTATATAAGATAATTGCCGTTACCTAAAGTCAGTTGATTATGGATTTTAATCACCTCTACAGAATACCTTCATAAGACCCAGTACAGTGACTCACGCCTATAATCACATTTTGGGAGGCCAAGTTGGCAGAATTGCTTGAACCCAAGAGTTGGAGACCAGCCTGGGCAACATAACAAGACCCTATCTCTACCAAAAATTAAAACAAAATACCTTCATAGCAACACATAGATCAGTGTTTGATTGAATAACTGGGGACTGTAGTTTAGCCAGGTTGACACACAACTGACCATCACAGGGAGAAATATTTTAAAAATTATTTTAAAAATCATGATATGTTTCAGGAAATAGAAATGCATTTCTTTTAAAAATTCATTTATTATGCTTTTGTTTTTTTTTTAAATTTTTTATTTCCATAGGTTTTGGGGGAGCAGGTGGTATTTGGTGGCATAAGTTCTTTAGTGGTGATGTGTGAGATTTTGGTGCACTCATCACCTGAGCAGTAGACACTAAACCCAATTTGTAGTCTTTTATCACTCACCCCCTCCCACACTTTCCCCAAAGCCCATTGTATCATTCTTATGCATTTGCGTCCTTATAGTTTAGCTCCCACATATCAGTGAGAACACATGATATTTGGTTTTTCATTCCTGAGTTACTTCACTTAGAATAGTAGTCTCTAGTTCCATCCAGGTTGCTGCAAATGCCATTAATTCACTTCATTTTATTACTGAGTAGTATTCCATTGTATATATAGCACAATTTCTTTATCCACTTGTTGACTGATGGGCATTTGGGCTGGTTCCATATTTTTGCAATTGCGAATTGTGCGCTATAAACGTGAGTGTGCAAGTAATGACTTCTTTTCCTCTGGATAGACATGGGGGGATTGCTGGGTCAAATGGTAGTTCTACTTTTAGTTCTTTAAGGGATCTCCACATTGTTTTCCATAATGGTTGTACTAGTTTACATTCCCAACAGCAGTGTAGAAGTGTTCCATTTTAACCGCATCCATGCTAACATCTATTATTTTTTAATTTTTTGATTACGGCCATTCTTGTAGGAGTGAGGTGGTATTTTATTGTGGTTTTGATTTGCATTTCCCTGATCGTTAGTGATGTTGAGCATTTCTTCATATGTTTCTTGGCTGTTTGTATATCTTCTTTTGATAATTGTTTATCCATGTCCTTAGCTCACTTTTTGATGAACTGTTTGTTTGTTTTTCTTGCTAATTTGTTTGAGTTCCTTGTTGATTCTGGGTATTAGTTCTTTTTTGGATGTATAGATTGTGAAGATTTTCTCCCATTCTGTGGGTTGTCTGTTCACTATGCTGACTGTTCCTTTTGCTGTGCAGAAGCTTTTTAGTTTAAGTAAGTCCCACTTATTTATCTTTGTTTTTGTTGTACTTGCTTTTTGGTTCTTGGTCATGAAGTCTCTGCCTAAGCCAATATCTAGAAGGATTTTTCCGATGTTACCTTCTATAATTTTTATTGTTTCAGGTCTTAGATTTAAGTTCTTGATCTTTCTTGAGTTGATTTTTGTATAAGGTGAGTGACAAAAATCTAGTTTCATTCTTCTACGTGTGTCTTGCCAATTATTCCAGCATCATTTGTTGAATACGATGTCCTTTCCCCACTTTATGTTTTTGCTTGCTTTATCAAACATCAGTTGGCTATAAGTATTTGGGTTTATTTCTGGGTTTTCTATTCTGTTCCATTGGTCTGTGTGCCTACTATTATATCAGTGCCATGCTGTTTGGTGACTATGGGTTTATAGTATAGTTTGAAATCAGTTAATGTGATGCCTCCAGATTTGTTCTTTTTGTAAGTCTTGTTTTGGCTATGCAGGCTTATTTTGGTTCCATATGAATTTTAGAATGTTTTTTCTAGTTCTGTGAAGAATGATGGTGGTATTTTGATGGGAATTGCATGGGATTGGTAGACTGCTTTTGGCAGTATGGTCATTTTCACAATATTGATTCTACCCATCCATGAGCATGGGATGTGTTTTCATTTGCTTGTGTTGTCCATGATTTATTTCAGCCATATTTTGTAGTTTTCCTTGTGGAGGTCTTTCACCTCCTTGATTAGGTATATTCCAAAGTATTTTTTTTTTTTTTTTTTTGCAGCTATTGTAAAAGAGATTGAGTTCTTGATTTCGTTCTCAGCTTGGTCACTGTTGGTGTATAGCAGAGATACTGATTTACATACGTTAATTTTGATGAATTAGTTTTATGAAACTTGATGAATTAGTTTTATTGGTTCTGGGAGCTTTTTGGAGATGTCTTTAGGGTTTTCTAGGTATACAATCATATCATCAGGAAACAGTGACAGTTTGACTTCCTCTTTACCGATATGAATACCCTTTACTTCTTTCTCTTGTCTGTTGGCTCTCGCTAGGACTATGTTGAATAGAAGTGGTGAGAGTGGACATCCTTGTCTTGTATCAGTTCTCAGAGGGAATGTTTTCAACTTTCCCCCGTTCAATATTATGTTTGCTGTGGGTTTGTCATAGATGGATTTTATTATATTATACATTACAGAGGTATGTCCCTTGTATGCTGATTTTGCTGAGGGTTTTAACCACTAAAGGAAGCTGGATTTCATCAAATATTTTTCTGCATCTATCAAGATGATCATGTGAGTTTTAGTTTTAATTCTGTACATGTGGTGTATTAAATTTATTACACTGCATCCCTGGTAAGAAACCCACTTAATCATAGTGGATTATCTTTTTGTTTGTTTGTTTGTTTGTAGAAATCCATTTTATTTTATTATTATTATACTTTAAGTTCTAGGGTACATGTACATAACATGCAGGTTTGTTACATATGTATACTTGTGCCATGTTGGTGTGCTGCACCCATCAACTCGTCGCCACCCATCAACTCATCATTTATATCAGGTATAACTCCCAGTGCAATCCCTCCCCCCTCTCCCTCCCCATGATAGGCCCCGGTGTGTGATGTTCCCCTTCCTGAGTCCAAGTGATCTCATTGTTCAGTTCCCACCTATGAGTGAGAACATGCGGTGTTTGGTTTTCTGTTCTTGTGATAGTTTGCTGAGAATGATGGTTTCCAGCTGCATCCATGTCCCTACAAAGGACACAAACTCATCCTTTTTTATGGCTGCATGATATTCCATGGTGTATATGTGCCACATTTTCTTAATCCAGTCTGTCACTGATGGACATTTGGGTTGATTCCAAGTCTTTGCTATTGTGAATAGTGCCGCAATAAACATACATGTGCATGTGTCTTTATAGCAGCATGATTTATAATCCTTTGAGTATATACCTAGTAATGGGATGGTTGGGTCATATGGTACATCTAGTTCTAGATCCTTGAGGAATCGCCATACTGTTTTCCATAATGGTTGAACTAGTTTACAATCCCACCAACAGTGTAAAAGTGTTCCTATTTCTCCGCATCCTCTCCAGCATCTGTTGTTTCCTGACTTTTTAATGATTGCCATTCTAACTGGTGTGAGATGGTATCTCATGGTGGTTTTGATTTGCATTTCTCTGATGGCCAGTGATGATGAGCATTTTTTCATGTGTCTGTTGGCTGTGTGAATGTCTTCTTTTGAGAAATGTCTGTTCATATCCTTTGCCCACTTTTTGATGGGGTTGTTTGTTTTTTTTCTTGTAAATTTGTTTGAGTTCTTTGTAGGTTCTGGATGTTAGCCCTTTGTCAGATGAGTAGATTGCAAAAATTTTCTCCCACTCTGTGGGTTGCCTGTTCACTCTGATGGTAGTTTCTTTTGCTGTGCAGAAGCTCTTTAGTTTAATTAGATCCCATTTGTCAATTTTGGCTTTTGTTGCCATTGCTTTTGGTGTTTTCGACATGAAGTCCTTGCCCATGCCTGTGTCCTGAATGGTATTCCCTAGGTTTTCTTCAGGGTTTTTATGGTATTAGGTCTAACATTTAAGTCTCTAATCCATCTTGAATTAATTTTCGTATAAGGAGTAAGGAAAGGATCCAGTTTCAGCTTTCTACTTATGGCTAGCCAATTTTCCCAGCACCATTTATTAAACAGGGAATCCTTTCCCCATTTCTTGTTTTTCTCAGGTTTGTCAAAGATCAGATGGCTGTAGATGTGTGGTATTATTTCTGAGGACTCTGTTCTGTTCCATTGGTCTATATCTCTGTTTTGGTACCAGTACCATGCTGTTTTGGTTACTGTAGCCCTGTAGTATAGTTTGAAGTCAGGTAGCGTGATGTCTCCAGCTTTGTTCTTTTGACTTAGGATTGTCTTGGCAGTGCGGGGTCTTTTTTGGTTCCATATGAACTTTAAAGCAGTTTTTTTCCAATTCTGTGAAGAAAGTCATTGGTAGCTTGATAGGGATGGCATTGAATCTATAAATGACCTTGGGCAGTATGGCCATTTTCATGATATTGATTCTTCCTATCCATGAGCATGGTATATTCTTCCATTTGTTAGTGTCCTCTTTTATTTCACTGAGCAGTGGTTTGTAGTTCTCCTTGAAGAGGTCCTTTACATCCCTTGTAAGTTGGATTCCTAGATATTTTATTCTCTTTGAAGAAATTGTGAATGGAAGTTCATTCATGATTTGGCTCTCTGTTTGACTGTTACTGGTGTATAAGAATGCTTGTGATTTTTGCACATTAGTTTTGTATCCTGAGACTTTGCTGAAGTTTCTTATCAGCTTAAGGAGATTTTGAGCTGATACAATGGGGTTTTCTAAATATACAATCATGTCATCTGCAAGCAGGGACAATTTGACTTCTCCTTTTCCTAATTGAATACCCTTGATTTCTTTCTCTTGCCTGATTGCCCTAGCCAGAACTTCCAACACTATGTTGAATAGGAGTGGTGAGAGAGGACATCCCTGTCTTGTGCCAGTTTTCAAAGGGAATTTTTCCGGTTTTTGCCCATTCACTATGATATTGGCTGTGGGTTTGTCATAAATAGCTCTTATTATTTTGAGATACGTTCCATCAATACCGAATTCATTGAGTGTTTTTAGCATGAAGGGCTGTTGAATTTTGTCAAAGACCTTTTCTGCATCTATTGAGATAATCATGTGGTTTTTGTCTTTGGTTCTGTTTATATGCTGGATTACGTTTATTGATTTGCGTATGTTGAACCAGCCTTGCATCCCAGGGATGAAGCCCACTTGATCATGGTGGATAAGCTTTTTGATGTGCTGCTGGATCTGGTTTGCCAGTATTTTATTGAGGATTTTTGCATTGATGTTCATCAGGGATATTGGTCTAAAATTCTCTTTTTTTGTTATGTCTCTGCCAGACTTAGGTATCAGGATGATGTTGGCCTCATAAAATGAGTTAGGGAGGATTCTCTCTTTTTCTATTGATTGGAATAGTTTCAGAAGGAGTGGTACCAGCTCCTCCTTGTACCTCTGGTAGAATTCAGCTGTGAATCCATCTGGTTCTGGACTTTTTTTGGTTGGTAGGCTATTAATTATTGCCTCAATTTCAGAGCCTGCTATTGATCTATTCAGGGATTCAGCTTCTTCCTGGTTTAGTCTTAGGAGAGTGTAAGTGTCCAGGAAATTATTCATTTCTTCTAGATTTTCTAGTTTATTTGCATAGAGGTGTTTATAGTATTCTCTGATGGTAGTTTGTATTTCTGTGGGGTCGGTGCTGATATTCCCTTTATCATTTTTTATTGCATCTATTTGATTCATCTCTCTTTTCTTCTTTATTAGTCTTGCTAGCAGTCTATCAATTTTGTTGATCTTTTCAAAAAACCAACTCCTGGATTCATTGATTTTTGGAGGGTTTTTTGTATCTCTATCTCCTTCAGTTCTGCTCTGATCTTAGTTATTTCTTGCCTTCTGCTAGCTTTTGAATGTGTTTGCTCTTGCTTCTCTAGTTCTTTTATTTGTGATGTTAGAGTGTCAATTTTAGAACTTTCCAGCTTTCTCTTGTGGGCATTTAGTGTTATAAATTTCCCTCTACACACTGCTTTAAATGTGTCCCAGAGATTCTGGTATGTTGTATATTTGTTCTCATTAGTTTCAAAGAACATCTTTATTTCTGCCTTCATTTCGTTATGTACCCAGTAGTCATTCAGGAGCAGGTTATTCAGTTTCCATGTAGTTGAGCAGTTTTGATTGAGTTTCTTAATCTTGAGTTCTAGTTTGATTGCACTGTGGTCTGATAGACAGTTTGTTATAATTTCTGTTCTTGTACATTTGCTGAGGAGTGCTTTACTTCCAATTATGTGGTCAATTTTGGAATAAGTGTGATGTGGTGCTGAGAAGAATGTATATTCTGATGATTTGGGGTGGAGAGTTCTGTAGATGTCTATTAGGTCTGCTTGGTGCAGAGATGCGTTCAATTCCTGGATATCCTTGTTAACTTTCTGTCTCGTTGATCTGTCTAATGTTGACAGTGGGGTGTTGAAGTCTCCCATTATTATTGTATGGGAGTCTAAGTCTCTTTGTAAGTCTCTAAGGACTTGCTTTATGAATCTGGATGCTCCTGTATTGGGTTCATATATATTTAGGATAGTTAGCTCTTCCTGTTGAATTGATCCCTTTACCATTATGTAATGTCCTTCTTTGTCTCTTTTGATCTTTGATGGTTTAAAATCTGTTTTATCAGAGACTAGGATTGCAACCCCTGCTTTTTTTTGTTCTCCATTTGCTTTGGTAGATCTTCCTCCATCCCTTTATTTTGAGCCTATGTATGTCTCTGCATGTGAGATGGGTCTCCTGAATACAGCAGACTGATGGGTCTTGACTCTTTATCCAGTTTTCTAGTCTGTGTCTTTTAATTGGAGCATTTAGTCCATTTACATTTAAGGTTAATATTCTTATGTGTGAACTTGATCCTGCCATGATGATATTAACTGGTTATTTTGCTCGTTAGATGATGCAGTTTCTTCCTAGCCTCGATGGTCTTTACATTTTGGCATGTTTTTGCAATGGCTGGTACCAGTTGTTCCTTTCCATGTTTAGTGCTTCCTTCAGGGTCTCTTGTAAGGCAGGCCTGGTGGTGACAAAATCTCTAAGCATTTGCTTATCTGTAAAGGATTTTATTTCTCCTTCACTTATGAAACTTAGTTTGGCTGGATATGAAATTCTGGGTTTAAAATTCTTTTCTTTAAGAATGTTGAATATTGTCCCCCACTGTCTTCTGGCTTGTAGAGTTTCTGCTGAGAGACCTGCTGTTAGTCTGATGGGCTTCCCTTTGTGGGTAACCTGACCTTTCTCTCTGGCTGCCCTTAAGATTTTTTCCTTCATTTCAACTTTGGTGAATCTGGCAATTATGTGTCTTGGAGTTGCTCTTCTCAAGGAGTATCTTTGTGGTGTTCTCTGTATTTCCTGAATTTGAATGTTGGCCTGCCCTACTAGGTTGGGGAAGTTCTCCTGGATGATATCCTGAAGAGTGTTTTCCAACTTGTTTCCATTCTCCCCCTCACTTTCAGGCACCCCAATCAGATGTAGATTTGGTGTTTTTACATAATCCTATACTTCTTGCAGGCTTTGTTCATTTCTTTTTCTTCTTTTTTCTTTAGGTTTCTCTTCTCGCTTCATTTCATTCATTTGATCCTCAATCGCTGATACTCTTTCTTCCAGTTGATCGAGTCAGTTACTGAAGCTTGTGCATTTGTCACGTATTTCTCGTGTCATGGTTTTCATCTCTGTCATTTCGTTTATGACCTTCTCTGCATTAATTATTCTAGTTATCAATTCTTCCACTCTTTTTTCAAGATTTTTAGTTTCTTTGCACTGCGTACGTAATTCCTCCTTTAGCTCTGAGAAGTTTGATGGACTGAAGCCTTCTTCTCTCATCTCTTCAAAGTCATTCTCCATTCAGCTTTGATCCGTTGCTGGCAATGAGCTGCTTTCCTTTGGAGGGGGAGATACACTCTTAATTTTGGATTTCCAGCTTTTCTGCCCTGCTTTTTCCCCATCTTTGTGGTTTTATCTGTCTCTGGTCTTTGATGATGGTGATGTACTGATGGGGTTTTGGTGTGGGTGTCCTTCCTGTTTGTTAGTTTTCCTTCTAACAGTCAGGACCCTCAGCTGTAGGTCTGTTGGAGATTGCTTGAGGTCCACTCCAGACCCTGTTTGCCTGGGTGTCAGCAGCAGAGGCTGCAGAAGATAGAATATTGCTGAACAGAGAGTGTACCTGTATGATTCTTGCTTTGGAAGCTTCCTCTCAGGGGTGTACTCCACCGTGTGAGGTGTGGGGTGTCGGTCTGCTCCTGGTGGGGGATGTCTCCCAGTTAGGCTACTCAGGGATCAGGGACCCACTTGAGCAGGCAGTCTGTCCCTTCTCAGATCTCAACCTCCGTGCTGGGAGATCCACTGCTCTCTTCAAAGCTGTCAGACAGAGTCGTTTGCATCTGCAGAGGTTTCTGCTGCTTTGTTGTTGTTGTTGTTTAGCTGTGCCCTGTCCCCAGAGGTGGAGTCTACAGAGACAGGCAGGCCTCTTTGAGCTGCTGTGAGGTCCACCCAGTTCGAGCTTCCCAGTGGCTTTGTTTACCTACTTAAGCCTCAGCAATGGCGGGCGCCCCTCCCCCAGCCTTGCTGCTGTCTTGCCGTTAGATTGCAGACTGCTGTGCTAGCAATGAGGGAGGCGCCGTGGGACCCTCCCGGCCAAGTGTGGGATATAATCTCCTGGTGTGCCCATTTGCTAAGACCCTTGGTAAAGCACAGTATTGGGGTGGGAGTTACCCGATTTTCCAGTTGTTGTGTGTCTCAGTTTCCCCTGGCTAGGAAAAGGGATTCCCTTCCCCCTTGCGCTTCCCAGGTGAGGTGATGCCTCGCCCTGCTTCAGCTCTCGCTGGTCGTCCTGCAGCAGCTGACCAGCACCGATTGTCCGGCACTCCCTAGTGAGATGTACCCAGTACCTCAGTTGAAAATGCAGAAATCACCTGTCTTCTGTGTCGCTTGCCTTGGGAGCTGGAGACTGGAGCTGTTCTTATTCGGCCATCTTGCTCCACCAGTGGATTATCTTTTTGATATGCTGTTGGATTTGCTTAGCTAGTATTTTGTTAAGGATATTTGCATCTATGTTCATCAGGGATATTGGTCTGTAGTTTTCTTTTTTGGTTATGTCCTTTCCTGGTTTTGGTAATAGAGTGATACTGTCTTCATAGAATGAACTGGGGAGGGTTCCCTCTTTCTCTATCTTGTGGAATAGTATTAATAGGATTTGTACCAATTCTTCATTGCATAGCTCTTCTTTGTGTGGCTTTGAAGGTTGCCTTAGAGTTGATTTCCAATTTTATTCCACTGTTGTGTGACAGAGTACTTGATACAATTTCAATTTTCTTAAATTTATTAACTTGTCTTGTGGCCTATCCTGTGGTCTATCTTGGAGAAAGTTCCATGCACTAATGAATAGAATGTGCATTCTGAGGTTGTTGGGTAGAAGGTTCTGCAAATATCTGTTAAGTTCATTTGTTCTAGGGTATAGTGTAAATCTATTGTTTTTTATTGACTTTGTGTCTTGATGACCTGTCTAGTGCTGTTAGTGTGGTCTTGAAGTTCCCCACCATTATTGTGTTGCTATCTCATTTCTTTTTTTTTTGAGATGGAGTTTCACTCTTATCACCCAGGCTGGAGCACAGTGGCATGATCTCGGCTCACTGCAAACTCCACCTTCCAGGTTCAAGTGATTCTCCTGCCTTAGTCTTCTGAGTAGCTGGGATTACAGGCATGCACCACCACGTCTGGCTAATTTTGTATTTTTAGTAGAGACAGGGTTTCTCCATATTGGTCAGGCTGATCTCAAACTCCTGACATTAGGTGATCCACCCACCTTGGCCTCCCAAAGTGCTGGGATTACAAGCGTGAGCCATCGCACCAAGCACTGTCTCATTTCTTAAGTCTAGTAGAAATTGTTTTATAAATTTGGGAGCTCCAGTCTTAGGTGCATATATATTTAGGATTGTGATATTCTCCTGTGGGACAAGGCCTTTTGTCATTGTATAATGGCCCTCTTTGTCCTTTTTAACTGCTGTTGCTTTAAAGTTTGTTTTGTCTGACAAAAAAAATAGTTACTTCTGCTCGCTTTTGGTGTCCATTTTCATTAATGTCTTCTTTTCACTCCTTTACCTTAAGTTTATTTGAGTCCTTATGTGTTAGATGAGTCTCTTGAAGGCAGCAGATACTTAGTTGGTGAATTCTTATCCATTGAGCAATTCTGTGTTTTGTAAGTGGTGCATTTAGGTCATTTACATTTAACATTAGTATTGAGATGTGAGGTACTATTCCATTCATCATGTTATTTGTTACCTGAATGTCTTTTTTTTTTGTTATTGTTGTTTATTTATTGTATTTTTGTTTTATAGGTCCTGTGAGATTCATGCTTTAAAGAGGTTCTGTTTTCATGTGCTTCCAGATTTTGTTTCAAGATTTAGAGCTCCTTTTAGCAGTTCTTGTAGTGGTGGCTTGGTAGTGGTGAATTCTCTCAGCATTTGTTTGTCTGAAAAAGACTATATCTTTCCTTCATTTATGAAGCTTAGTTTTGCTGGATACAAAATCATTGGCTGATGATTGTTTTTGTTAAAGGAGACTGAAGATAGGGCCCTAGTCCATTCTAGCTTGTAGGGTTTCTGCTGAGAAATCTGCTGTTAATCAGATAGGTTTTCCTTTATAGGTTACCTGATGCTTTGCCTCATAGTTCTTAAGATTCTTTCCTTTGTCTTGACTTTAGATAACCTGATGACAATGTGCCTAGGCGATGATCTTTTAGTGATGAATTTCCCCTGTGTTCTTTGAGCTTCTTATATTTGGATGTCTAGAGCTCTAGCAAGGCTGGGGAAAGTTTTTTTGATTATTCCCCCAAATATATTTTCCAAACTTTTAAATTTCCTCAGGAACACTGATCTTTCTCAGGAATGCCAATTATTATCAGATTTGGTCATTTAACATCGTCCCAAACTTCTTGGGGGTTTCTTCATTTTTAAAATTATTTTTTCTTGTCTTTGTTGGATTGGGTTATTTCAAAAACCTTGTCTTTGAGCTCTGAAGTTCTCTCTTCTGCTTGTTCAATTCTATTGCTGAGACTCTCCAGTACATTTTGCATTTCTCTAAGTGTGTCCTTTATTTCCTGAAGTTGTGATTGTTTTTTATTTATGCTATCTCTTTCACTGAAGGTTTCTCCCCTCATATCTTGTATCATTTATTTGATTTCCTTAAGTTGGACTTCACCTTTCTCTGGTGCCTGCTTGAATAGCTTAATAATTGACCTTCTGAGTTCTTTTTCTGGCAATTCAGAGTTTTCTTCTTGGTTTGGATCCAGTCTTAGGTATATATATATTTAGGACTGGTGATGAGCTAGTGTGACTTTTTGGGGTGTTAAAGGACCTTCTTTTGTCGTATTACCAGAATTGTTTTCCTGGTTCCTTCTCATTCAGGTAGGCTATGTCAGAGGGGAGATCTGGAGCTCAAGGCTGCTGTTCAGACTCCTTTGTGCCACGGGGTACTCCCTTGATGTAATACTCTCCCCCTTTTCCTAGGGATATGGCTTCCTGGGATGAGAGCAAAACTGTAGTTGCTGTTATTTCTCTTCTGAATCTAGCCAGCAAGCAGGGCTACCAGGCTTTGGGCTGGTACTGGGGGGTGTCTGCACAGAGTCCTGTGAGGTGAACTGTGTTCAGTTCTCTCAGCTGTGGATACTAGCACAGTATTTGAGCTGTCTCCTGGGTCCTGCAGGAGCAATCCACTTCCTTCAAAGGGTCTGTGGATTCTCTCGGCTTTTCTGGTGTATTCCTGCAGTAGTTTTTGGAGCAAAAGTCCACAATGCTAGTCTCCACATTCTGCTCTGTCCATCCAGAGTGGGAGCTGCAATTTAGTCCTGCCTCCTATCTGCCATTTTTTTTCAGTCACCTGTCAGTTGAGAAATGTATTTCTACTTTCCTTTGGATAACTGGAAGCTAACTAAAGTTAAATTTAATTTTTAATTTAATGTTTAATATTAAGACAACTTAAAAGACTTATCCCAGGAGCTTAATGCAATTATTAAAGTCATTGAAAATGAAACTAGGGAACTTTGAAAAATACCAATGCCTACGCTCCACTGTGGACCAATTAAATCAGAATCTCTGACAATTAGGGCCCTGACCTTGGTATTTTGAAAATGTTCCCCAGGTGATTCTGAGATAGCCAAGGTTTAGAATAAATGCTCTAAATATATTTGAATTTTTTGGTTTTCCTGTTTTATACATGTTTTGATAATGAAATGATCATTCCATCATCTTTGGAAATAAATGCCTTCATAAGTTGGAAGTAACTAATTATTTCAGTAAAAATAAATGTATGTTATCAAAGCCATGGAGACACTTGATATCATCTTCCTAGACTGTAAGCACATGGAGGGCAGGTACTATGTGTTACTTAGACATTCATTAGGATAGGCAATGTTGTGCTATAGAAACAAACAAACAAACACAAAATACACAAATCTCTCCCCTCTCAATTCTTAGATGATTAATAAGACAGAAGTTTATTTCTCACTTCTGTAAAGTAAGTCTGCTGTGACTCTAGGTGACACTTCAGGGCACCAGTTCTCTGTGGATGACTCATGTGCCGCTCCACATCAGCATATGGTGTCAGGATCACTGAGACAAGGGAAGAGAGGTTGTAGAGTTCAGAATTGACAACTGACACGTGACACTTCTGTTCAGTTTTTTTGGTCACCTGACCATACGTAACTTCAAAAAAAAGGGGGAAAGGGCTGTGCACAGTGGCTCATGCCTGTAATCCCAAAACTTTGGGATGTCAAGGTGGGAGGATCACTTGAGTCCCGGAGTTCAAGACCAGTCTGGGCAACATAGTGAGACCCTGTCTCTACCAAAAAAAAAAAAAAAAAAAAAAAAAAAAAAGAATTAGTTAGGCAGGTGGCATGTGCCTGTAGTCTCAGCTATTCAGGAGGCTGAAGGGTGAGGATTACATGGGCGCAGGAGTTTGAGCCTGCAGTGAGCTATGATTGTGCCACTGTAATCCAATCTGGGCAACAGAGTGAGACCCAGTCTCTATAAAATAGGTGGGGAGAATGTAATCCTTTGAGTACGTGGCAGTTGAAGAAAACTAGATATTGATGAACATTAGTAGTATCTAGTCTGTTTGGCTTTATATTTCTGCACTTCCCCCAATAACTGCCATAGTGTGAGAACTTACCAGATATTCAGGAATCCACATTAAGTTATCTCTCTCTTATCCTTACAGGATATGTTCCAATCACCAGTGGATGCCTGAAATCTATATATATAACATTAAGCCCTATATATACTATGTTTTTTCTGTACATGCATGTCTATGATGAAGTTTAATTTATGAATTAGGCACTGTATGAGACTAACAATGATAATTAATAATAAAATAGAACAGTTAGAACAGCTATCACAATATACTGTAATAAAAATTATGTGAATGTGATCTCTCTTTTCCCTCAGCTACTAAGTGACTGAGGGCAGGTAGTGTCTATAGCCATGTGCAGGTCAAGGGGATGATTCACTTCCCAAATGGGACAGAGTGGGATAGCATAAGATTTCATCATGCTACTCAGAATGGAAAGCAATTAAAAATATATAAATTGTTTATTTCTGGAACTTTTTACTAATTATTTTTGGACCACAGTTGACCTTGAGTAACAAAACCACAGAAAGTGAAATTGTGGAGAAGGGGCAACTATGGTACCACATTTTCTTCACTGTTGGAGTTAATGCATCATTGTGTGTGTTCATGCACGTGTGTGCATGTGTATTTTTCTCTCCATGCAGGTGCATCTCAGCATACTGGGTCTGCAAGTCTATAGCTCTGCAGATTTGTTACCTCTGGGAGTGGAAGAGCAGAGCTGGGATCCCCATACCTATAGCTGTGAGATCCAAGGTGACCTCAACCACAATGATAGTGCCACTGAAGAGTAGCTCCCTTGACACCACCGATACTCCAACTACTCATTGATCCTCACTCATGTTTTCAGACTTTTCTCATTTGCACTCAATAAAAAAGCAAATAGAACTTTCGGAGTGTTTGAATAACTGGGACTGATAGCCTCACCAAGTAGACACATAAAACTGACCCACCTTGGGAAGAACAGTGAACACATTATTCAAAAATATCACAATAAGTTTCAGGAAGGAGACAAATCATTCTATTTTCTATAGATTAAAAAAAAAATCATTTTGCAACAAACCCAGATAAGTTCTGTTGTGAGTTAGTAATGTGCTCCCCGGGTCAGATACACACCAACAAACCCAGATAAGTTCTGTCGTGAGTCAGTAATGTGGTTCCTGGATTGCTCCCGGGGTCAGATACATACCACTGGCTAGTGCTATCCCTGCATCCCCAGATCTGCATAGCTCTGGAGAATGGTGACTTGACTAGAAAGGGAAGGACAGGCTGTCCCGAGATCAAGCCTTCTCAAGAATCTTGCCAGTGACCTGACAAGCTTCTGCACTTCCCAACCCCAGCTGTTCAGGTGTCACCACCTCAAAAGGAAGGTTCACTTGACAGAGACTTCCACAGGACAAACTCACCAGAAACCCTCCTTCCTGAGACAAATTAGAATGAGAACATTTTTATAGTAGAGAGAAAATGAGGACAGACTCATATTTATTCAGACACTAAATTTTCACTGGAAACACCATTTGTATTTACGTTTTATAAAATCCCCAGTTGAAAAATTAGATTGTGATCCAAGTTGTTCCAACCATATTGTAAAAATTGTTTAATAACTAAACTGAGTACCAAATAATCATTTTTCTTTAATAGTCACACCCACATTGACAGGTCTGGTATATCTTTTTTAGAAGAATTGATTTTTTTTTTTTTGAGACAGAGTCTCACTCTGTCACCCAGGCTGGAGTACAGTGGTGTGATCTTGCCTCACTGAAATCTCTGCCTCCCAGGTTCAAGCTATTCTCCTGCCTCAACCTCCAAGTACCTGGGATTACAGGCGCCCACCACCACGCCTGGCTAATTTTCATATTTTCAGTAGAGATGGGGTTTCTCCATATTGGTCAGGCTGATCTTGAACTCTTGACCTCAAGTGATCTACACACCTTGGTCTCCCAAAGTGCTGGGATTACAGGTGTGAGCCACTGCACCCAGCCAGAATTGATTTGACTTTAAAGCAAAAGCATCTGTTTCGAAACTACATTTATTCAAGTTAAGTAAATTTGTTAATTCTTGTGTCAGCTCAGTATGATTAACATCAAATTAATAAAGTGAAAATGTCAGTTCTTTAGTCACACCAGCCACATTGTGGGTACTCAATAACCATATGTCACCAGTGGCCACTATTTTGGACAGCATGGATATAGAAGATAAAATACTGCTTCTGCATAATGCAGTCACATGTATTTACAGCTGTAAACTCTAGCCACATCAAGGCAATGGCCAAGGTCAGGGCAGTGAATAGCATTTGCTTTTCCTCTACCTAGCTTGTAAGTCTTATACTTTATGGGCATATTTGTAATCACCTGATATATTCTTGCCTGCTGCACAGATAAACCCAATTCACTGAGACAGTGTGATTGCAGTAAAGAAAGAGTTTAGGCCAGGTGCAGTGGCTCATGCATGCCTGTAATCCCAGCACTTTGGGAGGTCAAGGTGGGTAGATCACAAGGTCAGGAGATCGAGATCAGCCTGGCCAATATGGTGAAACCTCGTCTCTACTAAAAATACAAAAATTAGCCAGGTGTGGTGGCATGTGCCTGTAGTCCCAGCTACTCAGGAGGCTGAGTCAGAAGAATTGCTTGAACCCAGGAAGCAGAGGTTGCAGTGAGCTGAGATCGTGCCACTGAACTCTGTCCTGGGTGACAAAGTGAGACTCTGCCTCAAAAAAAAAAAAAGTTTAATTAACTTAAGGCTGGTCAAGCAGAAAGGCTGGATTTATTACTCAAATCAGTCTCCCTGAGAACTCAGAGGCTGGCTTTTATGATTTGGTGGGTAAGGGGCTAGGGAATGGGTGCTGCTGATTGGTTGGTGGTGAAATTATTGGGGTATGGAAAATGGTCCTTGTGTACTGAGTCTGCCTCGGGGTAGAGGTGGACACAGTACCAGCTGAGTCACGAGTCACAGGTCTGGGTGGGATCAATCAGTTGCCAGACTGCAAAAATCTGAAAAACATCTCAAAAGACTAACTTTAAGTTCATAATAGTGATGTTATCTTTAGGAGCAATTGAGGAAGTCACAAATCTTGTGACCTCTGGCCATGACTCCTGAGCGATAAGGGATTATAGAAACTATGCTTGACCGGGCATGATGGCTCATGCTTGTAATCCCAGCATGTTGGGTGGCTGAGGCAGCAGGATCAATTGAGCCCAAGAGTTCAAGACCAGCCTGGGAAACATAACGAGACCCCATCTGTTAAAAAAAAAAAAAAAAAAAAAAAAGAAAGAAAGAAAGAAAAGAGGAGAAAAATAAATAAAGAAAAAGAAAACTACACTGACATTTTAGCAAAATTCAG
Organism: Piliocolobus tephrosceles; assembly: GCF_002776525.5. Taxonomy (NCBI): domain Eukaryota; kingdom Metazoa; phylum Chordata; class Mammalia; order Primates; family Cercopithecidae; genus Piliocolobus; species Piliocolobus tephrosceles. The sequence goes on from NC_045444.1 coordinate 114,420,209, forward strand.
GCCCCTCCAATAATCCTAATCTTACAGCTTTTCATTAGTAAGGAGGGATTAGGTTTAGGGAGGGACTATTATCATCCTTGCTTCAAAATTAAATTATAAACTAAATTCTTCCCGTGGTTAGCGTGGCCTACACCCTACACCCAGAAATGAGCGAGGACAGCCAGCTTGCAAGGGTAGAAGTAAGACAGAGTCAGCCGTGCTAACTTTCTCTCATTACAGTCTTCGCAAAGGTGGGTCATACTGATTCTAATTGATTGACTGCCAGGCTAGCCTCCTTGCTAGTCCAGGGCCTTGGACATATCACCCAAGGGTCTTTCTGTGAAAGACACTCAAATATTTATTCAATGATTCCTAATTTTATCCATTACTTATTTGTAGCTTTAAAAATAACGTTTGAATCTTAACTTGTTTCACCTTGACTGAATTTTGTTTCTACACCTCTTCAAAGAAAAGGAAGATTGAAGGGCTCTTTAACTCCTCCATTAACTCCTGCAACATGAATTTGATATACTCTCTTTTGCTGTAATTCAGCTTTGTGATTTCTGAAATGGTATCATCTGAAAGCCAGTTAAGCCAAGACCATTGAAATGTTATAGGAAATATATGAACCTAGGACTGACTGTATTTTTTGGCTTTGCTCATGTCTCTTCCAACTCTAAAATTTTATGATTTAATAATTTTGGAAATGTGTCAAGGAGAGACTTAGTGTAATTCAAAATAAATTTCAAATCTGAGGTGTCTTGTTTTCCTTTTAGATAATTAGCTTAACAAATATAAAGTTTTGATCTTAAATATAATTTTCATGTTTTGCTCTATCAAAAACACAATGGCAAAATAACAGGTGGAAATGCATTTCTCAAAGGAAACTGCCCTAAATTACTTCAGCAATTCCTTTTGATAAATCTTTAGACTTCTGTGTATATTATTAAAAGATCAACCAGCAGGAAAGGTGTAATTTTATCTGGGTGAAAGTCTTTAGTTTTAAGGTAATGAAGACAGATGAATAACAGCATTTTCAGATACAGCCTATTCTGAACAATGAGCTTTGACAGAACCCTGCTAGAAATTTATTCTTTGTGTTTGAGTCTTCTGATGAAAGTTTCCAGCTTGAAGCAATGGATTCAGGTACTATATTATTTATGCTTCTGCCGTAATTCTAAATGGACCCTTTTAAATCAAGAGCTAGCACATCTTCATAGGAAACGTTGAACTTGTACACCCCCCCCGTACCATCTAATTATAAAATTGAACATGATCAAAGAGAAGAAAAGAAATTAAAAAGAGTTTCTTTAGTACTTAACAGATGAGCCATTTGATTGGTCTCTGTGTATTATAGTTTTTGTTTAAAAGAATGCTTTTCGGTGGAGCAGGGACCTTGTTTATATTTGGTGTTCCCAGGATGCTTGAGTACAGTGAAACTTAATAAGAGCTTGTTTAACAAAGTGGCATTCAAGTTAAAGCTTAGTCAGGCAGCCAGATTTCCCTTCCAAGCATTAAGCTATACTTACAGTGTACTTAAAGGATATTTTATGTGGAATTATAAAAGTTAACACTTCTAGCCAGGTGCAGTGGTGCACACCTGTAATCCCAGCATTTTGGGAGGCTGAAGTGGGTGAATCATTTGAGGTCAGGAGTTTGAGACCAGCTAGGTCAACATGGTGAAACCCTGTCTCTACTAAAAATTAAAAAAAAAAAAAAAGTTAGCTGGGTGTGGTGGCAGGTGCCTGTAATCCCAGCTACTAGGAGGCTGAGGCAGGGGAATCACTTGAACTCAGGAGGTGGAGGTTGCAGTGAGCTGAGATCATGCCGCTGTACTCCAGCCTGGGCAACTGAGCAAGGCTCTGTCTCGGAAAAAAAAAAAAAAAAAAGTTAACACTTCCATACTTCTTTTATCTGGGTCTAACTATCTTTAGAGTTTCTCTCTTCATTCATACTGAGAGCTGGATAAGAGACACATACAAATCACACTTTCTCTTTTATTGCCAGAAAAGAATCTTCAAATGTCAGGCTTCAACTCTACCATGTTTTTCTCCTTCACTGAAACAACTGATGCGAGTTGAAACGACTAGTGAATAAGTACTCTCATAAGGGCCTGTTGTTTTCCATGAAAGAAAATATATTTGCAGACCTGTGAGCACCAAGTGGTTGCAATCAGGGGAAGGTTAAAGTTTTCTTCCTTCAGCAATGGATTGCTTAAAGCCCCTTTAGGTAAACATAAAAGACTCATAAAGTCAGCATGTTTCATTTCAAGAACAGCTTTTTCCTACCAAGCTGGTCCTACTCTATGGAAATTCTGGGGATGTCAATGTTTGTATGCCCAACTGAGTATCTCTTATAAAATACCCTTTTCCCAAGCCCTCACATTAATAATTTCTGACATATAAAAAATTAAGAGTTCAGATTTAATTAATTGAGGACATTTAGGAAGGCTAATTTGAAAGTGTATAATATGGTTAAGCTTTGTGTCCCCACCCAAATCTCATCTTGAATTGTAATCCTGATAACCCCCACAGTCCCTATGTGTCAAGGGAGAGACCAGGTGCAGGTTATTGAATCATGGGGGTGGTTCCTCCCATGCTGTTCTAATGATAGTGAGTGAGTTCTCACGAGATCTGATGGTTTTATAACAGGCTCTGCCCCCCTTTGCTTGGCACTTCTCCTTCCTGACACCTTGTGAAGGAGGTGCCTTGCTTCTTTGCCTTCCGTCATGATTGTAAGTTTCCAGAGGCCTCCCCAGCCATGCTTAACTGTGAGTCCATAAACCTTTTTCCTTTATAAATTATCCAGTCTCAGGCAGTTCTTTATATCAGTGTAAAAATAGACTAACACAGTAAATTGGTTCTGAGGTAGTGGGGTGCCACGGTAAGGGTATTCCAAAATGTGGAAGCAACTTTGGAACTGGGTAACAGGCAGAGGTTGGAACAGTTTGGAGGGCTAGAAGAAGACAGGAAGATGTGGGAAAGTTTGAAACCTCCTAGAAACACACTGAATGGCTTTGACCAAAATGCTGATGATGATATGGACAATGAAATCTATGCTGAGGTGGTCTCAGATGGAGATGAGGGACTTGTTGGGAACTGAAGTAAAGGTCACTCTTGCTATGCTTCAGCAAAGTGACTGGTGGCATTTTGCCCCCACCCTAGAGATCTGTGGAACTTTGAACTTGAGAGAGATAATTTAAGGTATCTGGTGGAAGAAATTTCTGAGCAGCAAAACATTCAAGAAGTGATTTGGATGCTGTTAAGAGCATTCAGCTTTATTTATTCACAAAGATATGGTTTGGAATTGGAACTCATGTTTAAAAGGGAAGCAGAGCATAAACGTTCAGAAAATTTGCAGCCTGACAATGAAGTACAAAAGAAAAACCCATTTTCTGAGGAGAAATTCAAGCCTGCTGTAGAAATTTGCATAAGTAAGGAGGAGCCAAATGTTAATTGCCAAGACAATGGGAAAATGTCTCCAGGGTATGTCAGAGAGCTTTGTAGTAGCGCCTCCCATCACAGGCCTGGAGGGCTAGAAGGAAACAAATGGTTTTATGGGTGGGGCCCAGGGCCCCCCTACTCTGTGCAGCCTAGTGACTTGTCACCCGGTATCCCAGCTACTTTAGTCATGGCTAAAAGGGTCCAAGGTACAGCTCAGGCCGTGGTTTCAGAGGTATGCTGCAGGGGTGGAGCCCTCATGGAGAACCTCTGCTAGGGCAGTGTGGAAGGGAAATATGGGGTGTGGACCCACACACAGAATCCCCACTGGGACACTGCCTAGTGGAGCTGTGAGAAGAAGGCCACCATCCTTCAGACCCCAGATGGTAGATCCACTGACAGCTTGCACTGTGCACTTGGAAAAGCCACAGACACTGAATGCCAGCCTGTGAAAGCTATACCCTGCAAAGCCACAGGGGTGGAGCTGCCCACGGCTATGGGAGCCCACCTCTTGCATCAGTGTGACCTCGAAGTGAGATGTGGAGTCAAAGGAGATCATTTCAGAGCTTTAACATTTGACTACCCCACTGGATTTCAGACTTGCCTGTAGCCCCTTTGTTTTGGTCAGTTTGTTCCATTTGGAACAGCTGTGTTTACCCAATGCCTGTAGCCCCATTGTATCTAGGAGGTAACTAACTTGCTTTTGAGTTTACAGACTCATAGGTGGAAGAGACTTGCCTTATCTTAGATGAGACTTTGGACTTGGACTTTTGTGTTAATGCTGGAATGAATTAAGACTTTGAGGCCAGGTGTGGTGGGTCATGCCTGTAATCCCAGCACTTTGGGAGGCCAAGGCAGGCAGATTACTTGAGGTCAGGAATTGAGACAAGCCTAGCCAAGATGGTGAAACCCCATCCCTACAAAAATACAAAAAATTAGCTGGGCATGGTGGTGCATGCCTGTAATCCCAGCTGTTTGGGAGGCTGAGGCAGGAGAATCACTTTCAGCTAGGAGGCAGATGTTGCAGTGAGCCAAGATCATGCCACTGCACTCTAGCCTGGGCAACAGAGCAAGATTCCATCTCAAAAAAAAAAAAAAAAAAAAAAAAAAAAAAAAAACCAAAACAAAACGAAAAAACCTTTGGAGGACTCTTGGGAAGGCATGATTGGTTTTGAAATGTGAAAGGGACATGAGATTTGGGAGGGTCCAGGGACAGGTGGAATTATATGGTTAGGCTTTGTGTCCCCACCCAAATCTCAGGGGAGTGGTTTCCCCCATGCTGTTCTCTGATAGTGAGTTCTTATGAAATCTGATAGTTTTCTAATCAGCTCTCCCCCTCTTAGCTCAGCACCCCTTTCTGCTGCCTGGTGAAGGTCCCTTGCTTTCTTTTTGCCTTTTGCCATGATTGTAAGTTTCCTGGAACCTATCCAGCCATGCTGAACTGTGAGTCAGTTGAACCTCTTGCCTTTATAAATTACCCAGTCTTGGGCAGTTCTTTATTGCAATATGAAAATGGACCTTTCATTACCTAAAGTGGATTCCAATTTGAAACTTACCATGTTGATGCTGAATACTCATTTCCAGTGATGCTAGGTAGGCACCAGCATGTGGTTACTGCTGGGATAAATAAGTGCACTGTAGTTCTAGGAAGATATGCTTTGTGGAGCATATTTTCACAAGTAATTATTAGTAAATATGTCTGAACTTGTCAGGGTGAAAATATAGGAGAGCATTACATTTGCATTTTAGCATTTATGTATTTTCTAAATAATAACAATTTATCATTTATGCTTACCACATTTATATTAAAAAAGATTTAGTAGGAGGGAGGTGAGGGTTGAAAAATTACCTATTGGGTACAATGTTCACTACTGGGGTGACAGGTACACTAAAAGTCCAGACTCCATCACTACACAATATATGCATGTAAGAAACCTGCACTTGTACCCCCTACATCTGCTTTTAAAAAAATAGTCTGAGAATAATCTACTTTGAGAATAGGAGAGAATTATCTTTTTCCTTTTTTCTTAAATTAGAACAAAATTTATTAGTTAATTATCTAGGTCTGTTTTGCTACAACTTTGGAATGGTGTGACCAAACAAATCAATGCTCCTGGCTGGTTGCATTGGTTTTCTAAAAATGGAGTGAAGAGAAGTAAGAGGACTTACATTTCTATTGCTTTAATTTCTTACGCAATAGTGATGTTGATTTTTCAGAGCATGTCTCCTCAAAATAGTCCAGATCTTCTGTCATCACAATCCTAATTGGAGAAAACTTAGAATTTAAACATATTTTTAAGTTTTTGATTCTGAGTGATATGGTTTGTCTGTGTCCCCACCAAAATCTCATCTTGAATTCCCACATGTTGTGGGAGGGTCCTGGTGGGAGGTAACTGAATCATGGGAGCAAGTCCTTCCCACTTATTCACATGATAGTGAATAAGTCTCATGAGATCTGATTGTTTTAAAAAGAGAACTTCTCCTGCACAAGTTTTCTCTCTCTGCCTGCTGCCATCCATGTAAGATGTGACTTGCTCCTCCTTGCCTTCCACCATGATTGAGGCTTCCCCAACCACATGAAACTGTAAGTCCAATTACACCTCTTTCTTTTGTAAATTGCCCAGTCTTGAGTATGTCTTTATCAGCAGCATGAAAACAGGCTAATACACTGAGGAAAGGGAGAAGTAAAGGTATTTACATTTGCCATTAAATGTCTAATATGTGGCAAGTGGTTTATAAAGGTTATCACTTTTAAACTTCGCAAACTCTCTGGAATTTAAGAACCTAGCTAACCAACACTAAATAACACAACTAGTGATGACAGAGCACAGATTTGAACCCTAAAATGTCTGCTTTAAAATCTTGTATACTTTCCAATATACTGTACTACCTCCATTAGTTAAGAATACCTCTCACGTTGAAATGTAATATAGATGGCCTTGAGATGCCAAAAATGAGATATCTATATCTATAGCTCTGTCTGTATCTATAGATTTTTAGTGTTCAATACCTTTTTTCTTCTTAATCTTACAACTTCTTGAGGGTAGGGTCAATGTTTCATGCTCTTTATATCTGCTGCAAACATTGGTTAGACTTGTCAAGAGCACAGTGCCTTGATGGTGTCTGATAGACTAATTGCTTACAGTTCATTGTTAATCCCCAGGCTTCTTTATTTCCTGGGTTCAAATAAGGTCAATATTAATAATAATTTCTCAAATTCCACTGCCTTCTTCACTTGTATTCTGAAGGACCTCAATTTAAAATTTCTCCTAATGATTTCCAGGGACCCCTGGAGATGTTTCATGTCAGTGCAGAGTTTAGGTAAGATGTTTAGTTGTAGACTGCCTTGACTATGTCCTTGGACTGAATCTGAGAAATACCACTCACTCTGTGATATGGTTTGGCTGTGTCCCCACCCAAATCTCATCTTGACTTGTACTCTCATAATTCCCACATGTTGTGGGAGGGGCCGAGTGGGAGGTAATTGAGTCATGGGGACTGGTCTTTTCCATGCTATTCTTGTAATAGTGAATAAGTCTCATGAGATCTGATGGTTTTAAAAAGGGGAGTCTCCCTGCACAAGATCCCTCTTCTCTTGTGTGCTGCCGTATGAGATGTGCTTTCACCTTCTGCCATGATTGTGAAACCTCTCCAGCCACATGGAACTGTAAGCCCATTAAAACCTCTTTATCTTCCCAGTCTCAGGTATGTCTTTATCAGCAGTGGGAAAACTGACAAATACACTCTGCAAATCATTCATTCACCTGGTATTTTTCCTTTTTTTTTTTCCTTTTTGATTCACCACTAAGAGTCATAGCAGCCAGTATTTGCTTGCATGTGTGTTTTTTCTTTTTCTTTCTTTTCTTTCTTTCTTTCTTTTTTTTTTTTTTGAGACACAGAGTCTCACTCTGATCTTGGCTCACTGCAACCTCCGCCTCATGGGTTAAAGCAATTCTCCTGTCTCAGTGTCTGGAGTAGCTGGGATTATAGACAAGCATCATCACACCCAGCTAATTTTTTGTATTTTTAGTAGAGATGGGGTTTCACCGTGTTAGCCAGGCTGGTCTCAAACTCCTAACCTCAAGTGATCCACCCGCCTCGGCCTCCCAAAGTGCTGGAATTACAGGCATGAGACACCATGCCCAGCTGCAATGAGTATTTTTTAATGCCTCCTTAGTATGTGGTACCAGTTACTGGGAATAGCTAAAGGGTAGGTTTTCCAGAGTTTCCAAAGCTGCAAGGCCTGACGATAAGTGGCCTTTTCCTTATACTTCTGTGTCTCATGAAAGATGAACGTAGCTCCTTCAGGTTTTATCTACAACCTGCCCTCTTCAGGGCTTAACTACCTGTTTGCGAGAGTTAGAGTAAGGAGCAAGTATTTTACTATCCTCTATAAATTCCTCACTCCTTGCAAATCATCTCCACTAAAATCTCACCATCGCATCAGGTACTCTCAGACATGCTTCAATCTCTAGGTACTTTGGTATATAGGTTTTAGATATCTAGTATATTAGAACTAGGTATCCAGGTACGTAGATATCTAATGTATTGCAAAGGAAAGGTTTCAACATATTTGATTTGGGGCACCATATTGTTTTACACAATTAAGTTGGCATATGTTTGAATTCCCACAATTCTCATTTAATATTCCTATCCAGCTTTACAATGTATCTGCCTTCTTCTTATTCAAAGTTTAGCATTTCCCTCATCTAGGAGCTTGTTAGAAATACAGAAATTTGGTTATTACTCCAGGCTTACTGAATTGGAATCTGAACTATTGTTGACAATTCCACTAGTTAACACCAAAGTAATTCGTATGCATGCTAAAGTTTAAGAGCTTATGATTCTTATTAGTCTACCATGCCCTGAACTTATTAGGTAATGATGAGCTAGGTAGTTTGAACAAAACCTCCAAAGAAACAACTAAAATGAACTGGATAAAATACAAAATGATCTTAAGGAAGTCTCAGACTGAAAGATTTCTCATGTGCCTGGCAGAAGCAAACAAAAATTGCCACAAGGGAATCATCACAGGACTAAAATTACTTATATAGATAGTTTTTAAAGTAGATATCTAACATGCTGTCAAAGATACCAGATGCTCAGAGAACCTAGGGGACATGAATGAGGTCCAGCAAAACAACAGGCCACAGCAATAGACTTTAGATCAACAAATTATTAGATACAAACCAAAAGACAACTGACTATGCTTATTTGAAGAAATATTTAAAATATCTAAACTTGGGTTCAGCCTTCGTGACTCACATCTGTAATCTCAGCACTTTGGGAGGCTGAGGCAGGCAGATCACTTGAGGTCAGGAGTTTGAGACCAGCCTGCCCAACATGGTGAAACCCTGTTTGTACTGAAAATACAAAAATTAGCTGGGTGTGGTGGCGCACACCTGTAGTCTCAGCTATTCAGAGGTTGCAGTGTGCTGAGATCATGCCACTGCACTCTAGCTTGGGCAACAAAGGGAGACTGTCTCAAAAAAAATCTATACTTTGAAATGTATTTCGTGAATAGGGAGCTATAATAAAAAGTGATGTAATAGATTTTTAAAAGAACCAAATAGAGCTTCTACAACTGAAAAACAGTAACTGAAATTTAGACACAATTTGAGTTTAACAGCAGGCTAAGCTGAAGAGAGAATGTGTGAACTGGTAAATGGTCAGAAGAAATTATCTAGCATGGAGAGATACTAGAAGAGTGGATGAAACACAGTAGAAAAATCTGCCATGCTTAATTGGAGACATGGAAAGAAAGGAGAGAGTGAGAAGGTACAGAAATGGCTGAAAAATTTTCTGAACTATGTAAGAAACTACCCACAGATTCAAAATGTTTATTAAATGCTATGTATAATTTTAAAATAGCATACCTACTCACATAGTAGCTGAAACATATCCAAGAAAAATCTTGCAATCTATGCTTGAAGACGAATAAAGGCAAATATTACTGTTACTATGTGGCATAAGACACCACTGAAAACATAACGGCACAATACAACAACCTTATGCTAACAAATTCTGGGTGAGTTAGGAATTTAGATAAGACAGAGCAGGGATAGTTTATCTCTGCTCAATGGCATGTGCGAGTGGGATGGATGACTTGAAAGCTAGGCTCGCTAGGATTGTCAACAGGAATGCCTACTTGGTTTCTCCAACATGGTAGTTTCGGGCTGCTCTGTTTTGTTTTGTTTTTTAAACATGGCAGATGGATTCCTTCATGGTGAACACCCAAGAGCAACAGGCAGAAGATGCACTGTGTTTGATGGCCTAGCCTTAGCAGACAGATTGCTTCACTTCAACCAAACACTTTTGTGTGAAGAAGTCAGAACCCCACCTAAATTCAAGCTTAGCGGACATAGACACTAGTCAATTGGATAAGTGTCAAAAAATCAGCTGCATTAAAAAAAATCACCTTGAGCTGGGCACAGTGGCTCACACCTGTAATGTCAGCACTTTGGGAGGCTGAGGCATATGGATCATTTGAACCCAGGAGTTCAAGATCAGCCTGAGCAACATGGTGAGACTCCCTCTCTAAATAAAATAAAATAAAAATAAAAAAATCACCTTATCAAAACCAGGAAAAGCTATATGCACACTAAGGACAAACCTCCTGAGTAGCGTGAATTACTGCAATAACTTAACCAAGTTGTCTGATACGATTTTCATGGTGCTTTATTGAACACCTGTTTTAATAGATTTATGGAGCTACCAGTTACTAGAGGAGAAATCCCTGTCTTATGCAAATTTCATTCTGCAGCAAAATACCAAGACTTCTTGGAGAGACTTTTAATCACTTTAACTGTTGAGCTCCAATATTAGTTGAACTATATAAACAGATGGTCAGAATGATCTTCTCAATATTTAGAAAGAAATACATTTTAGTCCCAGGAAACCCTAATTCAATAGAACCATGTGAAATGCCACAAATACTTAGTGAACAAGTTAGAAAAATGGAAAATAAAAATAAAGAAAAAAGCCCATTTATCCTGACCAATCAATTTAATTAGACCACAATAGTCAACAAAATCTAGCCCAACCCTCTAGATTTGGTCATATGTTAACTCTTAAATCAGCCTCTTGGCCAAAGAAATAGAATGCAGTGACTGGTTTGACCGAGGTACATATCAACCCCTATAGGCTGCAAAGCCATTAATTTCCCTCTTAAGCAAGCAGATACATAGATGAAAATTAGGAGTCATTGGGATGGGACAAACAGATGTGAGAAGAGTCACCTTCAAGGGTCCATGATAGGAGAAGGTGTACGCCAGGCAGAGCAAACAGCTTATGTAAGGTTCTGCAAGACCATCAATCATCTGGGGGAAAATGGCAAGGAACTGTTATGACTGGAGTAAATAATATCTAATATCCTTGGCCACTGAAATCACAGGAACCAGACTATAATTATGTCACACTGAAAGGAGATTACCTAATTATTTCATTAACAACACTTTTTCAAAATAAACCAGAGACCTGTATTCTTATGGAGCTGAGACAGGAGAAATCTCACAAATATTCTCTGGAAAACTATAGAGAATGAGAGGGTGCAATGCAAACGTATTATATAAAGACTTAATTCTTAAAAACCTTATTTATGCTCTCTAAGATCTTAGTGACTCTGCTTCAAGCTAACGTTGACTACCCTCAATTATAGACTCTATTCGTGGGTCCATGAACTTGACACTTGAAAGCTACCCCGGAAAATTACCTGTCAAAAATATGCTTTACCCAAGTGAAAACTAGTTTTATAAATACTTCAGCCTGTTTTTAACTCTGTCTCTGTAGACTAATATGTCATTTTTCTAAGCAGACATCATTTAGGGTAACCTTTTCAAAATAGAGTCAAGGGTTCAGGAATCACATTGGCTCTGCACTTTGATGCTTACAAAGTGTGTTTGTGAATGTTGTTATATTGTTTACTTACAACAACCCTGTAATTGAGGTATACTGATACCCCCTTTACAGAAGGATAAACTGAGGCTCGGGAAGGTCAATAATTTTCTCAAACATACACAGATGGTCAATGACACATGAGAATAAAGGTCACGCTTCCTTACCCCAAGTCCAGCCCTCCTTTGGCAGGTGCTCTCTCCTGTCATCAGTAAAGCAGATGTCAGCCAGGTGTGGTTGCTTACACTTGTAGTCCCTAGCACTTGTGGGAGGCTGAGGCAGGTGGACTGCTTGAGACCAGGGCTTTGAGACTAGCCTGGGCAACATGGCAAACCCCATCTCTACAAAAAATAGAAAAATTAGCTGGGTATGGTAGTGCAAGACTGTGGTCCCAGCTAGTTGGGAGGCTGAGGCAGGAGGATCACTTGAGCCTAGGAGGTAGATGTTGCAGTGAACTGAGATTGTGCCACTGTACTCCAGCCTGGGTGACAGAGTGAGACTCTGTCTCAAAAAATAAATAAAATAAAATAAAGCAGACATCACTAGAGCTTCCCATTTATCAAAGTACAATTTGAATCACAGAACCCACATCATATATTAAGCTACTCTATGTAGCTGGAATTATGGCAATAGTTTGTCTATACCCAGAATACTAGAATAATGAAAAATACACATTACCTATTTTCATTGTATAACTGACCCTTGAATAATTCAGGAGTCACCAGTGCTGACCCCCAGGACAGTCAAAAATCCATGTATAATTTATGATTCCCCAAAAACTTTACTAATAACCTACTGTTGACCAGAAGCCTAACAATAACATAGTCTATTAACACTTATTTTGCACAGTATATGTATTATATACTGTATTCTCATAATAAAGTAAGCTAGGGAAAAGAGAATGTTATAAGAAAATCATAAGGAGACTTCCCAGCCTTTAGAACTGTAAGAAATAAATCTGTTCTTTAAAAATTAAATAAAAAGAAAATTACAAGGAAGATAAAATACATTTACAGTATTGTTTCATATTTTTTGATATAATACATTTATGCAGTCTGTTTATAAGATAAATTGTCTGTCTGAAATAGTGGGAAACCAGTTGTAAACCTCCATCTATGATACATATCAAGAACTTCAACTTTTTCCTGTAATGTCATGACCTTTCTCTAATTTTTACAGCCACTTCCAGCATCATTAGTGGCACTTTATATTGGTCCCATGCTGTTAGTGAGGGTTTACAGTACTGAATTAAACACAATGAAAAATCTGAGAGAGATCATTTTTTACTGTGATATGCAATTTGCTGGAGAGATGAACTGCTCACACAGAGGTGATTGGCATCACATGGCTTTTTAAGAGGCTACATGCAACACTTGAGCTATCTCAATAACAACAGGAGGTGAACACAAAATTGCTATGGTAGCACAATAAATACTACAGTTATTTTTATGCAGTTATTATTCAATACTGCATCTTTATGTTTGTTTACATTTTTCTTGATGGTGAATGACATCATGTACAATCTGTGTGCATAAGTTTTGATAAATTTTTTAATAATAGGTTTGTGTATATTTTATGGTAACAAATGATATAACAAACTAGTATTTATATATACTTTATGCATTCATAACATACCTGACTTCTTAATTAGGTCAATATTTCTAGGCTATGCAGTTTGTCTGCATGCTTTTTCGAATTGTCACAAAACTCCAAAATATATTTTCCAATTTTTTTTACATAGGTCCACATGTAAGTGGACCCCTGTGTTATTTGAACCTGTGTTATTTGAGTCAACTGTAATTTTTAATTGAACACTATAGTTTCAAAAACGAAAAATATCAAAACACATATACAAAGCAAAGCAAAACAAAAACCACACAAATGTGAATGAAACACTGCATTGTATGGATGGATCCTACATTCTTAGTTGTTTGCTCAAGGCCTTCTATATTTTGACTCCAAGCACTTCTGAATCATGAGTCCCTCCATTCTCCCACGCTCTGTGTCCTATATTGTCTCAGCTCTGAGTCCCCGTCCTGTGGCCTGCAGTCTTTCTTTTGGTAAGAATGATCTTCGCTATACCTCTTCCATTTCTGATTTCCTACATCTGACTTGGGCTTTCAGGCACAGTCTACATAGACTCTAACAGTCATTATTCCCCACCGACCCCTCAAACTATCTCACTGTAACTCTATTTATGTCTAATCTTTGTCTCAGAATGTGTATGTGACGAGAGCAAGGCAGATGGCAGCTTCATGTTTCTCTGGCCTAATTCATAAATTACCTTTTTATTTGTCTTCAAATTCATCTTCTTGGCTTGGGTTGCGGAAGTAAGTCCAGCACTGCCAACCAGGCCAGATGGTTCTTAATTGGTTAAATGTAACTTTCTATAAGAGTTATAAAGTTATTTGTGTACATATCTTAATAATGCTGCCAAAAATGTCCCCCAAAGCTTTAGCATTCTGCATTTCCATCAGCATTGCATGAGAATACCTGTTTCCCTCCACTTTTGCTAGTACTGAATGTTATCAATGATTTAAATTGTTGCTAATCATATCTTAGTTTTATTTTCATTTGCATTTTCCTGATGGCTGAAGAAGCACATAATTTTTCCATATGCTTTTCGGTTTTTTTTCTTTCACTATTTATTAATTGTCATTATTATCTTCTGTCCACTTACTTTGGAGATTTTTTTTTTTTTTTTTTTTTTGAGACGGAGTCTCACTCTGTAGCCCAGGCTGGAGTGCAGTGGCCGGATCTCAGCTCGCTGCAAGCTCCACCTCCCGGGTTTACGCCGTTCTCCTGCTTCAGCCTCCCGAGTAACTGGGACTACAGGCGCCCGCCACATCGCCCAGTTAGTTTTTTTTGTGTTTTTTTAGTAGAGATGGGGTTTCACTGTGTTAGCCAGGATGGTCTCGATCTCCTGACCTTGTGATCCACCCGTCTCGGCCTCCCAAAGTGCTGGGATTACAGGCTTGAGCCACCGCGCCTGGCTTGGAGATTTTTTTTATTTATCAATTGTAGGAGCATTAAATAGCATGATTTATTTTTGTACAATATGGTATATATTATAAATACAGTGTTTCCTTATACAGTTTATAACATTTTAACTAAATTTACCTAAATACATAATTTAACTGAATTTATGTATTTAACTGTTAAATTAACAGTTAATTTATATATTTAACTGAAAATATTTACATTTTAGTAAATATTTTTCATTTCATTTATTAAATATTTTTCATTCTTTATGGATAACTGTGCTTTGGTTATCAATGGCTAGGTAACAAACTGTATTACCCCCAAACTTAGTGACTTTAAATAACACCATTTATTTTTTCTCATGATTTGGTGGATCAGGAATTTGAGCAAGGCTCAGCTGATTAGTTCTTCTGCTCCATGTGGCATCAGCTGGGTCACTATGGTGGCAGCATTCAGCTGACAACTGGGCTGGACTGGGATGGAAGATACAAGAATGAGTCCCTCCCATATTTGTCACCTCGGTGCTCCTCCCCATGACCTCTTTTTTCACATGCCCAGCTTGGGCTTCCTCATAGTACGGTGGTCTCAGGATAGTGATACTGTTACAGCAGGTAGCCACACATAAGCAGGGCAGGAGACAGCCCTCCTGCCCCCACCCAACAACTCCAAGGGAAGTCAGGCAACCATCGGGTGATGGTCAGGTGGTCGTTAAACTGCCTCTCTAAAACAATAATTGGGTCACAGCCAGTGCCTGGGAAAGGTAGTCTCCCGATAGATAGAAACACGAGAAACTGATGATCAGCAGCTTCCCGATAAGATCTCAGGAAATGGGTGAGTAGGAGCAAGCATATGCACTAAGAGACAAAATGGCGGAGTTTAACTGGTAACTTGACTGGTAAGGGAAAAACGCCTCAAGCGATCTTGTGTGCACTTCAGCAAACACTGTGCACCAGGTCCCTCCCAAGTGCTAGGAGGCCACTGTGCATGTGGACAGCCCATCCTAAGGGGAGAGTCAGGGGAGAAGAGAGGCAACCCCCTAGACACAAGCCAATGTGTAAACTGCAAGTCAAAGTTCAAACCGTGCCCTTGATCTCTCAAGTTGCCTGCTTGGCCCGGTTCCAAGAGTATTTTACTCCCTTTGATTCCTGCTCTAAAGCTTTTTAATACACCTTCACTCCCGCTTTAAAACTTGCCTCGGTCTCTCACTCTGCTCTATGCCCCTTGGTCAAATTCTTTCTTCTGTGATGGCAAGAATTAAGGTTGCTGCAGACCCGGTCAGATTCACCGCAGCTAACATACTTTGGTGCCCCAGGACTCCGATACATTTCCCTAATGCTAACAATGCTTACATTGCTGCTAGTTTTCCCCAAGAGACTGGCAGGCCTTTTGCAGGCCACAGCCAGAACTGTGTAACATCATTTCCATTGAATTCGAAGAGTTACCTCACTGAACTGGTAAGCAAGGGATAAATCAACTTACATTGCTTTGAGGTTCATTTGTTAGAGTAGTTAATGATACTGAGATATATATATATATACACTCTACTGATAAAACAACAATGAAAACTTTTATGATTTTATATACGTAGACACAGGGCAGTTCTGAGCAGGATAAGTTGAGGGGTTTAGACCTGATCCTCTGTAATTTTTCTCACGGCACCTTTCCCCAATTTTCAGTCTCGACCCCTTCCACATATACACTCATGCCCAGGGGCAATTGTTTAAAGGCATTTTGTTCTTTCTTGTCTTCCTTGTAGTTTGTAGATGAGCTGATAACTTATATAAAAATGTTATCACAAGTTGCATTTTCTAAATGTAGATATTGTCCTCAAATTGATTTTACTCATTTATAATTGGATTTATTAAGCAATATGAACTCTGCAGGCTACAAACACAAAAATATTTAATTGTTATTCAGTTACTTTTCCAAACCAATTTTAGATACCTGTCTTATTGCCTCCTCTTATCACTCAGGCTTGATTATGGCCTGAAGGAACTATGAGGAGAAGAGGGCATGGTTTTAATCTATTCCTTTACTGTTCCGCAGGCTTCATGGGTGAGCAGCCTGTGTAGCCACACTTTTGTAAAATCATGCACTTGGTTTAATGCTCTGCTGTTGTCATCTTGAAATTCTTAATAATTTTAGAAAAAGGGGCCCTACATTTTCATTTTGCACTGGGGCTTGCTGATTATGTAGCTGTGCTGTTTTCTTGGTTTCAAATTTCTCCAATAGGTTGGAGTGAAAGGCAGGCAGGAAAAAAAGAATAATGTTCTACTTATCCAGCCAATTTTGAAATATTCTGTGTCATGGTTGCCACTGTTTCTCTGACCATTGACAGTCTTCTCTGAGCATTGATCCTGTTGACCTAAGAAAGAAACTGAGGCAAAATTAATATAATTAGAGGGTTTATTTGGGCCAAATTTGAGGACCACAACACAAGAGAAACAGATTCAAATTGCCCTGAATACATTGTCCAATTAGCAGCAGTTACAAGTGGATTTCTAAAGGAATAAATAGGGGACAGTTCTCACATTGATTCATTAAAATAACATAACCTATTGATTGGCTATACATTGTTCTTTGTATCACAAATTTCAGGAACATGAAGATAATGGGTGAGGGTCACTTTATGCAACTCTAAGACGATAAACAGCAAAATGCCTTTAAATAATTGACCCTAGGCATACATGTGTATGTGCAGGAGGTCGAGATTCAAGTCTCATACTGATGCCACTCTGGGCCTGATACATTTTTCATACCTCATTGTAAGTCAGACTGCTCTGAGCTAATTTTCTTTTCTTTTTTATTTATTATACTTTAAGTTCTAGGGTACATGTGCATAATATGCAGGTTTGTTACATAGATATACATGTACCATGTTGGTTTGCTGCACCAATTAACTCATCATTTATATTAGGTATATCTCCTAATGCTATCCCTCCCCCTTTCCCCTACCCCATGACAGGCCCCGGTGTGTGATGTTCCCTGCCCTGTGTCCAAGTGTTCTCGTTGTTGAATTCCCACCTATGAGTGAGAACATGCAGTGTTTGGTTTTCTGTCCTTGTGATAGTTTGCTGAGAATGATGGTTTCCAGTTGCATCCATGTCCCTGTAAAGAACATGAACTCATCCTTTTTTATGGCTGCATAGTATTCTATGGTGTATATGTGCCACATTTTCCTAATCCAGTCTATCACTGATGGACATTTTGATTGGTTCCAAGTCTTTGCTATTGTGAATAGTGCCACAACAATCATACATGTGCATGTGTCTTTATAATAGCATGATTTATAATCCTTTGTGTATATACCCAGTAATGGGATCTCTGGGTCAAATGGTGTTTCTAGTTCTAGATCCTTGAGAAATGGCCACATTGTCTTTCACAACGGTTGAACTAATTTACACTCCCATCAACAGTGTAAAAGTGTTCCTATTTCTCCATATCCTCTCCAGCATCTGTTATTTCCTGACTTTTTAATGATTGCCATTCTAACCAGCATGAGATGGTATTTCATTGTGGTTTTGATTTGCATTTCTCTGATGGCCAGTGATGATGAGCATTTTTTCATGTGTCTGTTGACTGCATAAATGTCTTCTTTTGAGAAGTGTCTGTTCATATCCTTTGCCCACTCTTTGATGGGGTTGTTTGTTTTTTTCATGTAAATTTGTTTAAGTTCTTTGTAGATTCTGGATATTAGCCCTTTGTCAGATGAGTAGATTGCCAAAATTTTCTCCCATTCTGTAGGTTGCCTGTTCACTCTGATGTAGTTTCGTTTGCTGTGCATAAGCTCTTTAGTTTAATTAGATTCCATTTGTCAGTTTTGGCTTTTGTTGCCATTGCTTTTGGTGTTTTAGTCATGAAGTCCTTGCCCATGCCTATGTCCTGAATGGTATTGCCTAGGTTTTCTTCCAAGGTTTTTATGGTTTTAGGTCTAACATTTAAATCTTTAATCCATCTTGAATTAATTTTTGTATAAGGTGTAAGTAAGGGATCCAGTTTCAGCTTTCTACATATGGCTAGCCAGTTTTCCCAGCACCATTTATTAAACAGGGGATCTTTTCCCCATTTCTTGTTTTTGTCAGGTTTGTCAAAGATCAGATGGTTGTAGATGGGTGGTGTTATTTCTGAGGCCTCTGTTCTGTTCCATTGGTCTATATCTCTGTTTTGGTACCAGTGCCATGCTGTTTTGGTTACTGTAGTCTGTAGTATAGTTTAAAGTTAGGTAGTGTGATGCCTCCAGCTTTGTTCTTTTGGCTTAGGATTTTCTTGGAAATGTGGGTTCTTTTTTGGTTCCATATGAACTTTAAAGTAGTTTTTGCCAATTCTGTGAAGAAAGTCATTGGTAGCTTAATGGGGATGGCATTGAATCTATAAATGACCTTGGGCAGTATGGCCATTTTCATGATATTGAGTCTTCCTATCCATGAGCATGGAATGTTCTTTCATTTATTTGTGTTCTCTTTTATTTAATTGAGCAGTATTTTGTAGTTCTCCTTGAAGAGTTCCTTCATATCCCTTGTAAGTTGGATTCCTAGGTATTTTATTCTCTTTGTAGCAATTGTGAATGGGAGTTTACTCATGATTTGGCTGTGTTTGCCTGTTATTGTTGTATAGGAATGCTTGTGATTTTTGCACATTGATTTTGTATCCTGAGACTTTGCTGAAGTTGCTAATCAGCTTAAGGAGATTTTGGACTGAGACAATGGGGTTTTCTAAATATACAATCATGTCATCTGCAAACAGGGACAATTCGACTTCCTCTTTTCCTAATTGAATACCCTTTATTTCTTTCTCTTGCCTGATTGGCTTGGCCAGAATTTCCACCACTATGTTGAATAGGAGTGGAGAGAGAGGGCATCCTTGTCTTGTGCTGGTTTTCAAAGGGAATGCTTCCAGTTTTTGCCAATTCAGTATGATATTGGCTGTGGGTTTGTCATAAATAGTTCTTATTTTGAGCTACGTTCCATGAATACCTAATTTATTGAGAGTTTTTAGCATGAAGGGCTGTTGAATTTTGTCAAAGGCCTTTTCTGCATCTATTGAGATAATCATGTGGTTTTTGTCTTTGGTTCTGTTTATGTGATAGGTTATGTTTATTGATTTGCATATGTTGAACCAGCCTTGCATCCCAGGGATGAAGCCCACTTGATCATGGTGGATAAGCTTTTTGATGTGCTGCTGAATCTGGTTTGCCAGTATTTTATTGAAGATTTTTACATTGATGTCCGTCAGTGATATTGGTCTAAAATTCTCTTTTTTTGTTGTGTCTCTGCCAGGCTTTGGTATCAGGATGATGCTGGTCTCATAAAATGAGTTAGGGAGGATTACCTCTTTTTCTATTGATTGGAATGGTTTCAGAAGGAATGGTACCAGCTCCTCTTCGTACTTCTGGTAGAATTTGGCTGTGAATCATCTGGTCCTCGACTTTTTTTGGTGGGTAGGCTATTAATTAATTAATTATTTCCTCAATTTCAAAGCCTGTTATTGGTCTATTCAGAGATTCAAATTCTTCCTGGTTTAGTCTTGGAAGGGTGTATGTGTCCAGGAATTTATCCATTTCTTCTAGATTTTCTAGTTTATTTGCATAGAGGTGTTTATAGTATTCTCTGATGGTAGTTTGTATTTCTGTGGGATCGGTGGTGATATCCCCTTTATCATTTTTTGTTGTGTCTATTTGATTCTTCTCTTTTTCTTCTTTATTAGTCTTGCTAGTGGTCTATCAATTTTGTTGATCTTTAAAAAAAACTAACTCCTGGATTCATTGATTTTTTGAAGGGTTTTTTTGTGTCTCTAGCTCCTTCAGTTCTGCTCTGATCTTAGTTATTTCTTGTCTTCTGCTAGCTTTGAATTTGTTTGCTCTTGCTTCTCTAGTTCTTTTAATTGTGATGTTAGAGTGTCAATTTTAGATCTTTCCTGCTTTCTGTTGTGGGCATTTAGTGCTATAATTTCCCTTTACACACTGCTTTAAATATGTCCCAGAGATTCTGGTATGTGGTGTGTTTGTTCTCATTGGTTTCAAAGAACATCTTTATTTCTGCCTTCATTTCGTTAGGTACCCAGTAGTCATTCAGGAGCAGGTTGTTCAGTTTCTGTGTAGTTGTGTGGTTTTGAGTGAGTTTCTTAATCCTGAGTTCTAATTTGATTACACTGTGGTCTGAGAGACAGTTTGTTAAGATTTCTGTTCTTTTACATTTGCTGAGGAGTGCTTTACTTCCAACTATGTGGTCAATTTTGGAATAAGTGTCATGTGGTGCTGAGAAGAATGTATATTCTGTTGATTTGGGGTGGAGAGTTCTGTAAATGTCTATTAGGTCTGCTTGATGCAGAGCTGAGTTCAAGTCCTGGATATCCTTGTTAACTTTTCTGTCTTGTTGATCTGTCTAATGTTGACAGTGGGGTGGTAAAGCCTTCCATTATTATTGTGTGGGAGTCTAAGTCTCTTTGTAGGTCTCTAAGGACTTGCTTTATGAATCTGGGTGCTCCTGTATTGGGTGCATTTACATTTAGGATAATTAGCTCTTCTTGTTGAATTGATCCCTTTACCATTATGTAATGGCCTTCTTTGTCTCTTTTGATCTTTGTTGGTTTAAAGTCTGTTTTATCAGAGAGTAACATTGTAGCCCCTACTTTTTTTTGCTTTCTATTTGCTTGGTAGATCTTCCTCCATCCCTTTATTTTGAGTCTATGTGTGTCTTTGCACGTGAGATGGGTCTCCTGAATACAGCACACTGATGTGTCTTGACTCTTTATCCAATTTGCCAGTGTCTGTCTTTTAATTGTCTTTTAATCTCTGTCTTTTAGCCCATTTACATTTAAGGTTAATATTGTTATTTGTGAATCTGATCCTGTCATTATGATGTTAGCTGGCTATTTTGCTCGTTAGTTGGTGCAGTTTTCTCCTAGCGTCAATAGCCTTTACAATTTGGCACGTTTTTGCAGTGGCTGGTACTGGTTGTTCCTTTCCATGTTTAGTGCTTCCTTCATGAGCTTTTGTAAGGCAGGCCTGGTGGTAATGGAATCAGTCTAAAAAACATCTCAAAAAGCCAATCTTAGATTCTACAATAGTGATGTTCTACAGGAGCAACGGGGGAAGTTACAAACCATGTGATCAGAGCCACATGACTCCTGAGACTATAGAAACTATGCCTACAGTTTAGCAGAATTCATGCCCCTTCCATAAAGCTAATCTTGTGCTCTTTCACAGTCTTACGAAAGCAATTCAGAACAGGCATGTTGGCTCACACCTGTAATCCCAGCACTTTGGGAGGCCAAGGCAAGAGGGACCACTTGAGCCTTAGAGTTCAAGACCAACCTGGGCAACACAGTAGGACCCTGTCTCTCCAAAAAGAAAAAAAAAGCCAGTCATGGTGGCACACATCTGTAGTCCCAGTTACTTAGCAGGATGAGGTGGGAGAATTGCTTGAGCCCAGGAGATCAAGGCTGCAGTTTGGTGTGATAACGCCAGTGTACTCTAGCCTGGGTGAGAGATTGGGTCTCTGTCTCAAAAATAAATACATAAAAAATGAAAATAAAGGTGATTTCAGCCCTGGAAAAGGGAGGTAAATTTTTTTTTTTTTGGGGGGAGGGACTTTATTATCCCTGCTTCAAAGTTATACTATAAATTCCTCCCAAAGTCAGCTGGGCCTATGACCAAGAATGACCAAGGACAGCTGGGTGGTCAGAAGCAAGATATAGTCAGCTATGTCAGATTTGTCTGTCATAATTTTGCATAGGTGATTTCAAGAAGATGGATATCTTTCCCTTCCTTTGCCTTTTTGTTCTATTCAGGTCCTCGATGGATTGGGTGATGCCTGCCCACATCGGTGAGGTGGATCTTCATTATACAGTCTGCTGATTACAATGTATATCTTTTCCAGAAACACTGTGGCAGACTCATGAGAAGTAATGTTTTTCCTAGCTGTGTATCCCTTAACCCAGTCAAACTGACACATAAAATTAACCATCACACTGTGCTTGAGAAGTTTTGTGGGTATCCTGCCCATGAGGGCTGCCTATTGGGTACTGGGGGGAATGGGAAATGGGGTTGCAGGGTCATCAGCTACAGGGAGAAGGGATAAAGCTCGAGTTGGGGTTGTGTCTCCTACATCAGAGAAATGGTAAAGCAGTGACCCCACAGGGCCCTCCACACAATTCACACACATATTCATGAGATGGGAGACATGTAGCTTTCTTTTCCAAGGAGAACATTACCAGCAATTGTATTAACTAGGGAAGCAATCATGGCTATCAGAGAATTGCAGTTGCATTTCCAGATAAAGAAAGAAAAATTTGCTCTATTTCCCTTCTGGCTCCCCAGTGCCCACTACTAGTGGAAATATAACTAGAGAGGGCAGAAGAACAAAATCACAGACACTGCCCCTCTTCCTATTTCGAGCTCCTCAGGCCAAAGCCAGCCAGGTGCTTAGGAAAGGCAGACAAGAGTGATAAGCTGCGTGCAAAAGCCAGGTCTATAATTGGATTAGACTGGCTGGAGATTTTAGTAATGCAAGTGACTGGAAGATATGGGATCTACTATAGATTCATAATAGAATGGCAGAAAAGAGATTTAACAGAATACGGTTGGCCTCATAGTTTGCAAAATTTAAAAATGTATCATTTTTTTGTCTGCCTCACATAATTTGAGTTGTTTAATAAACCGTTTACATTTGCAAGCTGACTGCCGAGGAAATGATTCCTTGTTCAATATTCCCAGGGAGTTGGAGCAAGAGGGGAAAGAGAGAAAGAGAGAGAAACAAAGAGAAAGAGAGAAAGAGTGAAAGAAATAGAGACAAAGAGAGAGAGGGAGAAAGAGCTAGAGCCTTCTGTGTGATTCCTTCCCTTCAGATTGGGACAATTTAGGTCCCATGTCTATTTCTGGGCTAAATGCTCTGGTAAGGGAAGACTCTGCTGGGCTCGGTCCAGCCTGCATCCAGCCTGGGAGCTGGGATGGCGTCAGCTTCTCTTGTATCACATAGGTTATGTTCAGGAAGGTGGATGCCTACCAAAAAAAAAAAAAAAAAAAAAAGTAAAAAGGAGAGAGAGAAGGCATGCTGCT
Source organism: Piliocolobus tephrosceles (assembly GCF_002776525.5). Taxonomy (NCBI): domain Eukaryota; kingdom Metazoa; phylum Chordata; class Mammalia; order Primates; family Cercopithecidae; genus Piliocolobus; species Piliocolobus tephrosceles. Next base: position 114,443,558 of record NC_045444.1, read on the forward strand.
GACTAGGGGACCAAAAGCCTCTACCACATGGTGTCACCGTATGTGACAATCATCTACTTCCATTTTGGCAATGACCCATGTGGCCCTTGGCAGTGTAACCAATTTTCTTTGGATTGCTTCATGCCAAAGATCCCCTCCATTACTCACAGTCACTATCAATGCCCAGATTGGGACAGGACGGTTGTCATTTTCAGTGTGTAATTAGTGACCAACAGTGACCAACAGGTCTGTGTACTGTGGTGACGTTGTTCATACCCTCTTTCCACTGGCCTGTCTGAAGGGAAGATTCCTCTAACTCCTAGACGTGTAATGAATTCACGTTGGCATTTGTTACTTTGAAAAATAACCTCCTGTTACTTTTTCTCTTTTCTCGCTGCCTCCTGGAGAACTTTTTTTCGAGTTCTAAAAAGAGAATTTGAAATTCATCTCCCAGTGTGTTTAGGATTCGTTCGTTCTTCCCGTGCTGAGTATTTGGCTCGTGCACGCTTCCTCTGCGATCCACTGAACAATTCTGCTTTTTGGTTTGCTGCTGAATTTTCCATTTTGAACAGATGAATGGCACAGCATTATTCATTGAGTGTTTAATATAATATAGCATTTTAAAGGTTAAATGTAATATAACATTTTAAAAATACTTCTAAAAGCATTATGAGGGAAGCTAAACATTTTTTTTTTTTTTGGTGCCTTAAGAAGAAACATTTATTTTCAATTTTAAAAAGTTTTGGATAACATAACCTGGTGTTCTTCCAGATTGAGGGCATCTTTACATGTTGCAGTTAAATGCAGTGTTTGCCTGGAGGCAGCTTATATGAATGGTCTAGAAGTAGAGGCTCCTTCCCTAGGAGTGCTCTCAAACAGTCAACCCAACTGTATAAATAGCCGTCAGCTCCACTTTCCCAGCCTTAATTGTGCTCAATGTCAAGTAAGTAACACAGTTTTATTCACTGTTCTCTCTTCTTATTTTAGAAGAGTCATGGAGGCTGAGAAAATACATAGTACAATCGAGAAAGAATGATTTGTGGGTTGTGACTCTGCTTCTTTTTCTCTCTGCATTGTCTGTCCTCTGACCTCCCTTGCTTCTCATGCCTCCAACTTGTGCCAGTTAACAACCTTGCAGCAGAAGTTAAGAGTGCAGCCTCAGAGACTGATCTGCCTGGGATCAATCCTGCTCTGCCTGGTTCTTGCTCTATGACCTTAAGCAAGCCACTTATTCTCTTTTTTTTTTTTTTCAGTCTTTTTTTAATTTTTAAAATTTTTGTTTTTATTATTATACTTTAAGTTCTAGGGTACATGCGCATAACGTGCAGGTTTGTTACATATGTATACTTGTGCCATGTTGGTGTGCTGCACCCATCAACTCGTCAGCACCCATCAATTCATCATTTATATCAGGTATAACTCCCCAGTGCAATCCCTCCCCCCTCCCCCCACCCCACGATAGGCCCCAGTGTGTGATGTTTCCGTTCCCGAGTCCAAGTGATCTCATTGTTCAGTTCCCACCTATGAGTGAGAACATGCGGTGTTTGGTTTTCTCTTCTTGTGATAGTTTGCTAAGAATGATGGTTTCCAGCTGCATCCATGTCCCTACAAAGGACGCAAACTCATCCTTTTTTATGGCTGCATAGTATTCCATGGTGTATATGTGCCACATTTTCTTAATCCAGTCTGTCACTGATGGACATTTGGGTTGATTCCAAGTCTTTGCTATTGTGAATAGTGCCGCAATAAACAAACGTGTGCATGTGTCTTTGTAGTAGAATAATTTATAATCCTTTGGGTATATACCCAGTAGTGGGATGGCTGGGTCATATGGTACATCTAGTTCTAGATCCTTGAGGAATTGCCATACTGTTTTCCATAATGGTTGAACTAGTTTACAGTCCCACCAACAGTGTAAAAGTGTTCCTATTTCTCCACATCCTCTCCAACACCTGTTGTTTCCTGATTTTTTAATGATTGCCATTCTAACTGGTGTGAGATGGTATCTCATTGTGGTTTTGATTTGCATTTCTCTGATGGTGAGTGATGATGAGCATTTTTTCATGTGTCTGTTGGCTGTATGAATGTCTTCTTTTGAGAAATGTCTGTTCATATCCTTTCCCCACTTTTTGATGGGGTTGTTTGTTTTTTTCTTGTATATTTGTTTGAGTTCTTTGTAGATTCTGGATATTAGCCCTTTGTCAGATGAGTAGATTGCAAAAATTTTCTCCCATTCTGTAGGTTGTCTGTTCACTCTGATGTAGTTTCTTTTGCTGTGCAGAAGCTCTTTAGTTTAATTAGATCCCATTTGTCAATTTTGGCTTTTGTTGCCATTGCTTTTGGTGTTTTCGACATGAAGTCCTTGCCCATGCCTGTGTCCTGAATGGTATTCCCTAGGTTTTCTTCTAGGGTTTTTATGGTATTAGGTCTAACATTTAAGTCTCTAATCCATCTTGAATTAATTTTCGTATAAGGAGTAAGGAAAGGATCCAGTTTCAGCTTTCTACTTATGGCTAGCCAATTTTCCCAGCACCATTTATTAAATAGGGAATCCTTTCCCCATTTCTTGTTTTTCTCAGGTTTGTCAAAGATCAGATGGCTGTAGATGTGTGGTATTATTTCTGAGGACTCTGTTCTGTTCCATTGGTCTATATCTCTGTTTTGGTACCAGTACCATGCTGTTTTGGTTACTGTAGCCCTGTAGTATAGTTTGAAGTCAGGTAGCGTGATGTCTCCAGCTTTGTTCTTTTGACTTAGGATTGTCTTGGCAGTGCGGGGTCTTTTTTGGTTCCATATGAACTTTAAAGCAGTTTTTTTCCAATTCTGTGAAGAAAGTCATTGGTAGCTTGATAGGGATGGCATTGAATCTATAAATGACCTTGGGCAGTATGGCCATTTTCATGATATTGATTCTTCCTATCCATGAGCATGGTATATTCTTCCATTTGTTAGTGTCCTCTTTTATTTCACTGAGCAGTGGTTTGTAGTTCTCCTTGAAGAGGTCCTTTACATCCCTTGTAAGTTGGATTCCTAGATATTTTATTCTCTTTGAAGAAATTGTGAATGGAAGTTCATTCATGATTTGGCTCTCTGTTTGACTGTTACTGGTGTATAAGAATGCTTGTGATTTTTGCACATTAGTTTTGTATCCTGAGACTTTGCTGAAGTTTCTTATCAGCTTAAGGAGATTTTGAGCTGATACAATGGGGTTTTCTAAATATACAATCATGTCATCTGCAAGCAGGGACAATTTGACTTCTCCTTTTCCTAATTGAATACCCTTGATTTCTTTCTCTTGCCTGATTGCCCTAGCCAGAACTTCCAACACTATGTTGAATAGGAGTGGTGAGAGAGGACATCCCTGTCTTGTGCCAGTTTTCAAAGGGAATTTTTCCGGTTTTTGCCCATTCACTATGATATTGGCTGTGGGTTTGTCATAAATAGCTCTTATTATTTTGAGATACGTTCCATCAATACCGAATTCATTGAGTGTTTTTAGCATGAAGGGCTGTTGAATTTTGTCAAAGACCTTTTCTGCATCTATTGAGATAATCATGTGGTTTTTGTCTTTGGTTCTGTTTATATGCTGGATTACGTTTATTGATTTGCGTATGTTGAACCAGCCTTGCATCCCAGGGATGAAGCCCACTTGATCATGGTGGATAAGCTTTTTGATGTGCTGCTGGATCTGGTTTGCCAGTATTTTATTGAGGATTTTTGCATTGATGTTCATCAGGGATATTGGTCTAAAATTCTCTTTTTTTGTTATGTCTCTGCCAGACTTAGGTATCAGGATGATGTTGGCCTCATAAAATGAGTTAGGGAGGATTCTCTCTTTTTCTATTGATTGGAATAGTTTCAGAAGGAGTGGTACCAGCTCCTCCTTGTACCTCTGGTAGAATTCAGCTGTGAATCCATCTGGTTCTGGACTTTTTTTGGTTGGTAGGCTATTAATTATTGCCTCAATTTCAGAGCCTGCTATTGATCTATTCAGGGATTCAGCTTCTTCCTGGTTTAGTCTTAGGAGAGTGTAAGTGTCCAGGAAATTATTCATTTCTTCTAGATTTTCTAGTTTATTTGCATAGAGGTGTTTATAGTATTCTCTGATGGTAGTTTGTATTTCTGTGGGGTCGGTGCTGATATTCCCTTTATCATTTTTTATTGCATCTATTTGATTCATCTCTCTTTTCTTCTTTATTAGTCTTGCTAGCAGTCTATCAATTTTGTTGATCTTTTCAAAAAACCAACTCCTGGATTCATTGATTTTTGGAGGGTTTTTTGTATCTCTATCTCCTTCAGTTCTGCTCTGATCTTAGTTATTTCTTGCCTTCTGCTAGCTTTTGAATGTGTTTGCTCTTGCTTCTCTAGTTCTTTTATTTGTGATGTTAGAGTGTCAATTTTAGAACTTTCCAGCTTTCTCTTGTGGGCATTTAGTGTTATAAATTTCCCTCTACACACTGCTTTAAATGTGTCCCAGAGATTCTGGTATGTTGTATATTTGTTCTCATTAGTTTCAAAGAACATCTTTATTTCTGCCTTCATTTCGTTATGTACCCAGTAGTCATTCAGGAGCAGGTTATTCAGTTTCCATGTAGTTGAGCAGTTTTGATTGAGTTTCTTAATCTTGAGTTCTAGTTTGATTGCACTGTGGTCTGATAGACAGTTTGTTATAATTTCTGTTCTTGTACATTTGCTGAGGAGTGCTTTACTTCCAATTATGTGGTCAATTTTGGAATAAGTGTGATGTGGTGCTGAGAAGAATGTATATTCTGATGATTTGGGGTGGAGAGTTCTGTAGATGTCTATTAGGTCTGCTTGGTGCAGAGATGCGTTCAATTCCTGGATATCCTTGTTAACTTTCTGTCTCGTTGATCTGTCTAATGTTGACAGTGGGGTGTTGAAGTCTCCCATTATTATTGTATGGGAGTCTAAGTCTCTTTGTAAGTCTCTAAGGACTTGCTTTATGAATCTGGATGCTCCTGTATTGGGTTCATATATATTTAGGATAGTTAGCTCTTCCTGTTGAATTGATCCCTTTACCATTATGTAATGTCCTTCTTTGTCTCTTTTGATCTTTGATGGTTTAAAATCTGTTTTATCAGAGACTAGGATTGCAACCCCTGCTTTTTTTTGTTCTCCATTTGCTTTGGTAGATCTTCCTCCATCCCTTTATTTTGAGCCTATGTATGTCTCTGCATGTGAGATGGGTCTCCTGAAGACAGCAGACTGATGGGTCTTGACTCTTTATCCAGTTTGCCAGTCTGTGTCTTTTAATTGGAGCATTTAGTCCATTAACATTTAAGGTTAATATTCTTATGTGTGAACTTGATCCTGCCATGATGATATTAACTGGTTATTTTGCTCGTTAGATGATGCAGTTTCTTCCTAGCCTCGATGGTCTTTACATTTTGGCATGTTTTTGCAATGGCTGGTACCGGTTGTTCCTTTCCATGTTTAGGGCTTCCTTCAGGGTCTCTTGTAAGGCAGGCCTGGTGGTGACAAAATCTCTAAGCATTTGCTTATCTGTAAAGGATTTTATTTCTCCTTCACTTATGAAACTTAGTTTGGCTGGATATGAAATTCTGGGTTTAAAATTCTTTTCTTTATGAACATTGAATATTGGCCTCCACTCTCTTCTGGCTTGTAGAGTTTCTGCCGAGAGATTTGCTGTTAGTCTGATGGGCTTCCCTTTGTGGGTAACCCGACCTTTCTCTCTGGCTGCCCTTAAGATTTTTTCCTTCATTTCAACTTTGGTGAATCTGTCAATTATGTGTCTTGGAGTTGCTCTTCTCAAGGAGTATCTTTGTGGCGTTCTCTGTATTTCCTGAATTTGAATGTTGGCCTGCCCTACTAGGTTGGGGAAGTTCTCCTGGATGATATCCTGAAGAGTGTTTTCCAACTTGTTTCCATTCTCCCCCTCACTTTCAGGCACCCCAATCCGACATAGATTTGGTCTTTTTACATAATCCTATACTTCTTGCAGGCTTTGTTCATTTCTTTTTCTTCTTTTTTCTTTAGGTTTCTCTTCTCGCTTCATTTCATTCATTTGATCCTCAATCGCTGATACTCTTTCTTCCAGTTGATCAAGTCAGTTACTGAAGCTTGTGCATTTGTCACGTATTTCTCGTGTCATGGTTTTCATCTCTGTCATTTCATTTATGACCTTCTCTGCATTAATTAGTCTAGCTGCCAATTCTTCCACTCTTTTTTCAAGATTTTTAGTTTCTTTGCGCTGGGTACGTAATTCCTCCTTTAGCTCTGAGAAGTTTGATGGACTGAAGCCTTCTTCTCTCCTTTTGTCAAAGTCATTCTCTGACCAGCTTTGATCCGTTGCTGGCGATGAGCTGCACTCCTTTGCAGGGGGAGATGTGCTCTTATTTTTTGAATTTCCAGCTTTTCTGCCCTGCTTCTTCCCCATCTTTGTGGTTTTATCTGCCTCTGGTCTTTGATGATGGTGACGTACTGATGGTGTTTTGGTATAGGTGTTCTTCCTCTTTGATAGTTTTCCTTCTAATAGTCAGGACCTTCAGCTGTAGGTCTGTTGGAGATTGCCTGAGGTCCACTCCAGATGCTGTTTGCCTGGGTATCAGCAGCAGAGGTTGCAGAAGATAGAATATTGCTGAACAGCGAGTGTACCTGTCTGATTCTTACTTTGGAAGCTTCCTCTCAGGGCTGTACTCCACCCTGTGAGGTGTGGGGTGTCAGACTGCCCCTAGTGGTGGATGTCTCCCAGTTAGGCTACTCAGGGGTCAGGGACCCAGTTGAGCAGGCAGTCTGTCCCTTCTCAGATCTCAACCTCCATGTTGGGAGATCCACTGCTCTCTTCAAAGCTGTCAGACAGAGTCGTTTGTGTCTGCACAGGCCTCTGCTGCTTCCCCTGTTATTTTTTAGCTGTGCCCTGTCCCCAGAGGTGGAGTCTACAGAGACAGGCAGGTTTCCTTGAGCTGCTGTGAGCCCCACCCAGTTCAAGCTTCCCAGCGGCTTTGTTTACCTACTTAAGCCTCAGCAATGGCGGGCACCCCTCCCCCAGCCTCGCTGCTGCCTTGCGGTTAGATTGCCGCAGACTGCTGTGTTAGCAAGGAGGGAGGCTCCGTGGGCGTGGGACCCTCCCGGCCAGGTGTGGGGTATATTCTCCTGGTGTGCCCGTTTGCTTACAGCGCAGTATTGGGGTGGGAGTTACCTGATTTTCCAGGTGTTGTGTGTCTCAGTTCCCCTGGCTAGGAAAAGGGATTCCCTTCCCCCTTGCGCTTCCCAGGTGAGGCGGTGCCTCGCCCTGCTTCAGCTCTCGCTGGTCGGGCTGCAGCAGCTGACCAGCACCGATTGTCCGGCACTCCCTAGTGAGATGACCGCAGTACCTCAGTTGAAAATGCAGAAGTCACTGGTCTTCTGTGTCACTCGCGCTGGGAATTGGAGACTGGAGCTGTTCCTATTCGGCCATCTTCCTCCGCCCCTCCACTTATTCTGTTTGTGCCCCAAGTTTTTCAATAACGAGGTGATTACCTACTTCAGTTAGCTATGGTGGACAGTAAATCAGTCAGTACATGTACAGCCCTTCAAATCGTGTCTGGAACATGGAGCAAGTGCTCACATAAATGCTACTTGTTGCTGTCTCTGCTTCCTTGCTTGGGTCCTCTCAAATCTCTGCATCTTGATTTGCTTACCTATAAAGTTACATTCAATTTCCCCCCCCACATCAAATAAGTACATGGACCTGAGCAAGGAGTGCAGAAGAAGAAATCATTAATAAAATGCCGACTAATTAGCATCGGGGAGCTTCTTGTCAAGGCTGTCCTGCTTTTCCAGAACTATTAGAAGTTGACCCTTCTCAGACTTCTGTGAGATACTCATTAGCAGATGTCGCTATCTTATCTGAAGGGCTGGCCAAAACCTCCATGCAGAGTCGGGAAACTTCATTTTCTTCCATGAATAAATTTATTTATTTATTACTATTTTTTTGAGATACAGTTTTACTCTTGTTGCCCAGGCTGGAGTGCAATGGCATGGACTTGGCTCACTGCAACCTCTGCCTCCCGGGTTCAAGCAATTTTCCTGCCTCAGCCTCCCCAGTAGCTGGGATTATAGGCACCCACCACCATGCCCAGCTAATTTTTGTATTTTTAGTAGAGACAGGGTTTTACCATGTTGGCCAGGCTTGTCTTGAACTCCTGACCTCAGGTGATCCACCTGCCTTGGCCTCCCAAAGTGCTGGGACTACAGATGTGAGCCACTGTGCCTGGCCAAATTTGTTTATTTTAAAATGTTGTTTATTCATCAGTCAGGGGAGTTCCAGCGATGGTGGTGTTGCCCTTGACATTCTGAAGGGTGAGACCCCATGACTCAGGCAACCTGCACTTCTGTGTCACCCACCCATGTGGCAGCACAGGGCAAACAAATGCAGCATGCAGGGACAGAAAGAGCTGAAGACAGCTGGAAAACGTCAGGAGAGAATGAAGGTGGGAAAAATATATCACCAAAGAGACATGGGGCTGAGAGGAAAAACTGTCCAAAGAATAGAGATGTGTTGTCTCCGTGTACACTACTGTCCTTCGATATATAGTTTACTCTTTCATCCCTGCTCCCAGCATTGTTCTCACGTTTATAACAAGCAAGCACAGACCCTCTCAGTTGATGAAGTGCAGGCAATAGCTGGCTTTCTCACCACCTCTTTACTTGGTACCAGCAATCACACGCTGAGATTGACTAGCGAGTCAGTCCTCAGGGGCCATCTCAAGTGACACTCTTGGACTTCTTCAAGAACTTTCAAATTTACTAAAAGGCCCTTGGAACCACTGAGGGAGGCATGTCCTAATGAACACTTTTCACTACCCTTTAACCCTTACTCTGCTTTTAAATTAAAGTTTTTTTTCCCAGCATTTTTTATTGATGCTATATGCCCAACTAAGTTTTATATATTATTAATATATTTTTGTTATGGCTCATCATTTATATCCTTTACTAGAGTGAAAATTCTCAAATGTCAAAAACACTCTCTGTTTTTCATTGCATTTCTTTGCATCATCTAGAACAGTGCTTAGCGTGCTTGGTGTTGAATAAGTATTGGTGGAACGAGTGGCTAATGAATGGAATGAGATTTTCTCCACAACCTTGCCAGCATCTATTATTTTCTGACCTCTTTTTTTTTTTTTTTTTTTGAGATGGAGTCTCACTCTGTCACCCAGTCTAGAGTGTAGTGGCGCGATCTCGGCTCACTGCAACCTTTGTCTCCTGAGTTCAAGCAATTCTCCTGCCTCAGCCTCCCAAGTAGCTGGAATTTCAGGCACGCTCCACCACACGCAGCTGAGTTTTGTATTTTTAGTAGAAACAAGGTTTCACGGTGTTGGCCAGGTTGGTCTTGAATTCCTGACCTCAAGTGATCTGCCTGCCCCAGCCTCCCAAAGTGCTGGGATTACAGGTATGAGCCACGATGCCCACCTGCCCTGACTTTTTAATAATAGCCGTTCTGACTGGTGATGTCTCATTGTGGTTTTAATTTGCATTTCTGTAATGATCTTGATGAGAACATGTTCCACACACAAAAAAAACCAAAAACCTTTAAAATAGCATTCCTTCTGGTCAGAATCTGACTTTTTTGATCTGCGTTCCTCATAAATGAGGGTGGGGTTTCTTCAAACAAACAAGAATTGAGGATAGGAACCAGAGGTAGGGTCTGGAAGGTAAAAGCAAATGAAGAAGACATGAGCCCTACTATTTAGAAACTAGAACTGAGTTATGTAGAAGGCTTGAACAGCTCCCTGAAGTTCTACCAATAACCCCTAAATTTTGTGTATTTGCAGCTTTTCTCAGGTTTTCAAAAGAGCCTCGATATGGTTTGTCTGTGTCCTCACCCAAATCATCTTGAATTATAGCTCCCATAATCCCCATGTGTTGTAGGAGGGACCTGGTGGGAGGTAATTGAATCATGGGGGCAGTGACCTCTGTGCTGTTCTCATCATAGTAAGTGAGTTCTCACGAGATCTGATGGTTTTATAAGGGGCTTGTCCCCACCCCAGCTTTGCTTTGCACGTCTCCTTGCTGCCGCCATGTGAAGAAGGACGGTTTGCTTCCCTTTCCACCATGATTGTAAGTTTCTTGAGGCCTCCCCACCCCTGTGGAACTGTGAGTCTAACTACTTTCCTTTATAAATTACCCAGTCTCAGGTACATCCTTACAGCAACATGAGAAAGGACTAATAAAAGCCTATGCCATAAAAATGTTAAGAATTGTAGCTACATTTTTTCTTTGTCTCACTCAACACTCTCAGAGTTTTCCTGATCTCTTTGGGAATAATTATTCAAAATTTGATTTCTCTGCCTCTTGCTCCAGGCATTTAGAAAACAAAGAAACAAACTGTTCCTGGATGTTTAGGAGCAAGCCTCTTCTAACCTTCATGTGGCTTACCACACCCCAGACCATTGTTTTGCTCCTTCCTTGGTATCATCTCTCTGGCAGACAGCAATGTACAAAATGTTCAGTTAGAAATGGTCTCATGTATCAGATTATTCACACACTTTACTTGTTATATTAAAACATAGATTAAAAATGAAGTATCAAAAACATTTGGTAAATACATTGGAGAGCCTAGAACTCTCCAATACTATAACCCTGCAATGAAAATTTAAAATAAGATTCTGCTGTCAAAAATACAGAGGGTAATAACTGATCTAATTCAATGAGGTGGTGTTTTTTTTTTTGGCATTTCTGTGCATTTCATAAAAGGTCAACATGTGATCTATTGCCCTGATTACTAAAAATATTGTTAGGTTTAAAATAATTGTGTCCTGTTGCTTGAAATAGTCGGCAAGAGTATCCTTCACAAATGTCACACATGGGCCTGGAGAAGGATCCATGGCACTTAAAGCTAGAGGCTGTCTTGGTTACATCCACCTTTATGCTGTCTCAACAAAGAGCCATTAATTCTACCTTCCTCTGTAAGAACAGAAACTCTTGCTTCTGCTTTATCTGTCCTGCATGCTGTTGTTTATGACAAGCTAAGAGAGAGACAGGTTGTGTGCATATAAATATTTGGGCCAGATACTCAGCCCAAGGACATCACAATTTGCCATAAAACAATCTTTGCAACTGGGTTTTGAGTGCTCAGAGCATCATTGTAAAATCAGGAGTCCCTGCCAGGTTCTGGACCAGAAACTGACAGAATGAAGGGTATAGTAATGGGATGGAGTTCAACAAAGTGGTGGGAATCTTCCAAAAAGAGATAAAAACATGTTATAGTTGTTTAATGGAAGGCCATCTCCAAGGAACAGAAGGCCTCCCCTTCCCTTTTTGCAGAAAGGAGCTGTGAACACTGAAAGGAAGAATGGGAAATTAGAGGACTTTCGAGAGGGCATTTTTGAAGGAATTATTCAGGAAAAATTTAGTTGGTGAAAGGATCTCTGCAACAATAAAGATGGATTAACATTTTGTTTGTGCACAAACAAGTTTTGCTGGGAGCAAGGGAGGCTCAAAGGATGTCTTCCTTCCTCTGTTCATTTCATTTGAACCTGCCTGCACTCAATTGGCTCCAAGTTCTGCTGGCAATGTCCTGAATATCACTGAAATTCATTCAAATACCCCTAAAATATTCTCAGTTTTGTGGTATTAAAATACTTTAGGTCAAACATTCTTATACAATTCCAATAACACGCAAATGTTTGTAGAACGCTTCACTTGCCTGAATCCAAAAGTAATTTCATAAGAAATTCTGAGCAGATTTATATGCCAGGTAGCAGTCTCTAATAAGCTAAGAAGAGCATAAAAATAAAACTGTAGTTTTAGAATTAATGGCTGAACTTTATCAGATATAAACCAAGGCCTTAGTTCCCCAAGGCCTATTCATTTTCCAGGTCTACATAACATCTGCTATTGTGCTAGGGACCATGGCAGAATTCATAGATGAGTAAAATGTGGTTTCATCCTCCAGGAATTCACAATCAGCAACGGAGACCACCTGTACACAATGTACCAGGCTAAAAGGCAGATGGTGATAACTGCTTGTGCAGGAAAGGGTTAACTCATGATGCCGGGGTTGTTAACTCATGATGCCTGAGTTGTTCCAACCCTGCACGTTCCCCAAAGAGGTCTATTTCCAGGACTGACTTTTGGCTGGTTCCTAAGAGCTAAGCACTGAGCCTTGGGAATGTTCTGCCTGGTAAGAGTGTTTTGTATGCCTGAGGCCTTGGGCCATGCTATACCACTTTGACCACATAATTTACTCTAATAATAGGATGTATCATAAACATCCATTTTTGGTGTGTAGTGGAGGCTGGAGCATGAGTAGCTGAGGTCAGTCCCGTGGGTGCTGCATGCCTACATGGACGACCTCCAGCACCAAACCTGGACACTAAGGCTTCCCCGGTTGGCGATACTTTGCCTGTGTTGTCATGTATCATTATTGGAGAGTTAAGTGCATCCTATGCAACTCTACTGGGAAGGGACACCCGGAAGCTTGCGTTTATTTCTCCAGGACTTTGCTGTATGTGCCCTTTGCCCTTGCTGAGCTTAATGCATTCATTTTTGCTGTGATAAATCATAACTGTGGAAACATGGCTTCTGAATCCTGTGGATCCTTCCAGCATATCACTGAGTCTGAGATTGGTCTTGGAGACCCCTGGTGCAGAGTGCTGTATGAGAAGAACAAGTCATAGAACTGTGAGGGAACCCCTCTACCTTGAGTATGCCCATGAACAAAGCTGTCTTCCATGGCCTTATCTCAAATGAAAGCTAGAACTCAGTGGCCTACACATGTATTCATTCATATTGTATACAATTCAAAAATTATATACATCCATACATATTAGATATAATTCAAACATTCATTAATTCATATAATTCATACAATTCACACACATTCATTCATATTATATATAATTCAAAAATTACATATAATTTTTCTTACATGTACCTCTGATTTTCCATCTCCTTTGATTAAAAGGATTCATGCTCAAATAATACATTTTGGGACAAATAGAGTGGCTTATGCTTGTAGTCTCAGCACTTTGGGAGGTTAAGGCAGGGGGATTGCTTGAAGCCAGGTGTTTAAGACCAGCTTGGGCAACATAGGAAGACCCTGTCTCTATGGGGGGATAAAAAGAAGAATATATTTTGGACTCCTTCGCACAGATGGAAAGCCTCTTAAAATGTGGCTTTGATTTCTATTCCAAGCTTCACACCTGGTGCCTCCCTCAGCTCATAGCTGTGTTATGATTGCATCAAATTTCCAGCTGTGTCTCAGGCTGCACATCCAGACTGCTGCTCATGATCCTTCTGCTCTGAATGCCCTCTCTTCTGCAGTTTGGGGTCTCTTCTCCCTACTTATTAAATGACTCCCTCATACCCCAAAAGCCGAGCACAAATATTCTCTCCACCACGTAGCAATGAATATTCCCCAGGGTTCCCTGCCTTGCCAGTCCATATAGAGTTGCATTATAGCCATTATTATGTTGTTCTGTTAGACTTTGATGTGTACATTTCCCCTATAGTCTGTGAACTCCTAAGTGCTGTGCCGCGTAATTCAGCTCTTCATTCCAACTGTCTAGCATGGTACCCAACACTCAATAGTTCCAAGGAAAATGTTTTTTAAATGAAGGGACATGCACTTACACTGCGAAAGGAAGACAATGTGTCCCAAGAAGATGTCAAGGACAATGGTTTCCTAAGGACTATCTGCTGAGTCTTTGATATGGACAACTGAGATGCTAGTAAACAGCCATGGTTAGGAAAATTCCCCCAACCAGTATGTTCCAGAAATAGCTCAGTGCAAGGAATCATCCTTCTGCAGATGACTTAAGACTCGTGGGTCACTCTCTGGTTTACTTCTAACAAGGCCAGACATAGACCCTCCAAATTCTTCTTTATTATCTCATAAAGAATTAGCCAAACTGTACCCACTGACCAACTGGAACAAGTGCTTGTAACCAAACTTTAGTTAAGCTTCTCTCCTTTCCTTGGTTCCTGAATGTTGGCCCCTTCTCAGTATGATCCAGCATACAGCCCTTCCCGAAGAGGCCCCTTCCTGAGACCAGGCTGATCTCAGGATAAAACATTCTCTAATCTACTGTGTGATCACGCCACCTCACTGGCTCACCCTGTCCATCCTATTCCCCACACCTGGTTCATTCTAGCCTTATTTACTTCTCTTTCTAACAAAACGAACAAACAACTCCTTTTTGCCTAACCCTTAACACATTTGCAGATCTTGTGGTTGGAGCATTCTTGTAATTGCAATAGATTCATCCTCTGTTGAAAGAGTCCCCCAACCCCACATGCCATAATCGGTTTAAATAAAGCCTCTCTTTGCTAATGTGCAGAGTTTGTTTTTATTTAACAATATCCCCTGGCTGACTGCAGAATTCAAAGCATGTTCATGCCTCCTTGTTAGTGAATAACACAAAGTGCCCATGATTCTCAATGTTCTATTTGCATATATTCTAATAGTTTATTTCCTGAATTCAAAGAGCATCATTCACTTACCTCTAACCCTGATGAGTTTACTTTGAGTTTAGTTGAGTCTAGGTTGGTTTATCCCCAGGTTTCTAGACTCCTTGTCTGTCTTGTGCCTCTTTCTCCTCTTCCCCAGATTTAAGGCAAAAGCCACACTCTATGGGTCTTGGGTAGGGAAATACCCGGTTTTCAGGCTTCTTATGGGGATTCCCTAGATGGCTGAAGGCACCTCCTCCTTTAAGACCTCATAGAGACTAAGGCCTGGTCCTTCAATGCATTCTTGACAACAGTGGTCCTCAACAGTGATGATTTTGGCCTCCAGGGGACATTTGGCAAGGCTGGGGATATTTTTGGTTACCGTAACTGTGAGGGGGTGGTTACTAGCATCTAGTGGGTAGAGGCCAGGGATGTTGCTAAACATGTCACAATATTCAGGATAACCCTTTGCAACAAAGAATGATGTGCTCCCAAATGTCAATAGTGCCAAGTTTGAGAAACTGATTTCCATGAATATTACTGATTTTAACAAATGAAGCCAAGAACATTTACGTTTTCCAATCAATGTTAGCAGGACAACAAAACATTTTCTAAGGAATATATAGGCCTTTATCCAATTGTACCGTGACTGTTTTTCCTATGAGGTGCTTAAAGCTCTTGCAGAAAAAATAATTGACAATCTGACAACAGAGATTTATTGATTAATTTGCAACGTGAGGTACAACATAGATAACTTCATCACATGGTTACAATCCAGTATTTGTGCTTTGTAAGATAAGTAAACGTTTATTCGAGCACAACAAAAGTCTACACACAATATTCTGGGATTGTTTAAAAAATAAGTATTCTATTCCATTTGATAGCACAAAGAAGCACATTTCAGCATGAATTGATGGATATATTTTAAAACTGGGCATTTGCTTAATGTGTCAAATTAAGCATAATAACCTAAATTTGGACTATTTCAATAATCAATGCCTACTGAGCACTGGGCAACTATCCTAGGATGGGAGTGGGGAAGGAAGGATGGCTTACAAGGGAGCTTTCTTTGCATTTCAACATGTGGCTGGTAGAGTAGGTGAGGCCAGCATTCATGTATGAGAACCTGCTGACATTTAAAATTACTTTGTGATCTTGAAAAATAGAGTAAAAGTATAGTATATCCAGAAATCCTTAATAAACACCTCTTTGATCAAGAAAATAAAATCCATGTAGGTCATTATTTGGAAGGAAAGAAGACTTATTAAGGGACATTAGATACCTTTATTTTTCAAAAGAGTAAATCTCTGTTATTAAAATAACTAAAATGTGACAAAATCTTCTTTTCCCCCAATTCAAGGTTAATATCCATGAGTCAGGGAAAGTCTATGATCCTAATTGATCATGTCAAATACAAGACCATTACACCCTGCTTCTGTCATTATAAATGTCATTGGAGTGGCGTGTCTGCTGTACAGCTACCAACACACACGTGATGAAACAAACCATGAGCTCAATGTCAATATGTGACTTTAGACAACACTCTCTTCATAAGTTAGGAAGCTCAAAGGTAACTCAATATATTATTTAAGACAATAATCTCTTTATAATTTACAATAAAATAAAGTGGAAGTTTGTATGTCATATTATTTGAGACACAAGCAGATTTTATCTGAAAAGACTTTTTTTTTTTTTTTTAATATGAGAGCTTTCTTTTAGGATAAGAATTATGTGATCATGTTACCCAAGTAATACAGGGATGGAAACAAGACAATCTTTTATTTGCCTCTTCTTCAGTTGAATGCCAATTGACACTAGTTTTCTGCTTAGCTGGGAGCCCAGATACTATTTGGGAGAAGTGGGATATTTATCCACTGATAAGGCTGCAGGGAATAAAGGAAATCACCTCAGTAGGGGACGCTGCTATCCTTTTATCAATGTCCACTGACATTGGTTTGAAAGTGGAAATCTTTTGTATAAAAGCCTGAGGATTTCTCACCCATATCTTAAGTATTTCCCTGGGCTGGCAGCCCCTTAACATAATCAGAAAAAGTAAAATATAGGTTACAGAATACTTTAAAAAATTATTTTGACCACTGAGTTTGTTAATTAGAGACATTACAAATCATTTTATATGATTAAACATATGTGAGCGTTGTTTTCCTGGAGACTGGGTCTCATTATAAGCCTTCTAATTTGGGCCCCATTGAAATTTCTCTTTGTCCAGCCCCTCTAATCCAAGCTCTTTGGAACTCGCCCACAATTTGTATGAATTTGGACAGACCTATATTTTGCTTTTCCTCCGATTTATTCTGTATGCAGTGGATTTGAGTAGCAGATTGTTTTTTATAGCTCTGCTAATGTGATGTGATGTTTTGAGAACGTTTAGAGCATTTAGAACAAACCACTGTAATCTAAGCTGAATAAAGGGAAGGAATGCTCAATAGGGCAGACTGCCTTATCCCAGTTCCAAGAGCCAGTCAAAGAGACTCAGTTTCCCATCCTTCTGCTCCTCACACATTTTGCAGTACTGGACAACTGCATGGAAGATATCGCCCACTTTCCAGGACTTCTGATGAACCAGCCGCACGACATCTAGAAACTAAAATAAAACAGAGAGTTAGGGCTCACAGAGCATAGAGGGTCCTGAAAGCCACCTCATTCAACCACCCTCACAAAGCCAATGGCCCTCCAGTCCCTATTTAAATGTCTCTAGTGTCAGAGGACTGTTTTCCAGGATAATCTATTTTCTTTTTAAAGATTTCAGATTATTACCAAGCTTCATCAACTGATTTTTTTTTTCCACAGCAGTTTGCCATTCACTGATTGCAGAGGATTAGGTGGAATGAGACTAATTCTTTTTTCAAGAGCCAGTCTTTTAGATGTTTAGTGTTTTCTCAGGTCTGTTTTTTTCTGGGTTAGACTTTCTGTAAT
This sequence comes from Piliocolobus tephrosceles, assembly GCF_002776525.5. Taxonomy (NCBI): domain Eukaryota; kingdom Metazoa; phylum Chordata; class Mammalia; order Primates; family Cercopithecidae; genus Piliocolobus; species Piliocolobus tephrosceles. Next base: position 114,460,883 of record NC_045444.1, read on the forward strand.
AGGACTGAGTATTACAGCTCCCAGTCCCTTCTATTTCTGTCACAAATAAGATCTCACTGGGTGTGTAAATTTAGGCCAAATAAATCAAGTGGTAAACTTTGAAGCAGGACCACCTATTGGTTTCTCATTCCATCCTGAGAAGCAACTCCCTCACCCTCCAGGCTAAGACGAAGGATCAGGAAAGGCTGGCTTTCCACAGCCACAGGATCAGGAAAGATGGAGGAAACACCTTAGATTTGTCACCTGGTTATTGGTACCAGTTCTATCGGCCACAACCTAGAGAGAAAGTCTGGACTGCAAGTGAAATTGAGGGCTTGAAGGGAGGAAAAATGGGGAAATAATTATAAGTGGTTCTCTTCATGGAACTGATGAAGTCCAGTGTGAAGGACTCTTTAACTCCTAGGGTACTTTCTTGAGGAAAGATGTAATGAAAGCCAGGAACTACAGGAAATGTTTTAACACATGGAATCTCATTCAATTCTGTCACAACTCTATGACGTGAGCATTTGCAATGAAAAAGATGTGGGCTTGAAAGATAAAAGTTGTCAGTAATGCTTCATGGTCTTCTAACGCTTCCATTCAATGCTCTTTCTACCACCGTAACTTTCTGCATTTTGGTGGCAGAAGAACTATGTGCCTGCACATAGTAGGTGCTCCATGCATATTTGCTGAACAACAGAAGGGATGCAAGACCAAGTGTGAGTCAAATATATTCAAAGATCTCAAGAAGACTGTTTGGAATATGGATAAGTAAATTCTATGTTCTTGATATTTACTTGGAGCACTAGGAGAAAAAATAGGCTGGAAATTTGGCAGTTTTATGAGGAAGAGAGACTTATTTGCTAAAAAGATGAGGATTGTGGTTCAGTTACTATTTCTTTGATTTTTTTTTCCCTAGGATTTTTAAAAATTAAATTTCTTTTCTTTTCTTTTTTTTTTTGGTATTTGTTTGCTCAGACTTAAGAGATCAGCCAGGGACTGGAATGCTAATTTCTTTCCAGTTTGAGTATGTTAATTCATTTCAATTGCTGAGAAGTTGTCTCATAAAGATCTGCTGTTAAATGATGTTTCTTCTCCCAGCTGTGATGGTACCAAACATTTGCACAGTGACAGTAATCAGTACTTTATTGTACTCATTTGGCTTGTATTGGCTGAATCAAAATAAAGCAATTTCCTAGGCTGGAAAATGACATCCTTAATTTTTAATACCTGGAAACATAAACATTGTCTTAAAGAGTTTTAGGATGTTGTGAAAAGGGAGACAGATGGAAGGCAGATGGTAACCACAGACAGTGATCTCCCAGCAGAAGGACAACATCTTAGCCATCTTTTCATATCTCATGCCTGCACATAGTAGGTGCTCCATGCATATTTGCTGAATGACAGAAGGGTTGCAAGACCAAGCGTAAGTCAAGTACATTCAAAGATCTCAAGAAGACTGTTTGGAATATGGATAAACATTTAGCATCATTGAGGATGAACTTTCACTAAGTATTCAGTCTTGAGTTTTGGGTAATGTATTTTCACATATATAATTTAAACATGCATCTCTTGAGGCTGTGCTCAATAATTTTCTACTGCAAGAGCACTCCTCGAAAATGATTGCAGGTTATAGATCTAGGAAAAGGCTGAACAGAGCCTGGAGTGGGAGAGTGGTGGGCATGCGGCAAAATAAAAGCTGGTCATGGGGCATGTTTCTTACCACGTGGTGACTGAGTGGGCATATATGTTGTGGGGGTGAGATGTGGGGCTGCTTCATGCTCATGGTAGCAGCCATGGTAAGCCAGCTCATTCACTCCCATCAGTCTCAGTGTTAGAATTTCAGAGAGGCCGGGTGCGGTGGCTCACCGCTGTAATCCCAGCACTTTGGGAGGCTGAGGTGGGTTGATCACAAGTTCAGGAGTTCAAGACCAACCTGACCAATGTGATGAAAACCCTATCTCTACTAAAAATACAAAAATTAACCGGGTGTGGTGGCGTGCACCTGTAATCACAGCTGCTCAGGAGGCTGAGGCAGGAGAATCGCTTGAACCCGGGAGGCAGAAGTTGCGGTGAGCCGAGATCTTGATCTCACCACTGCACTTCAGCCTGGGTGACAGAGTGAGACTCCATCTCAAAAAAAAAAAAAAAAGGAAAGAGAGAAATAAAAAAAAATTTAATTCATTGCCTGGGACCTCTCACCACCCTTCTGGGCTTCTTGTCCATCTGATTCTTGACATTTTAGGAACAGACCCTTTAGGTTAAGGCTTTGCTAATGATGAAAATACTTTTGGGAAGGGGAATATTTCAAGCAGCTATTAGTGATTTATGGAGATACTTAAAAATAATTTTGTGAGCTGTTACTTATTATCTAAGAGTGTATGTAAGATCCAAGCCACGATTTTGATTCAACAAAGGGATGATGACATGTGGCTTTGGAATAGTGGTCTTGAAGGGAATAAAGGGGAGAGAGGCTAAAATGACAGCTTTTGTATGATTCCACTAAGCAGGCTTTTCCTCACTCTCCAGCTCTTACTGGAAATCTAGAAAGTAGAGCTCCTAGTCCAGAAGGTGGGGACATTGAGTTTCTGAGGTCTCACTGGGAGAGGCTCACAGGTTGTTGATTTGTTTCTCGAGATTTCCCTAAAGCATCCCCAGTAGTCTTGGTGCCTCCTTTCACTTAGCAAGTCTGAAAAGATTCCATTGATGGAAACATGACATTTGCCTTGACTCCTTTCTGTAAACCGTGGCTCACGGGACCACCACCTTATCCCCAGCTTTTATCTCTGAGTCGTTGTCTGGGTGGGGGAAGAATCAAAGCTTTGGAGCAGATGCCAATATTTTCCCAGAATTCTCCCTGCCTCATACCTTTCCAGAAGCCCTAACACCAGCTTCTTTCCATCTATTTGGGGCCTGTGAAGGAGAGTCTCTCCAAATTTGTCAAAATAACCCACCAGCTAGGCCACTCTGCGTAGAGTTTGTGGTGTGGTCACAAGCTGGAATCTGTCATGATTTCTAAGTCCAGGCTGATATCCCAAAAAATTGGCATTTAACAATGGTCTTGCCCTACTAAACAGAGCATGCTCTGAGGCTGTGATGACTTAATCTTGGATATTGAGACCTGGAAACATCTTTGGGGCTGATGAGCAAGAAGATCTCATGTTTTCTTTTCTTCCATTAAAAAAAGGTAAGAATGAAAAAAGATTGTGAAGAAGTCAGAAAAGGACATTCTAGTTCTTTACTGGGCTGAAAATTTAAAACCACGTCCTATTTAGCAGCAATTCCTAGAGCTCTTATTGTGCCTGTTCATGCTATTGCCTGGGTATTTTCACAATCAGCTTTAGCATGTCAGGATCTGAGTTTCTCTTTCAATGGTATTGAAAAATAAAAATGAAAAGATAACATTTTCTGCTATTTCACAATCAGTAATAATGAGGTTCCCTTCCCTTAAATCATAGTTGGCATTTCAAATGTTTTGTCTTAGGAAACTAGAAGAATTTACATTCTACCATCTGTAGACTCATTTGAAGAAAAGAATCACATAGGAGATAGTTTTTATATTCTCAGGTGCATTTAATAAATTAGATTAATTGTTTACAAAATTGTATTATGAAATCTATGGGAGTTGTTGCAAGTTGTATAATTTTTTGAAAACATTCAACTTAGGTTTCTGAAAGCAACTACATCCTTTTGCTCCAAGGCAGAATTAGATTGCATTAAGCATAAGAGAGTTGGTTATTATATTGCTCCTGCAATTAAGGCCCGTAGAGCTACCAGCCTTAGCCTTGGCTGCACCCTGGAACCCCAGGCACCTTTACAAAACCCTGATGCCTGGGCAGCATCGCCGGAGAAGATTCTGATCTAATTGGTTGGAGCGTTGGAGTTTGTAAAACCTCCCTACGTGACTCTAACACGCACTAAATCTGACTAAAGAAATCAGTTCAAGGCACTTTCTTATGATTACAGATGAAGTGCCTCAGTATCGAATTCTTCCGAATTTTCCCCTTCCTTTGCGATGAGTTTCTTTGAAACTGATAACCTTAACTGTAGGTTTTTTTGTCCTTGTATTTGCAAAGTTAAGTCAAAAGTCAATATCATCAAATTAGAGACTATTATTCTAAGTGAAGTAACTCAGGAGTGGAAAACCTAACATTGTATGTTCTCACTCATAAGTGGGAGCTAAGTTATGAGGATGCAAAGGCATAAGAATGATACAATGGACTTTGGAGAGAATCTTAGATGACTCAAAAAAAATTAGAAGATTTTATTCCTAAAATTACATTATTTAGAATTGAAGTTCTTGAGCTGGTGCTAATTGAATGAGTGAAATATCATTTAATATCCTTCTTAACAATATTAGCGGAATGTCTATTTTCTCAGAAAAATAGTTATATCCAAAAACAAGTATTCTCTTTGAGAACTGAAAATCAGGTTGGGATAAACAAATACCAAGTCAGGGCATGATTTATGTAACCCAGGTGTTTGTGAGACACCTCTTACCCTTGCACCGACTGGGGATTTCTGAGACATATATTCATATAACATTGTTTCTTCAAGAAGATACATTGTACAAACATCAATTCCATTAAGGTACCACCTGAAAATCTACCATGTCATACTCTTATTCAGTAAGTGACAGTAAATGAGCTGGAACCAGCTCATCTTTCATTTTCCCATGAGCCTGGGAATGTATTCCTGAGAATGTTTTTCTCTCCTCTATGTAGCAGAGGGTCTATGGGACAGCATATGGCATGGGGGTAGGCTCACATGTGATTATGTTTTTTTATTGCACCCTTTGCAGCTGAGTGGTAAGGTCGGAGGAGAATTTATCAAATAGTGAACCGCTCAATACCTTGTAAATGAAAGTATGACAAGTATAGCAAGGTGCCTAGAATAATTTTGGGTAGAACAGCAGGCAGGCATAGGCATGAAAGGACGTATTAATTACCAGTTGGAAAAAGGTTGAAGTGAGAGAAGGTATGAACAATGAATTAGATCTCCTTTTCAATTTTTCCTGTAGTCGATCCCATGGACTTGTGATGCAGAAATAGAGAAGCTGTTCTAACTACCGTAAGCAGGGGCAAGAAGGTAAAGAACATTTCATTTCAGGCTGCTAGATTTTGGCACAGATAATTAAAATGCAATTACACAGTTAAAAACAAATCCAGATTGTAAGCCCAAAGTCATTTAACTTGAGAAAGGTCCTTTTAAAATAAAGAACTACTGAGAAGTATTTTATGGAGAAAGCAGGGTGCAGGGACTTGGCCTGGGAAATCGTTCATGTACCCGATTTTCTCCTTAGTCAAAAAGGGACAATAATATCTGTTCTGTCACAGGCTTGTTGAGAAGCAAGTAGGATGAGGCACATGGAGGTGCCTTGTGACAACAAGACATGAAAATCCTACCCGGTGGCTTGATAGGCAGGATCCTAAAACAGTACTCAAGGTTTTTCACCCTAATCCCTGGGACTATGAATAGGATGAGATATCATACCCTTATTACGCTACCTTACATGGCAAAAAGGATTTATCAGTTACCTTTGAGTTAATCAGAAACCTATCAGGTGATTATAATCTAATCACACATATTCTTTTTTTTTTTTTTAATACAAAGTCTCAAGTCTCACTTTGCCACCAGGATGCCAGGATGGAGTGCAGTGGTGGAATCTTGGCTCACTGCTACCTCCACCTCCTGGGTTCTAGCAGTTCTCCTGTCTCAGCCTCCTGAGTAGCTAGGATTACAGGTGCCTGCCATCACACCTGGCTATTTTTTTTTTTTTTTTTAAGTACAGATGTGGTTTCACCATGTTGCAGGCTGGTCTTGAACTCCTGACCTCAGGTGATCTGCCCACCTTGGCCTCCCAAACGGCTGGGATTATAGGCATGAGCCACCACACCTGGCCTAATCACACAGACTCTTTAAAGACAGAGCTTTTTCTGGCGGGTGGCTGAGGTATCAGAGAGATTGATACCAAAAGGACATAAAGGAGCCATGTGACAGGGAAGGTGGGTGGCTCTGGGAGCTGAGAGCGGCCCTCTGCTGACAGCCAGCAGGGAAACAGGACCTCAGTTCTATAACCACCTGAAACTGAGGTAGCACAACAACCTGAACGAGCCTGGACTCCTTCTCTTCCCTGGAACTTCTGGGTAAGTGCCTACTCAGGCTCATGCCTTCATTTCCGCCTTGTTAAAACCTAAAGCAAAGATTACAATGGAACTCACCCTAACTTCACACCTACGGAGCTGAGTGCTGTTTTAAGCTGGTAAATGTGTGGCAGTTTGTTACACAGCAATAGAAAACTAATATGTTATTATTAATTTGAAATCTTTTAAAACGAGTCTACTTTTAAACTACGGAAAATTGAGCTTGAAGACACTGGCAGACGGATTCATGCCTTACTCTTCACAGCTAAGATTCTACCACAGTTACAGATATAGAATTAGAGTGATAGTTACTATTAATTTTGATGTTGGCCAAGGATCCCTTGCCTAGCTTTATATTTCTGGTAGTTGGAGAATAATAAATAAAAAGTCTTCCTAATGCAAATCTGTTTGGAAGGGAATTAAAAATGCCTTCTCTTGGCCTGTTTTAGATGTCAGTGTGGCTTCACTTTGGTTTCTGTTATATATCAGGTTCTTCTTTCTTTCTTTTATTTAAAGGAGTGCTATGAAGAAGTTTGTCTTAGAGCAAGAAAACACCAAAAACTAAGAGACTCTAAAAAAGTTTCCAACCCCCCAATTTACTTTTCTCACAACCACCTACCAGCCAAGACAAAGTAAGGATCAAAGAAATGCTAATTATATTATATTTACACAGGTGGAAGATTTCAATGTTCTAGCTACAATTTTAAGGTCAAGAACAGTCAGCATCAAATAATTCAAATGGAAATAGGTTAACTGAGCATTGACTGAGTTTCCAGTGGTGATAAAAACACAAAGCTTCATTGATACCCAAACCTGGAACATGATACCTTTTCAATTCTGTTTTCCTGAGACTTCTTAAAGTAGATGGTGGGAATCCCAAGTTCGGAGGCAGCTATCCACTGCAGGGTGGCTCGGAGCTCGGCATCCGGACACTCTGGCTCCAGGTCAAAGTTGATCACCAGCAGGCTCCTCTGGGGGCTGGCTGTTCCCATGGGCAGTCCAGATGCAGGCGCTGGGCACAGACACAACCACAGCCTTATCCCTCTTTCCAAAGGGAGAGCCCAGGCAATTGTGTGTCAAAAGTATGGGAAGTTGGCTTACCCTCTATGCTTTCTGACTGTCCTTTAAGAATCTCCTTTTCTTCTAGTAATTCACTTTGGGAGAAAACAACAGTATATGATTGGTAATGTTTAGAAGAATAAGCTGTAAATGAAAGATGAGGCGATGGGTCTTACTGATCTAAAGGCTTCTGAAGTTCATTCTGGATTTATTGTTTTTGTAGAGTGGAGTAATGCTGGGAAAATACCAATGTGGCTATTATGTAGGATCACTGGGTCTGCAATAAATGTCCTCCTCCAACAACAACAGGCCAGATAACTGGTTACTTTAGTTAGGATAGCTGGTGTGGGAGACTGAGAGATGCATCCTTCTCTTCTCTTCAACCTTCATAGGTTTAAACAATCAAAGAGATTTTGTGGGTAACTGTTCTGATTTGGAGATTGATTCTTCTGCATTATACTTTCATGTTAATGAATCACATGTTCCCATTTTGTCACTATGTTGTTTTTCTATACTACAATAGCAACATAGCTTTTATTTTATTTAAAAAATAATTTTACAGATATATGGTTCTTTGATCTGAAATAAGAAAAAAGACAACCGGCTGGGCGTGGTGGCTCATGCCTATAATCCCAGCACTTTGGGAGGCCGAGGTGGGTGGATCACAAGGTCAAGAGATTGAGACTATCCTGGCTAACATGGTGAAACCCCGTCTCTACCGAAAATATAAAAAATTAGCCGGGCTTGGTGGAGGGCGCCTGTAAGTCCCAGCTACTCAGGAGGCTGAGGCAGGAGAATGGCGTGAACCCAGGAGGCAGAGTTTGCAGTGAGCCGAGATCGCACCACTGCACTCCAGCCTGGGCGACAGAGCAAGACTCCGTCTCAAAAAAAAAAAAAGAAAGAAAAGAAAAAAGACAACCAACAAACTGCAGAACTTACATTTGACAGAAAAATATCTCAATTAAAATTTTTCTTTTTCTTTCTTTTTATTGGGGAAGTGTAGTAGGCTGGGTGGTTTAGAGTGAGGGACTCATAACTGAAGTATTTCATTAGATATGGTAGAGTTCAATATCGGAGGTGTTTTCATATGGTTTTGTGTACTTATTACAGAGCCTTGCACGTAGTGGGAGGACTTGGTAAATGTTTCTAAAGAACATATGGCCAGCAGCTGAAAGGAAGTGGCTATCCTGGGAAGCCTGTGGTTGTCCTATATTTTTGTCGTGTCTAGAAATTGGAGTACAGGAGCCCTTAAAAATGTGTTGTTTGATGATAGACAATTCTCTCATTCTGTTACTGCTAAGATATGGCTGAAAAAATCCATTGCGTTCCTGATGTTAAGAGAAAGAGTATAGTAATTCTTTCATTCATACGTATTTATTTGCAGAAATGTTAATTTTTCAAGGATCTAGATTTTCTTCTAGATTTCTATGCAAGTGACATTGGGGGTATGACAAATGGGAGGCACAGTTTCTGCTGTTTTGGATGCTGACCATGGAGGTAATTTCTTGGCTTTCTCAGAATACAGATTTTCCCTGGGGTCATGGGCTCATAGGCTCATACTGCAGAGAAAGTTGGGAAAAGTAGCTAAATAAATGTTTCCTGAAAGAGAAAAATAAATTTACCCCAAGGTAGTTTTTGTTTGTTTGTTTTGGTTTTCAGTTTCTCCTTAAAACAAAACAAAACAAAAAAACAAGATAATGTGTATGTTCATCTCCACTGAATAATGGCTGTGTGGAGCAACAAAGGATGCACCGTCACCCTCAATCACTGAAGAACACACCTGGTTAAATGGTGAAATAAAAGTGCTGTAGTTACAGATAGTGATGGAGAAAATAGGTCAGGGAGCAACTTTAGCCTACACTTATTTATCGTTGTTCTGAAATTTCAGAAATCTCCAAACCATAAGCTAAATCACAATGGTCAAAAATAGATTTCAATCATTTTAATTTTCCAGAATAACCACATGTTCTAGAAGTACTCCTGACCTTCATGTTGCCCTCTCTTTCTGCGCCATATTTTAGGATGCATGTACTTCCTAGAAGTACTCGTCCTTCTCTAAGTCCTTTTTTCCTTTGGTCTTAAGGAAGTCCCCATATTGTGGAGAGCATAGGCACTGGGTGAGAATGACACATATCCATCATGACAACTATTTAATATTAGACACATTTAGTAGTGATAATCCCAGGTTTCTACATGTAAAGGAAAAGCCATTCACATTTGATTTTATTGAAGTGATGATGTTTCATAGTGAAGACTATTGAATAGTCTTCATTAGTTGGCATGGTATAATTTAAATGGATTTTTGCTTCTGTTTCTAGGTAGGTAAAATGACATACACTTCAGATTATATTGATAAGTTTTATCTGAAATAATTATTCCACAGGGGGCAGATTTGAAACCCAGAAAGCAGGTGGTGGCAGGGCAGGGCCTACTCTAGGCTTGAACTCTTGCTCCAGTGACATGGAACCACAGCAGTACAGACAACGATGAGGTCAGTGGTTGGGCACACCCTGAATGATCAAAATGAATTGCCAGATGGAATTGGAGTAGTGGTCTCACAATCACTGCATCTCAGTGGCTACTTACTTAATCATGGGAGAAGATGGCATGCTTTCCTGATAAATGTCCAGGTCCATAATGCCAAGACTGCTAGTGGCACTACTGTTGCCATTGCTGACAAAGCAAAAGTTTACATATTAATGCCCGTCTCCAGCCTCTAACATGCTGCTGACAGTGATGTTCCATTGTTGTACAAGCTCCTTCCTTTGGTCCCCAGAAGAATATCACTTTGTGCCTAGGACACCTCAATTAATATTTATTTCTGACCAAATTAAGAGAAATCATAATGAGACATAAGCCTAACAGGCTCAGCAGATACTAATACTACTACTAATAATTTGTGAATAATACTAAGTTGTGATACCACTTTTTGAAGTGGTATCACAACTGGTAGATCACATCCAGGGGATAACAATCAGTATGCCTCATTTCTTCATTCTAGTTACAGTGAAGCTATTTATCTATTGGCAAGAGATTTATTGCTGCTGGGGACACCTGCAGAGATGAAGGAACTTCTGAAAACATGGGCTGGCAGAAACCAGTTTTGACAGAAACTAGTGGACGCATGTTCTCCCTCTGCCATTTGGGGGATTTTCTCAGGGACATTCCATAGGATTTCATAGGCTAAGCATCTGGCTTGTTATTTTCCTATGAGACTACAGAACCCCAAGTACAAAGCTGGGCAATGTCAATGTTTTATTGGTCCTTTATCTTACAATCTTCAAGAAAGAGCAACACCTGGTACCTTTTTTATTGTAGAGAAGGAGGACCCAGATTGCATCATTTTCATAGGCTGCACAATCAACATATGGTCTAGTTACTAGCCTGGAACTTACTGACTGAAACACAGCAAAGTTGAGCCAATTTTTAGGCTCTATTTGTGCTTGTGAAATGAAATATATCCAATTTTACCAAACCACTCGGTCTCCTCACACCTTCTCTGTTTCCAGTGACGTCTCTTTCAAGCATGGCTTTCAAAGGGTGAGTGGTGGCGCATCGTGTAGTGGGACAGTTTTCTCCTGAATATACCAAGAGTAGATGGTACTCTAAGAGTAGAAAATATCAACTGGATGCCTTCAATTTTAAATTCTTGTCTTAGCTTTTGAGGGGGACACCAGATATATTCACATATTGAAACCTGATGACTCAAAATTGCACTGGAGGTAATCAACCCTGTAAACCTTACTGTTGAGTCCAAAGATTCGAGTTCTCTTTGCTTTTTGTTTCTATCTTGTAATACTTTCCACTAGTTTTAGAAGTTTTGACAAACATTTTAACATTGTGAAATGTTAAGTCTAAACAGACTAAACTCCCAGAAATAAAACTTTCCAAGAGTCATACATATACCCAGATGCCGATCCCATTTTCCAGTCGACCTCTGTGCAAAGCCTGCGGTCCAGTATCAAATGAGATTTTGGGCAGAAACACAGGGAGTCTTTTAGAGGTTCCACCTCAATGGGGAATAGTTTTTAGTTAATGTCTCCTGACTGGCTTGAGCCCTTCCAGATCTGATGTCTCCTAATCTCCTCTCTGGCTTTGTGGGAGGAACAATACAGAGGCAGGGGAGATGGAGGGAGGAACAGTCAGGCCAAACAATAGAACACAGTGTGGAAACACTTGCCTGGTGTAAACCCAGCCTGTGTTGCATCTGAAATACAAATGAACCAGAGACAGAGCATCAAACACACCAGGTGTAAAAGCAGCTCGCCATTGAAAAAAATTTTCAGTTGTTATCACAGAATGTACTAGCTGGGGCTTGCAGGGAAGGGAACGCAGTTCATTCTTAATCACGGCCAATGAAATTTAAGCCATAACTGGATGTTAAGATATCTCTCAGCACAAAAATCATGACAGGCAGGCACCTTGACATAGTGGGAACTTTCCTTTTTTTGTCCTCTCCTCCTTTCTTTATTAGAGACCCTTTGCAGAGAACCATTAAAGCGCATTTTTTAGAATCTGTGTTGAGACCAATTTCCCTCGGAAGTCAAGGGAAGAGCAGGTACCTCATGGATCGCTCACTGAGCTGCAGAAAGCTACTTGTGTCATCTGGGTTGTCCTCCTCATTGGCAAGCTGGGTCCAGCTGCCCGTGCTCTCCTCACTGCTGCTTGGAGGGTTGGGGGATTCGTCGGGGGCTCTGGCTTCTGTGGAGGCTTCAGTCTGTGGTACATCTCTGGCATCAAGGCTGTCACTGTAGAGGGCAGGATATTATTACCAAGAGAGTCAGCGCGCGCGCGCGCACACACACACACACACAAACTTCACAGAGCCACTTTGTAGAGTCCCAATAAACAGGATGTCACTGGACACAGGCAAAGTCTCCCTGAGCTGATCCTTCTGCTGGTTCTCCAGGTACCATTTGCCTTTTCAGGATTACTCCCCATCAACCAGTTTTTCCATCTCTTCTATTAATCTCTGTCTACTGACTCCCTCCAATCATTTGAAACACAGGTTGAATGTATGTAGCCTGGCCTACACACAAAAGAATTTTCGAGGGACAATGGTGTTTAAAAAGAAGATACACAAAGCATTCACCCCAGAGATTATGACTCAACGTTTCTGGAAGGAGGCCCACAAATCTGCATTTTCATCCATCACTCCTGGTTGATTCTAATGCAAGAGGATCATTAGAAAAATACCTGCCCCGTTTCTGGTGATTTTTACCAAGTCATTTTGCACTGACTTGGTAAAAAGCAAGATGCTTCTATATTTTGATATACATATCCTCTGTATTTTGCACTTGCGCTGTATTTTGTGCTGCGTTTTACCCCATCTCATCCCTCCGAAACCCCTGATTTATATCAGCACCACTCTTTTGAGCACTTGAATTTTTAGACCAAGGAGCTCTCAAGAGCATTTAACCCTTTTTTTTTTGAGGCGGAGTCTCGCTCTGTCGCCCGGACTGGAGTGCAGTGGCCGGATCTCAGCTCACTGCAAGCTCTGCCTCCCGGGTTTATGCCATTCTCCTGCCTCAGCCTCCGGAGTAGCTGGGACTACAGGCGCCCGCCACCTCACCCGGCTGCCGGGCGCGGTGGCTCAAGCCTGTAATCCCAGCACTTTGGGAGGCCGAGACGGGCGGATCACGAGGTCAGGAGATCGAGACCATCCTGGCTAACACGGTGAAACCCCGTCTCTACTAAAAATGCATTTAACCCTTGATCTGGCAGGCCTTTGTTCTAGAAACTTCTCCTCCCCGGCCTCCTGTGAACTTCTGTCTCTCTGATCCCTTCTTGCCTGGAACCCAGTTCTCTGTTTTTCCTTTAAGTGTAGCTATAGCTGACTCTGATTGATTTCCTGTCCTCCTTTCCACAGTCGGTTCCTAAGCAATCTCATCTACTTGCCTGTCTATGAAAATAGCTTCCAAGTCTGGATGCCAGTCAGGACCCTTCTTCTAGATTCTGGGGCTCTTTTATCAGTGGGTCTTCTGCATAGCTCATTAACATCTCAAAATCAATACATCTAAAATGAATTCTAATTGCCTTCCCACCCTCTTCCCGAGCTTCTTATTTCCATTGACTTTTCTGAGTGCCTAGGCTTAAAATCTTGCAGTCTTCCAATTTCTTCTCTTTGCCCTTTACATTCAATACATTTCTATGTTCATTCAGTTCCAACTCTAAAGTATCTTTTACTTACTCACTCATCCCTGTCTCCGTGTTCATGAAATTATTAGGTTGGTGCAAAAGTAATTGCGGTTTTTGCAATTACTTTTAATGGCACAGCCCTCAATTACTATTGCACCAACATAATATTTCAATTTGTCTTTCTAAATTGCTAGAATTCAAGATTCCGAAGGAAGACTTCCTGTAGATGAAGATCCAGAAGCCCAGTGAGATTGGAGGGTTTATCCTGAAACAGGAGTCGGTACTAGACATTTAGACCTTGACTTTTGCGATCCGTGGGCATTGCACCACTTGTGCTTGCCAGGACTATATTGCACCAGCCTTCCAACGGTTGTGCCTCAACTAGTCATCCACTTTCAAAACCTTCTTAACCCTGGTGCCAGATTAAAGTTCCTAAAGCATCTTGTTGGTTGCTCTCATGAGGAGCCTTCAGGAACTTCCTGAAGCCAACCAAACTCTATCTGTCATGGCCTTCCCCTGCTTACCAAGTTTCATGTGCCTCAACCCTGATCACTACTAAACAAACAAAACTATCTACTGTTTTTCAAAAATGCAGGGATTTCTTGCCTCCCAGCCTTTGCCTAGTTGAGTCCTCTGACCAACTAGTTTGGTCTGATCAACAAGTTTGAGCATACTTTCTGCCATCCAACTGCTGTAGATTCCTGTTCCACGACTTGTCACATGTTCAACTTAGGTAAGTTAATAAATTTCTCCAAGAAAAGTAATAACATCTCATAAAGGTTTTTGGAAGATATAAATTAGAAAAAAATTCATTTAATGCATTTAGCTTAGTGCCTGTATATAAGTATCCAATAAGTATTCCTCCTTATTAATAAATTATATAATTCATTAAGTCTAACAATATGCTTTTTTAAAGAATCATAAGTCTAATAACACGCTTTTTTGATCTTTGCTTCTCACTACTCCTCAAGCCTCAGCCAAGACACTCCTACCTCCCCAAGGCATTTCTTAATCTCCTTAGCTTGAGCTCTCTCCCTTGAATGGTTGAAGTAATCTATTTGTTTTCCTTTCTTTTTGGTGAAATGGAAAGCTTCCTGACTCACATTCTCATACATACAGTTATTTGTGTATATAATATTCATTATTAAGAATTTTTGCACTTTTTTGTATTTTAAGAACAGAGCTGTGAACACATAAACTGTTCTTCAGATGAATATGTTATTGCTAAAAGTATCTAGTTTTATAAGTAGAGCCACACTCTCAGTCTAGAGAGCTCCACTTGTTAAGTTGTAAACTGTGAAAGATCTGAGATGTTGCACTACTTGCAAGCTAATAGTTGTTTTTTGTTTGTTTGTTTGTTTGAGACAAAGTCTTGCTCTGTTGCCCAGGCTGAAGTGCAGTAGCGTGATCTCGGCTCGCTGCAACCTCCGCCTCCCAGATATAAGCAATTCCCCTGCCTCAGCCTCCCAAGTAGCTGGGATTACAGGCATGTATCACCACGCCTGGCTAATTTTTTTACTTTTAGTAGAGATGGGTTTTGCCATGTTGGCCAGGCTGGTCTCGAACTCAAGTGATCTGCACTCCTGGGCCTCCCAAAATGCTGGGATTACAGGCATGAACCACCAGGCCTGGCCTTTAGGGTTAATATACAATCACCCTTTAATTCAGGTATCAGTGCCCTTTGCTCAGGAAACTCCGAGTGTACAGAAATGTAAATATGCTCATGGAAATTTGTCTGCAGACTATTTACAGGGTCATAAAAAACTAACAGTATTTATGTTTTTGACATTAACAGACATAAATGACTACAAACAAAAAGCAACAGCATATTTTGCTATTGACAATAAAAATAGAGTCACTTGATCTAGTAGATGCTGGAATGCTTTACTCCAGGCCATGGTACCCTGACTGTGGAGAGCACAGGCTGCTGACTCTACACACTGGGAATTACCCTCAGTGAAGGAATTGCCTTGCCAAGGTTAGACCCTTTCCCAGTGAGGATCCTAATGTCTGGCTAATACAGAGATACAAAAGCCCACTCCTTGCTTCCATTTGCATCAAACCTGACAGACCATCCCATCTTCAGGGTTTCCTGCAGGATGTGCCAAGGCCTCAGTTGCAAACACATTTGGGGAGGACCTCTCCTCTTGGCCAATCTTGCTTTCTCACTTCCTTACATGTGTATGTACATATTTCTGCAGAGAACTCCCTGACAAATTATCTGCCTGCAATTCTCCCTCTCAGAGCCTGTTCCCGGGGAATACAACCTAAGACAGGTGGCCTCTTTCATTGAAAGTAAAAAATTGGCTACAGAAAGGTGTGTATAATTTTCCTCAATCTTAGAATAGTACTGTTATCCCTTCTCTGAGAATGGTTATATTTTAAAAATTTAGAAAAGTTCTCATATAGAGAGCAGAGTTTCAAATGCATAACTTTTTGAGTGTGATTAAAAATCTCCTTTTTGGTGTGTGAACTTGTCACCCAAGGAATTTTACAAAAGGTTTGGGATGTTTGCTCCTGATAGTCCTTCTTACAGTGTTCTGGGTAGGTTTGGCATTGAGGTGTGGTTACTTCTAGTACGCTATGCTGCTAACACTTTGTGAAAGAAGGTCCTTGCTTGGTTTTTTCTTTTTGAAATATTGAGATTTTTCCAAATCGTGCAAGGGAGGAGGAGGAGAATGGTGCAGCCAAAGAGGCAGCATGGACTTAAATTCAAATGAAAGAAAAGTTCATTGATGACAAATGGAAGTAATACACATATTCCCAACACAGTGCAAATGAGCCAAGGACCAGATACAAAGGAGAAGGTTCCCAAACCATTCACTTGCCTAGTTAAAAAGTCATTTCCTGGACCAATTTCTTACTAAGTTAGAATCTCCTGTTATTAGGAACATTTATTCCAGGCGATTTCTTACTAAAGAAGTTAAATCTCAGTGACTGACAGCGAACATCCTTATTAAAAAATGAGTCTGTTAGTGTATTTTACTTTATCTTAATTTCATGCTCTATTTAAAGTAAATCTCACATTCCATGTCACATAACTAGGAATTCAGAATGAATAATCATTATCCACAACACTAGTTTTCATTTCCTTTTGAGAGAAATGTATAGTTCTGCTCATTTGTGAATAATGCACAGAGGTGTTGTGCAGATGCATGCAGATGGCTTCCTTCTTATCTTACATGTCATCCACAGAGATTCAGAAGACTATGTCATATCAAAGTCCACCATAGAATCTAATCTCTGAGTTGGCAGAGATTTTAGAGACCATCTAGCCTGTAATTTCCATTAGGGTTTGCTCTTTTTTTTGAGACGGAGTCTTGCTCTGTTGCCCAGGCTGGAGTGCAGTGGCGCAATCTTGACTCACTGCAAGCTCCACCTTCCGGGTTCATGCCATTCTCCTGCTTCAGTCTCCTGAGCAGCTGGGACTACAGGTGCCCACTACCACGCCCGGCTAATTTTTTTTTTTTTTTTTTTTTAGTAAAGATGAGGTTTCACCCTGGTCTCGATCTCCTGACCTTGTGATCCACCTGCCTCGGCCTCCCAAAGTGCTGGGATTACAGGCATGAGCTACTGCGCCCGGCCAGGGTTCACTCTTGATGTTGTATGTTCTATAGGCATAAACAAATATATAATGACTAATATCATACAGCATAAGTTCAGTGCCCTAAAAATCCTCTGTGCTCTACCTATTCATCCTTCCTGCCCTCTAACCTCTGACAACCACTGATCTTTTTATTGTCTCCATAGTTTTGCCTTTTTCAGAATATCATATAGTTGGAATTATATAGCATGTAGCATCTTAAGATTGGCAACATTTGGCCAGGTGTGGTGGCTCACACCTGTAATTCCAGCACTTTGGGAGGCCAAGGCCAGCAGATCACCTGAGGTCAGGAGTTCCAGACCAATCTGGCCAACATGGTGAAACCCCAACTCTACCAAAAGTACAAAAATTATTTGGTCAGGCGTGGTGGTTCATGCCTGTAGTCCCAGCACTTTGGGAGGCTGAGGCGGGTGGATCACGAGGTCAGGAGATGGAGACCATCCTGGCTAACATGGTGAAACCCTGTCTCTACTAAATATACAAAAAATTAGCCGGGCATGGTGGTGGGCGCCTTAGTCCCAGTTACCTGTGAGGCTGAGGTAGGAGAATCGCTTGAACCCACAAGGCGGAGGTTGCAGTGAGTCAAGATGGCGCCACTGCACTCCAGCCTGGCAGACAGAGTGAGACTCCATCTCAAAAAAAAAAAAAAAAAAAAAAAAAAATAAATTGACAACATTTAATAACATGCCTTTAAGCATTTAAGATTCCTCTGTAACTTTTCATGGCTTGATAGTTCTTTTTTGTTAGGGCTGAATAAAATTCTATTGTTTGGATGTACCACAGTTTATCCGTTTACCTACTGAAGAATCCCTGGTTGCTTCTAAGTTTTGGCAATTCTAACTAAAGCTACTATAAACATCTGTGTGCAGGTTTTTATATGGGCATAAGTGTTCAACGTATTTGGGTAAATAGCAAGGAGCAGGATTGCTGGGTTGTATGCTAAGAGTATCCAGTTTTGTAAAACACTCCCCAAATGTCTTCAAAAGTGGCTGCTTCATTTTGCATTCCAATCAGCAATGAATGAGTTTCTGTTGCTCCACATCTTTGCCAGCGTCTGGTTTTGTCAGTATTTTGAATTTTGGGGTTCTAATACGTATGTGGTGGTATCTGATTGTTTTGATTTGCATGTCCCTAACGACATAATGTCGAGCATCTTTCTATATGCTTATATGCTATCCGTACATGTTCTTTGGTGAAGTGTCTCTTCATGTCTCTTGATCATTTTTCAAGTTATTATCTTTAATGGACAAATAATAATTGTATCTATGTATGGGATACAATACGATAATTTGATATATGTATACACTGTGGAATGATTAAATCAGGGTAATAAGAATATCCATCATGCCAAATATTTATTATTCATTTTTGATGAGAACATTTAAAACCTTCTCTTTTAGCTATTTTGAGATATATGATATGTTATTATTAACTGTAGTCACCTTTCTGTGCAATAGAGCACCAGAACATGTTCTTTCTGTCTAACTGTAGCTTTTTACCTATTGACAAGAATCTTCCTTTCTCTGTCCACCTCCCCCAGTCCCCAGCCTCTGGAAATCATAATTTTACTCTCTCCTTCTATGAGTTTGACTTTTTAAGATTCCATACGTAAGTGAGATCAGACTGTATTTGTCTCTGTGTTTGGCGTGTTTCATTTAACATAAAATCCTCTAGGTTCATTCATGTTGTCACAAAAGGCAGAATTTCCTGATTTCAAAATATACTACAAAGCAATAATAATTAAAACAGGATGATAATGGCATAAAAACAGACACGTTGACCCATGATATAGGATAGAGAGTCCAGAAATAAGCCGACATATCTATGATCAACTGATTTTTGACAAAGGTGCCAAAAGCACACAATGAAGAAAGGATAGTCTCTTCAATAAATGGTGTGGAAAAACTGGATATCCACATACAGAAGACTAAAAATGGACCCTTTTCTCACCTCTTACATAAAAATCAACTAAAAATGGATTAAATACTTAAATGTAAGGACTAAAACTATAAAACTACTAGAAGAAAACATAGCGAAAAACTCCATGACATCGCTCATTTTTAAATCAGTTTATCTTTATGTTGTTGAGTTTTAAGAGTTCTTTGTATATTTCGGGTAATAGTCTTTTATTAGATATGTATTTAGAAATATTTTCTCCCAATCTGTGGCTTATCTTCTCATTCTCTTGTCAGTGTCTTTCACAGAGCAAAAGTTTTTAATTTTAATAAAGTCTATCTTATCAAGCCTTTCTTTTATAGATTGTGCCTTTAGTGTACCTAAAATGTCATTGCCATACTCATGATCCATCTAGATTTGTCTCCTACATTATCTTCTAGGAGTTTTTTTTTTTCTGAAACAGAGGCTTGCTTTGTCACCCAGGCTGGAGTGCAGTGGTGTGATCTCAGCTCATTGCAACCTCCACCTCCCAGGTTCAAGAGGTTCTCCTGTCTCAGCCTCCTGAGTAGCTGGGATTATAGGCGCACCACCACTCCCAACTAATTTTTGTATTTTTAGTAGAGACAGCATTTCACCATGTTGACTGGGCTGTCTCAAACTCCTGACCTCAGGTGATTCACCCGCCTTGGCCTTCTAAAGTGCTGGAATTACAGGCTTGAGCCACTGTACCCAGCCATTCCAGGAGTTATATAGCTTTGTGTTTACATTTAGGTCTGTGATCCATTCATGTTATTTTTTGCAAAGGGTGTAATGTCTGTGTCTAGATTCATTTTCTTTGGCATGTAAATGTCCAGTTGTTTCTGTACTGTTTGTTGAAAAGACTATCTTTTCTTCAATATATTGCCTTTGTTTCTTTGTCAAAGATCCATTGACTGTATTTGTGGGTGTCTATTATTGGGCTCTCTGTTCTGTTCCATTGATGATCAATTCTTTTGTCAGTACCACACTATCTTGATTACTATAGCTGTACAGTAAATCATCATGTCAGGTAGTCTCAATCCTCTGACTTTGTTCTTCCTCTTCAATCTTGTGTTCAATATTCTTGGTCTTTTGGTCTCCATATAAACTTTGGAATTAGTTTGTTGATATCTGCAAAATAATTTGCTGGAATTTTGATTGGGATTGCAATGAATCTATAGATTCAGTTGTGAAGAATTGACATCTTGACAATATTAAATCTTCCTATTAATGA
Source organism: Piliocolobus tephrosceles (assembly GCF_002776525.5). Taxonomy (NCBI): domain Eukaryota; kingdom Metazoa; phylum Chordata; class Mammalia; order Primates; family Cercopithecidae; genus Piliocolobus; species Piliocolobus tephrosceles. Next base: position 114,480,954 of record NC_045444.1, read on the forward strand.
ATAGCCTTTATTTTTGAGGGAATTTTTGCTGGATAAAGTATACTAGGCTGACAGTTTTTTTCTCCTTCAGCGTAGTATAGTTGTCATGCTTTGTCTTTTATCTTACATTGTTTCTGATAAGACATCTGCAGTTTTTATTTGTGCTCCTTAGTACATAATTTTTTTTCCCTCTGGGCTGCTTTTAAGACATTTCTTTATGATTTGTTTTTAATAATTTGATTATCATGTGCCTTGATGTGATTTTCTTCTGTTGATCATGCTTAGAGTTCATTATATTTCTTAATTTGTGAGTTTATAACTTCCATCAAATCTTATATTCATGTGTACCTTTAAATCTTTCAGCATATTTATAAGAGATATTTAAGTCCTTGTCTGCTAATTTCATCTTCTCTGTAATTTCTGGATAAGTTTCTTTTGATGATTACACTCCTTATTATGAGTGATATTTTACTTCTTTGTGTAGCATTTTTTTGCTTGGATGTTACATTGCAAGTTTATGTTGTTGAGTACTAGATTTCATCATCTTTTCTTTAAACAATGTTGAACTTTATTCTAGATTAAATTAGTTTCAGTTCAGCTTGATCTTTTTGATGTTTGCTTTTAAGTTTTGTTAGAACAAGTGTAGATTAGCCTTTATTTTTAGGGCTAGTTTACCCTTAATTCTATGATGTGATCTTTTTAGGGTCTCTACTAAGTACTGTGTGTATGTAACATGGATTCTTCACTCTGGCTAGTTGGGACTAAACATCTTCTAGTACTATGTGAGCTTGTGGCATTGTTCAGCTTACAACTCTCTAGCGTCATGGGGCTGTACCTATGCATGCATGCCTCACTGCTCAGCAACAGGTCGAGGGGTTTCCTGTGCAGGTTCCTCTTCTTTCTCTGCATATCTCCCTCTAGTCTGTGTCTCCTCACCTCATTGTGCCCACTGAACTCTGCTCAGGATTTCCCTCTTTGCATTGAGAAGGCAATCCAGATAGAAAGTGAGGGCAACTATAGGGCTAATCATGTTTGTTTCCCTTTGCTCAATGTGCTGTTTGTCATACAATGTATGAAAACAGTTGTTTAATTCTGCCCATTAAAAAATTATTCATGGATGGGCCAGGCACAGTGGTTCATGCCTGCAATCCCAGCATTTTGGGAGGCAGAGGCAGGTGGATCACTTGAGGTCAGGAGTTCGAGACCAGCCTGGCCAACATGGTGAAACCCCATCTCTACTAAAAATACAAAAGAAAAATTAGCTGGGTGTGGTGGCATTGGCATGTGCCTGTAATCCCGGCTACACGGGAGGCTGAGGCAGGAGAATGGCTTGCAACTGGGAGGCAGAGATTGCAGTGAGCCGAGGTCACACCACCGCACTCCTGCCTGGGTGACAGGGCAAGACTCCATCTCAAAAAAAAAAAAAAAAAGGAGAAAAAATTATTCATGGATGGAGGGCAAGTTGAGTTTCAATAACTTCATTGTGAATAGAAACAGAAGTTCTTTCACATTTATCTTTAAAGTTCTCTCTGCAGGTATGCCATTGGGGTTTTGATTTCAATAATTCATATGTTTTTCTATCTAGTGGTTTTTAATTTCAATTATTATACTTTTCATCGTTGTAGTAGTATTTGATTGATTTTATATCTACCTTATTCTATTCTGATGGTGGTTTCTTTCTTGCTCCTATTTTGTATGTTTCATTTTTTCCAAATATTAAACATAAGTACTTCTGTATTTAATAATTCCAGTGTCTGAGAACTTCGATGGGGCTAATTCTGCCTCTTCATGTTTGTGCTGAGTCTTTCTTACAGTGCCTTGATTCCTTGTGTGTCTCTCAGTTTAAGACTCTGAGCTCATATTTGATGGGGTTTTATTTGTTGAAATCCTTTAAGACTCGGCTTAACTCTCCAGAGATTTTACTTTTGTCTCTGCCAAGCTCTCACAGGGTTGTTAACCTGAGATTGCTTTAAGGTAACTCACCAGCTTGGGATTTCCTGGACCACAAGTATAATGCAAATTAGAATGTCAAAATCGCATTAGGGTAATTCTCCAGGGGATTGCTTTCTCCTCATACCCAGAGCTGGAACCCCGAAAGACACTTTTTTTTTTTTAATCAGTTCACTGTTCTGGTGGGTGAACTTTTTCCATAGTTCACACTATTACTGAGGTTGTAACCCTTGAGGATATGGAAGTCTGTTTCAGTTCCAAGTCTTCACCACTCGTGGACCCTCATTTCCTGGTTTCCACTAGCCTTTAGAAAATGAATTTTTAGGCTACAGAGACTGGTAGATGCCCTCAAAGGCAAGCAGAGTCAGCTTTCATTTACTACCTTTTCAAATTCTTTTTTTTAACCTCTGAAATTTTTATAATTACTATTGTTAAGATTAGCCTTGCAAATAAGGGTAAATAAAATAATTCCTGAAGATATAGAAATGAGGGTAAATCATAAATGGCAGACAGCATTCTGCTTCCATCTCTCCAGATAAGGGCTCTCAGGGGCTGCTGTTTTGGACGGCGGTGCCAAACATCCAAATCCATGGGGAATATACCACACCTGCTTGTCAATTTTTTAAATTGACAGTAATTGTATCTATTATTATATGGGGTATACTGTGATGTTTTCATATAGTTTTACCTTGTGGAATGATTAAGTCACACTAATTAACAAATCTAGCACCTCACATACTTATATTTTATTGTGGTGAAAGCATTTAATATCTAATCTTTTAACAGTTTTGAAATATACAGGCCAGGCACAGTGGCTCACACCTGTAATACCAGCACTTCAGGAGGCTGAGGTGGCAGGATCACTTGAGCCCAGGAGTCTGAGACCAGCCTGGGTAACAGAGTGAGATCTCCATCTCCACAAAAAGTTAAAAAATTGGGCAGGCATGGTGGTGCACACCTACAGTCCCAGCTGCTTGAAAGGCTGAGGTGGGAGGATTGCTTGTGCCCAGGAGGTTGGGGCTGCTGTGAGCCGTGGTTGCACCACAGCACTCCAGTCTGGGTGACAGAGTGAGACTCTATCTCAAAAAAAAAAAAAAAAGAAAAAGAAAAATATACAATGCATTGTTATTTATTATATTCACCATTCTGGGCAATAGATCACTAAAGCTTATTTGCTTGTCTTTCTTTAAAAAAAAAAAAAAAAAAAGATCAGCTTCGTACTTAAAAGGATGTTTATTATACTTAATCCAGGATCTCTAGGTGACTCATAGTGGGAACATTTTTCAGGCTGGCTAGATCACCACAATGCTTAAAATGCAAGTCTATCACTCTCGTTCTTCCCATGGCTGGCACCTTCTCTTCCTGTAGGTCTCATCTCAAATGCCAACATCCTATCTAAGTATCCACTTTCCCTACCAGTTATTTGCTACCACATTACTTTTTATTTTTTTCTCTCATCACACTGTACAATAATATTTTTTCAAAAGGTTTTCCTATGTACTCTCCCTGTCTCTCCCACTCGTGTGTAAGAACTATGAGAGTAGATACCAAATCTTTCTATTTTCTTCTGTGTTTTCAGTCCCAAGGCCAATTGCTGGTCAGAGTAAGCACTCAAATACTTGTTGGATGAATAATTTTTTTTCCTGAAGCAAATATAAATGGATACACAACCTAAAATATGTTTCTAAAACATAAGATGATGTCAGTAAGTACAGCATATGAATGTCCAGAATTCTCAGTTTGTTGTTTATACTTTGTGGTCTCAACTTATCAAAAAGTCCAATAAATTCTGAAGTTGTTATTCCTTTATCAAAAATGTAAGAAAGTGATTTTTATTTCAGCATATTGAGCGTAAATAACATTTTTTAAAGTAAGAATCATGAAAACATGCCTAAAGAAAGTAGCCTAAAATTATTTTCAGGACATGACGCCTCCCCATCTCCAAACAAAATTAAGAGTCCATATGCCACTTACCTTGTTTGTGTGTAAGGGACAAGAACTGCTTCACGGAGAAGCGAGTTTTGTACTTAGCTATTTTGACTAATGAAATCCTATAACATCTCTGAGCTTAGAAAATGTAATAATCTAAATATGGTTAATTTTCCCTCTAGCAAAATCTGGAAATTCTCTTGTTTTAATAAAACCCTCATAATGTTTATAAGATATTCCTTTTTCTTTTCTTTTTCTTTTCTTTTTTTTTGAGACAGAGTCTTGCCCTGTCACCCAGGCTGGAGTGCAGTGGCATGATCTCGGCTCACTGCAACCTCCATCTCCCAGGTTCAAGCAATTCTCTGCCTCAACCTCCTGAGCAGCTGGGATTACAGGTTCTTGCCACCACACATGGCTAATTTTTGTATTTTGAGTAGAGACAGGGTTTCATCATCTTGGCCAGGCTGGTCTTGAACTCCTGACCTCGTGATCCACCTGCCTCAGCCTCCCAAAGTGCTGGGATTACAGGCATGAGTCACCACACCAGGCCTTTAAGATATTTCTTTTGGAAAAAAAATTCCGGAATAAGGGCAATCATGTACCCTAACCCCAAACAGCAGTGACAACAACCAAAAAGCAAGCATTTATGACAATAGGTGAGGCCCTGAGTTGAGAGATTTATGTGCATTTCCTTAATAAAACTTTAAAGATCCTCTTAGAAGATAATTATCATTCCCACCTATAGGTGAGTAAACTTTGGTAAACAGAGAAGATGCTCAAGGTTGCATAGTTACAAGGTTAGTGAAATCCATGTTCTTAATAATTCTTTATATTGTTCCACAAAGAAAAACATTTTCAATATTTAGTCCTTATGTTTTGGAAGCAGATGTAGGTCTTGAATTTCTAGGGTGGATGACTCCACATTCTTTCTTGTTTTATTGGTGGAAAACCAAACCAGAAATCAGGATTTGAAAGGGTATATTCTTGGGCCATTCTATGTAATACAAACCTAAGCCATTTGGGGACTTTATTCATACATATTTCCAATATATCCTATTTTAAGGATAATATCAGTGACATTTAATTCACAATTGTATAATGAATTTTATTCAACTTCAGGGACAATTGCTATTTGATCTCAGCCTACAACCATAAATCTTGTTGAACTACTGTTTCATGAACGTTCCCTAACTAGTCATTCTTTGGTTAAAAATCTCAGCTGGGTTTAAGATATCTGTGTTAAAGAAGACTCCAAGTCAGGCATCTAGATTCTATAAGAAGGGTTTTCCTTTTTCTTGTATTTCAGGTTAAGGTAATTCTAAAGAATTATACATGAGCTAATTTGTTTCTTTAACTCTGATCACTTTAAAAAATTTGTAATTCTCCATATGACCTAGATAAAATACTTTGATACATATTGTCTATAGCTGGAGAACTACTGATGTATAAAAATGCGTCTTCTTGGTTAGCTCTGCCTACGTCATTTGATTTAGCTTTGTGTTCTTTTGCTTTTACGTTTCATCCTTTCTCCTTATTCTTCCAGGGTTTCATCTGATTGGAAAGTTAAATTCTTAGTACTGAGTGGCTAAAAAAGAAATATTTAAATCCACTTAGACACTCTGTACCAAATACACTCAACCATAACCACACCAGTAATGATGCCCTCTGATGGGCAGCACTGGTGGTACCTGAGGATGAATCCCTTCTCCTTCCGTGGTGGAAGTGGAAAAGGATCAAAGACTTTCAAAGAGCTGCTGAAATTTGACGAAGGCTGTGTTCAACTTGTTGATTGCCACTAAACATTTAAAAATCACGGGCTTTTGGTAAATCATCAACAATATAGGCCTATGTCTCTGAAAAGACTTCTCCAACTTAGGTTTTCCAAGGCCACTAGCTTCCTTTTTTGTTTTCCTGTTTTGTTTAACTACAAACCAAAGCTAAAGAAATGATACAATGGTCTCATATTCAAGGATCTTATAGATTTTCTACAGAAAATATGAGTTGTAAAAGGAATGGAGAGTTCTTTAAGCAGCCTCAGAGAAATTATTACCTTGTGTCAAATTCAAAATGGATTGTCAACTACGTCATAATTTTCTGGAAAAGAGCTGTTTAAATAACAATACTTCAGTGTTGCTTTGCATTTACACTGCCAGAATTATACCAGGCATCTAAAGGGCCAGCCCTTGTGGAACACAGTGTCCTTGGCAAGATCTTTAGAAAAAGACAAAAAACAAAAACAGAAAGCAAAACTTGAAAGGACTCTATGGAGAAGAAAAAGGAGAGGAGAGAAAAATGATGCCAAAATATTTAATGTCAAATGCCAATACTAATATTTATTTAAATTTAACTGTTTTCAAATGAATAAGTTGCATCATTTATGATTAATATCATTGCATCATATATTATTAAGATTATTATTTGCTTAAAAATTGCCATGAATGAATTTTAAAAGGTAGGAAACCACAGGAGATTCATTTTAATGGGGGGAATTATATCTTACTTCTTTGGTCATATAGATGAGTTTAATTTGCTTTGGAGATTTTAAGAAGAAGTTTACTTTCAACTCTCTACCATAAATGCATATTAACCTAGGAGGTCATTATTTTTGGTTTTGAAAATTTAGTTCTTGCACCAATCAAATCCTTTATGTCTAAAATTTAGACTAAACACTGATTAAGATGCAAACTCCACCACATGCACTCTATGTAGTCTAAGAGACGATTCACTCACCTATGGATTTGACAAGCGCTCACGGCTGTGTCTCCACCTCTCACCACATCTGTGATGTTTTTGTCATTTGAATGCTCTTCTACTTCCTCTGGGGGGCTGCCTTTGGAAAGGAAGGGTTCAGGTTCCCCAGCACAGGCTTCTCTCTGATCTGTTTCAATCTGAATCAAAGGCACTTCCCTCGAGCAAAGTGATAGCCTTTTGTGGTTTATTGCTACAGTGTCCTGGCACGAGGAAGTTTCCTTTTTAGAATCTAAAGGGTTGTAGTTTGTAAGAGAAGCAGTTTTGCTCAAAGATGACACCGGGGGCTGTTTACATTCGGTAACAGAGTCTTTCCTCGGGCAATCGAGAGACTCCTGAACAAGCAGAGTTGGCCCACTGCACATCCTGCTGGCAGCTAATCTATTTGCACATGTCTCTGCTGGCGAGGGAGAGCCACCAGAAACAGGCGCAGTGTCGGCTTCCCTTGCATCATCCACAATGATTTTGTTCTTGCGCATGAGGGCCTCAATGGAGCTCGCCCACGTTTCATGAATTAACATGTTCGTGATGTGGTCAGTCCTACCTCTCCGATACAAGCAAGAGTCAGATTTGCAGAGACCGGATGAGGACGCGCTGCTGACCGGCTGCACGCTTAGGAAATCCTGTGGGCAGTTCTGAGCAAAGCCATCTAAAGAGTTGGCTTTGACGGGCACATTCACTGTCAGCCTGGAGCATGGGGATCTGCTGTCGGGCATGGACGACTGTCTGTGGCACACCGGGGAGCGCAGAGAAGGAGACAGCAGGCCGGCTGCCCAATCCTGGCTGCTCCGTCTGGAGGAGGTGCTTTCTCTGCCGTCCCTTTCGATGTCCCTCAGCATGTACCTGTAGAACTCCTCAGTGATGCTCTCTGTGCTGGACTGCTTAGAGGGACAGTTTGGCCTCACACTGAGGTGGTCACTTTTCCGGCACGCCTGTTGCATGGCTGAGCTCAGAATGCTGCTGGCGTTCTTGCCAGCATAGTAATCCAGCAGTAACTCAAATCCTCTCCCTTCATTTTCCATCTGGTTCACCATGAACCTGGAAAACTCCTCGGTGATGCTTTCACAGCTCGACTGTTTGGAGACAGAGCTGGCCCTGCTGACCGGCTGGCTCAGCGTGCTCATTAAGCCCAGGCTGTTGACATAGGCCCTGGCCTCGGAATCTTCCTCAGGAATGCTTTCACAGCTGGAGGCCTTCAGCCGGCTCCACCTGTCACCACTCAGTAACCGATTCCGGGGATAGCCCTGCGCCTGCCACATGCCGTCCACCATAGAGAACTCCGATAGGTTCATGATCTTGGCTGCCACTTCATTGGCAAAAAGGTTGACAGAATCTGGGACATCCTCAAGGTTCATGGACTCATCCACAACCCGGTTCATCAGTTTCTCTTTCAGCTCAGGGTGCTCATCCGTCTTCCTCTTGATCTCACTGAGCCGGGGCGGCTTGTGTTTCCTCACAGCGGCCCCGCTCCCCTGGCTCTCTTTCTTCCTCTTCAAGGATCCGCAGGGTACATTGGGTGTCATCAGAAACTCACTCCCTCTTTTCCATGCACAAAACCAGGGTTGTTTTCCACTGGAGTTGTCAAGGCAAATCGCTGCAATTTCAGTTGCCATGGAGACGACCGTGTCTGCTAATTCTTCCGCAAAGTCTGTAATGCAGTGGATGTCTGGATGCTTTGTTTGAAGTATGGATTGAGCAGGAAGCAGCAAGTCATCCCCTAACACGGACAGGTTGACTTGAACTTCGTTGATGCAAGATGTAGCAGAGTTGTACTTTTCTTGGGTGTTTGGGTGGATACTGTCCTCAGCCTCCTGGGAACCGCTTCTGGACTGGCCAACCGTCGGGGACCTTTGTGCTTCGGAAGAGACTCTGCATTCATTCTCACTGTGATGAGGGCTTTTTGCATCCTCTCCCGCTGTTCCTTTCAGATATATTTCCTTGGGGGATGCTGTAGCAGTCGAAGAATCGGGCACTCTGTGACTATGTGATAATTCTGATGGTAGCGTGGGGTTCTTGAAGAGGCCTGGCCTCACTCCACCATTGTTTTGTTTTGAATACACGCCATCCGCAAGATTGTTGATGACAAGACTCGTGTTGTGTGACTTGCTAAGTGGAGAGCTGCTGGAGGATTCAGTGGCTTTTGTCCAAGCTAGACTAGCACCCAGATCAGATGGCTGGCAGCCAGGTTCTGTCTCCCTCCTTCTGATGGTCTCCTTAGAAAGGACAGCAGGACATTCACCAAGCCGTACAATATGACTCATCTTCTTGAATGTGAAGCATATCACATCGAAGAGCAATTGATTTGTACTTTCCATTAAGGTGTCCAGAATTTCAGATGAATGCCTGTTGTCATTGGGGTCGATTATCATATTTTTGTGATGAACTTCATCAATGGAATGCCTCAGGATAACATTGGACAGGGTATGTGCCAGTTCATTCCTGAGGACATTTTCTGAGCACAGGGTCTGAGACTTTGAAGCAGTTTCCATGATTCTCCTGTTCATGGAGTCCAGGAAGTCTCCAATACTACTGTAGGTATTAGGCCTTGTTAAAACCAGAGCAGCCTCCTTGAGCAATCCCTCAGCAATGGCTTCCTTGCCAAGCTCCGTGCTTGCTAAACTACAAAGTGGGGGCATGGCTTCAGAAGCCTCAGCTGCAGGCGAGAGGCCACCACTTGGAGCCACTGAGCATGTCACCTCCTGTCTTTCACCTAGACCACAGACAGCCACGGCACTGGCCACCTGAGTCATGCCACACAAAGCAGATGGAAAGGAGTACTCATTGATGGAAGGTTCCTTGAGTCCTTGGGGTGCTTGTGTTTGCAGTGCACCACTGCCCCCTCGTGGAAAGTTTGAGTCCACTTGCTCCATTTTGAGTCTTTCTGTGGCCTGTGGACTGGAAATGGTTCCAATCACAGTGGCTGCACAAGCTAACGCCACTTCTAGAGCACTCTGGGGTTGTCTGCTGGGGTTCTCTCCAGAGAGGAGACTTGAGGTTTCAACAGAGGCTTCCATCTCAGGCCATGAGGAGATGCCTGGCTCGGGGGCAGCATCGCTGCCATCTGGACTCTGAACAACCACGATTTTGGGGAGCTCATTCCATGACCGAGAAACCACTGTATCTTTTGTGGAATAGCAACTGGGAAGCAGAGAACTTCCTACAGAAACACTGATTGCAGATTCCTGGGGTAATGTGGGCTGAGACTGAGATAATCTAATAAACGCATCCTGCAGCACGGATTCTGCTAAATTTGTAGCATACTTGCCAGTGGTGACTTCTCCATCTTGTACAGGAGGGAGAGCGTTTCTTGTGTCTTCGTGATCTCCTGGGTTTAGGTTGCTTCTCTGCTCAGCCACAGCACATGCAGAAGGTACATCTTTATCCATCATGGAGAAATAAGCATCTTTTGGAATATACAGTGCCTGTGATTTTTCCATTTGACCTTTAAAATCTTCTGAATAATAATAATGGGTGGCTTCTCTCTTACTCCCTACAGCTTCACTTTTCCACTGTGATGGCTTGGCTGAGGGATCTAGACTCTGCAGGGCTGTGTTCTTTGTTAGGTTTTCTGGAGATCGTTCTGTTTTAATCAATGGTGTGGGATATTTGTTGATGTATTTGTCTTCCAAAACATAACGCCACTTTTCCTTGTTGTAATTCCATTCCTCCTGGGTGGCTCCCTTTAGCTGTTTACTTTCCAAAACATTGGCTGAGACATTTATATTTTCATAACCTAGTGAGGAGAAAATGAGAGGCACTATTACTTTTTGGATAGCAGGTTACCGTAAATCTTAAGTAATAATTACTTTCTAAAAGTAAAGCATCAATAAGCACACATGCACACGTATGTTTATTGTGGCACTATTCACAATAGCAAAAACTTGGAACCAACGGCGATGATAGACTGGATTAAGAAAGTGTGTCACATATACACCATGGAATACTATGCAGCCATAAAAATGATGAGTTCATGTCCTTTGTGGGGTCATGGATGAAGCTGGAAACCATCATTCTAAGCAAACTATCACAAGGACAGAAAACCAAACACTGCATGTTCTCACTCATAGGTGGGAATTGAACAATGAGAACACTTGGATGCAGGGTGGGGAACATTACACACCGGGGCCTGTGGTGGGGTGAGGGGAGGGGGGAGGGATAGCATTAGGAGATATACCTAATGTAAATGACGAGTTGGTGGGTGTAGCATACCAACATGGCACATGTATACATATGTAACAAACCTGCATGTTGTGCACATGTACCCTAGAACTTAAAGTATAATTTAAAAAAATATAAATAAATAAATAAAAATAAAGCATCAACTTTTTTCCCCCTTCAAGAATAACATTTTGAATGGTTTCTTCAAGAAAAATGAATCTGAAAAGGCTTTCACATTTCATGATAGAATGCCATCCAAAAAAATGGCTTCCCATGTGGGATACAAATGCAAGTAGGAAGTGCTTGAGGGTTGAGGGTTGCCACCATTCTTCAGGGGAAAGCAACCCAGACAGGTGCGTTTTAGAGCTTCCCATTGGGTACAAAAAGAGAAGGGAGGATGTTTACAGCAAGCTCAGTAGTGGGACTTGTTGCAAAGATTTGTTCTAAAGTTTGCATGAGACTTGTCCCAGAGACAGTGGCAATAACATCTGGGGTACCCCTTCCTCTGTGGCTAAAAGTGGGGAGGAGGAACACATTGTTCATTGAGCTCTGCGAATGGGTCAACAGAAAGAGCTGAAGAAATGAGTGCTAAACACTTTCCTGGATTATCTCTTTCTGTCTTCACAGAAATCATTAGCTACAGGCATGATTGTACTCCCAAATTAGACAAAGAAACTAGGCTCAGAAAGATTAGATAACCGGCGCCAGATCTCACAGCCTCAATGTGGCAGTGCTGGGATTCAAGCCCAGGCTGGTCCAACTTGGATCCAACTAATATATGGCTTTTATGGAACTCTTAGAGAAGTTAACTTTCCTCCCAGTGATAGCCTCCATCTCTTGGCAGGCAGGAGGATTTACCTTTAAAGTACACAAATTCCCTTCAGCATCCCTAAGGCATCATTTGGGAGTCTGGATCCATCCAACCATTAAGTCTGCTAAGTGTATTTGTCAGCATCTTTACCAGTGTTCTCATATTCTTCTTCCTTCCTTCCTTAAAATTCAGCAAGTAAAGATTGTGATGTGTCAGCCAAATGGATGTGGCCTGGAACTTTTCTCAAATCCCACCCAGACATTTTTATATGGGGACTAATTTCAGGAGGCACTAATTGGAAAGTTCTCACCGTTCCTAGATTCATCCACCTCGCTTTCCTCCTCCAAGTGCTCAGAAGCAGTGAGAAAGTCTTCCTCGATTGAGGATAAGGAACAGTTGGTGTCATCCTCCAGTTTTAAGATGTTTGTTTCCAGGTGGAGCTGTCTCTCCTGCACCAGTTCCAGACCAATCAGAAATTTGTTGATTTCAAAGATGATGCAATTGGTACTGTTTGGTCTGTTCCCTCTTGCGCATTGGACCAAGCAGATATCTGGCAGCCAAGGGCACTAAAAGTGGAGAGAAAAGAAGGCATTTATTCAAAAGGGAAAATAAAAGACTACTGTCTCTGACCTTTCCTTTTCCACCAAGCTCCCCCGTTAACAGGAGTGGGGACTTTAAAAAATATGTGAAATGTCTTCTGGGATTATATTAATAAACTGCTTGAAAAAAATTCAAGTGATGTTTGGGAACACAAGGTACCTAGGAGAAAGCCTGACTTGGGGGAAAAGAGATCGGCTGTATCACATATTTTAGTTTCCCTTGGTCAAAGCAAAAATTGAACTGGGCAAAGTTAAACAGGCAAAGAAGATTTTTATTCAAGGCTATTAAAATAGGGAAGAGAGGCCAGAATTAAGCTGGACCACACTCCACTGAACAAAAGGCAATAGGGTTTTTAAGGGCTAGAGTGATGGGGCAGATCTTAGGTCATCTGTGTTTGATAATTGGCTTTACCCAAAGAAACAGTAAACTTTCTTGTATCTTTTTGACAGGAGGTAGTTTTACAACCTGGAACAAGATGCCCACTGAAGTTAGGTTCTTATGCTCCCATAAAGACTGGGCACATTAAGGGAACTACCTTCCTTGATGATTACATTTCAACGAGACAGCTCCCAGGTCCTTGAGAAAGACATTTCTGGGTATAAAGCTGGCAAGAGGCTTTTACAAAAAGATTTACATCTCAAAAAGGCAGAGGAATTTACAGTTATAAATTTTCTAGATTAAATGCTCTGAGAAAAGGGAAGTCAGGGTCCAGAGTCAGGAAGGAGCCTGTCCAAATTTTGGTCAAGCTGAAGGGACTGTCAGCGCTGTCCTGGTTACCTCTCTTGATTAAACTGAGTCCCAGTTTCTCAGACCAGTATCTTTCTCTGCCTTGAAGATACTCAGTAAAACCTCTACTAGTACTTCAGATGTACAGTAAGTGTTCTATCAACTACAGTTAGATTCTATAATTTGTATTGCTTATCTGAAGAAGCAGTCAACATGAAATTAAATGAAATCCATAGGAAGTGAACTAATTATCTCTATAAGACCAGCGTATGGTAAGAACAGTGATAAAGAGGCCCAAATCATAGAATCATGTACTAGTTAGACCTGTTAATTCTGTTCAGTTCTAGGGTTACAAACCATATCCTCATTCTCCACTACACATTTTCACTATTCATATTATTTATTGCCATTGGAATAATAAAAGATTCCAAAAATTCTAGGAGAGATGATTATAAAATGAAAAAATCAATCCTTCAAGGTGTTCAGGAATCCCCTGGGAGCTCAAAAATAGAATTCCCCTGTATGCATATGTGATTAGGTCTATTTTTCAAAGAAGGTGGTCCATTGCCTGGCTTTTCTAAGTGTGAGTATGGACCTGCAGCCATGGCATCACCTGGGAGCTTGTTGGATATATTTACTCTCAGGCCTCAACCCAGATCTACTCAATCAGAATCTGCGTTTCCAAGGAATCTGTTGGCGATGGGTACATGCATTAGCATTTGAGACCCACTGGTCTATAGCTTTCATTGAATTCACAAAGTATCTGTGATCCCCCAAATGGAGAGGAACTGCTATTGTAGAGTAAGTAGAAGTTGGCTTAATTTTCTTTCCACTGAGTTTAGACATACTACACTAAACTGAAACTTACCCAGTATTTTCCGAGTCCCTATTGTATGCAAATTATGCAAGGAGGTGCAAACATGAATCAGACAATTGCCCTGGGGAGAAGGGCACACTATACTAACAGTCAGTCAACCTCACCAGAGTCCAAGTGATGCACATGGAGTTGATTCACCTCCAGCTCTAGAGGTGATCATGTGACTCAAGCCTGGCCAATCTGAAGGATGCATTCCTTGGGTCATAGTGATTAGTTCAGAGATGGGCATGTGACATTTGAGAGCCAATAGGATGCAATGAGGCTTTTGCTGAAAATCACCTGGAAATGACGTTCCATTCACACTTTCCTGACTTGAACCCAAAGGGATATTGCTTCGTTGTGGGAGGAGCTTGTCTGATAATGGGGCCAATGGAGAGAAAACAGGAAAGAGGCCACAAGAGAAAAATCCATGTCTTGATGACATTATTTTTAAGTTTCTAATCTACTCCTGGATTTTTCTGGTTACAAGAAACAATATGTTCTCTTTTTGTTTAAGCTAATTTTCTGCCATGTTTAATTAAGAATCTAACTGGGATTAATCAGGGTCTAGTAAGTTAAACTCAAGGTCAAGTCCAATTAACGTCAATACCAATTTTCATAGAGATGTTGGAAGAAAGCCAGAATTTCTCAGTAATACCTATACTTGCCAAAAGCTAGGAAAATTGTTCTATAATGCAGAGGCAGCTTTTAAAAAGTATGTGAATTCTAAAAAGAAAATGGGAATAAAGTCTTCACTCTCAATGACATAATGTACAATTTATTGACAAGCCACAGATTACCTAGGATTCATGTAAAATTTATAGGACACAAACCCTGTTAGTAGCTACAAAGTCAGGGAGATCTGATTACCTGGAAATAAAGCCTTCTCATTTATTAATTGATTTATCACACTGTATTATGTTTCTTGAAATTTGGAGACTTTGGGGCTTTTTGATATTTTGAAGAGTTGAAGGATAAAAGAAGACTTTAAAAATGGACAACGAAATTAAAATCCAAGGAAGAACAATTTGTGGAAAACAAATGCTCATCATTTTAATCTGGAGCTGTTACATATCACTGTAACATACTTTATGTGCATTTTTCTCATAAATTAATTAAACAATTTTACTTACATGTCTTTAAATAAATAATGTTATAGTGATTTATATAGTAGGAGTGCAGATGAGGGCACTAAATGATAATAGTAGTATTTTAGTTACTGCTTTATTTTTAATAACATTTGCTTTGGAGGAGCGATATTTTATTCATTGGGCCCAAGACACTGTCTTTCCATCCTTGAAGCTGCCATTCTGGATTAACTAGCTTGGCTAGTTTGGTACCTCCTAAGGAATACATAACATCTGAAAGATGATACTGTGGGATTCTGAAATAGAATTTTGGTACTGCTCCAAAAGAGGAGACAGTTCTGTTTTCGGTTTTCCAGTAGATTTGTAGAAAACAAAGCTAAGTAACCAATGCCTACTCTATCTGTTCTAGTTCAAATACAACTTAGGAATTTGAGAAGACAATAGAAATTAGGAGTTGATGTAATAAAAGCTCTGTCAAACTCTAAGTGGTAGTATTTAAGAGAAACATAAATGCAGACTTTTCTCAAATATAAAGACACTTTGATTCCTATGTTACAGAAGCTTATGTGTAGCGTTTATTTGGGGGTTACACTGATCTGTGCTGAGCTAACTATAGATTAAAGTGAATGGCTTATCAAGAACTTACGTCTTACCTGTGAAACTTCAAAATCTGCCTGGAGATTTCCAGAGGCTAATCCACTTAGGACAACAATTTCATTTTCTTTTGGTTGTTGGACATTCATGGAACTGATAAGTTTTGGAAGATCTGGTGAAACATTGACCAGTTTCTGTAAAGCAAGAATCTTTATTAGTTTAGCTGATTTCTTTTCACCAAATATTACTCACAAACTACTTTACCTTCGGAAATAATACTCACAACTGCTCATACGTACATTAAGATTGCTTAATCTACTAAGATTCTTACTAGAATAAATTTTATAAAATGGAAGCATGCAAGTTTAGATTGAAAGAGAAAATATAAGCTTTGAAAACTCTTTAGTTCTAAATTTTACAAAACTAAACATTTTACAAAGTAAACATAAAGTAAACATTATATTATAGTAATTACTATCCTACCACAGGTATAAACAGTAACTTGGAAAAATTTTCCCTTTAAAGACCTTGCATAAAAGATTTTTTTTTTTTTTTTTTTTTACTAATAATCTTCTGATATGGCTTGGCTCTGTTACCCCATCCAAATCTCATCTTGTAAATGCTATAATTCCCACATGTTGTGGGAGGGACCTGGTGGGAGATGACTGAATCATGGGGGCGAGTCTCTCCCATGCTGTTCTCGTGATAGTGAACAGGTCTCATGAGATCTGATGGTTTTAAAAAGGATTGTTTTCTGTGCAAGCTTTCTCTTTGCCTGCTGCCTTCCACATAAGATGTGACTTGCTCCTCCTTGCCTTCCACCATGATTGTGAGGCCTCCCCAGCCATGTTGAACTGTAAGTTCAATAAACCTCTTTCTTATGAGTCCAATAAACCTCTTTCTTATGTAAATTGCCCAGTATCGGTACGTGTTTATCAGCAGCGTGAAATGGACTAATACATCTCCTGTTCTAATTTTCAATAATAATAATTATAATAAAATTGTGACTAGCATTGATTTTACTCTATGTACTAAGCACTATGCTAGAGCCTGTATATAGGTTAAATCTGACTACATTTAATCTTCACAACAATCCTATATGGATTAGGTACCATTATTCCTTTCATGTTATACACAAGCAGCCTCAGGCCCAGAGATGAGTAACTTGCTCAGTTCATGTAGCTAAATCAGGGCCAAGGTACGCTCTTAGCCATAACAGACGATTATTTCAAATCACTTGCATAAACTCTTCAAACACGCTACTCTTAGATGCCAACTTGCTTTGGCCCTCCCTGCTGTCTCTCTGATGGACTCTGCACCATGATTCTATCAAATAAAATTGTGTGTGCAATTTCTTTTGAAAATCCCATAGTACTACACAGATGATATTTGGGGCTCAGTGAAAATGTGTAATAAATTAGTGGTGTGGGAAACTGGGTTTGAGAAGCTTGAAGTACAGCATTGTCAATATGGGAATAACTGTCAATAACTGAGTAACTGCAGGTCTACTGTTCGGTGAAAATCAAGTGGCAAATCGTGTGCTGTTATACATTAAACAGTATTACACCAAATGGTAAATTCAAACCATTGTCAGCTTTTGGCATGGAATGGCAACCTTATTACAGCACTTAATTATTCCCATTGTATCAGCAGGCTCTAGTTCCAGAGGACTGAATAGATCTTCAAGTCTTTGCATACTGTCAAGCATTTACATCAGGGCCCTCACGGCCTTGGATGTGCTTGGGGAATTTAGCTGCAACAGGATGCAAAAAGTTCAAGCCATGGATACAGATGAAGCATTTGATGAAAGCAGCAGGAAGAAGCAAATCTGAGAGACAGAGGGGAGGGTTGGCTGGTATTAGCAGGTTTTGGAAAAGTCTTGGAAAAGTCATCTACAAATAGCCATTTTAAGGCACTGATGGGCAAGAGGATGTGTGCCTGCTTGGACAGTTCTGCCTACATGGTGTCTGGACGGAGGGAGAGGGAAACAAAGAACAAAGGTGACTAAGATGGCGTACTTCCAGGTTCTTCATCACCAACTTTCCCGTGCCCAGGAAAGGCACAGGTCAGCTGTGCAGGCACAGCATGACATCCGACCAAGGAAACCGAAACCTACCTGACCATGCCCACCACACAGCCCTCCACCCGCCCGCATCCCGCCTACCTCCCTCCCACTCCCAGGCCCAAGACATAAAAGCCGCTCCTGGCAGGCGCGGTCGCGAACTTCCTCGGCCGCCTCCTCATACGCGGACCCAGGAACCTTGCCCGAGAACGCCGGAGCGACTTCCTCGGCCTCCACTGCTGGAGACTGGAGAACTTCGCCCTTTCTTCGTTCACATTGGCTAGCTAATAAAGTTTCTTTTTACCTTGCCTACTTGCCTTTTCTCTGGCACCTGCTCTGGTGGTCGCATAAAACAAATCAGTTGGTGCTGAAACCTGGGAGGAGACCCCTCCTCAGGGGCCCCCAAGGTCCAAGGAGCCTCCTCCTTCCATGTCGTGGACGGACCAGGACCTAGACATCGCTTTCCACACCTCCAAGTCTCCTAGGGGTGAGTACCTTTTGCCTCCCTCTCATATTCCTTGGCCAGAAGTCCTGCGCAGGCCCAACGTTTTTCTTTTGGTCACCAGGTGACCCACAGGAGAGTTCCCAAAGGTAGAGACGT
This sequence comes from Piliocolobus tephrosceles, assembly GCF_002776525.5. NCBI lineage: Eukaryota > Metazoa > Chordata > Mammalia > Primates > Cercopithecidae > Piliocolobus > Piliocolobus tephrosceles. The sequence goes on from NC_045444.1 coordinate 114,499,056, forward strand.
CTGCCCAAAGGAACTCCATTCCAGTCCGTGTGAGACACGTCCAGGACGGAGACGTCTGCCTGGAGGTAATCTCCATTCCGGCTCCAGGAGCCTCCCACCGGTCTCTAGTGGCTCCAAAGGATGCTTTGTAGCCAGGTAGAGTTCGGTTTCCATTTCTGCCTTTAGGCGAGAGGAAGGCAATGGGAAACCCTCAATCCAAAATACCTAGAGACTCCCCTTTAGGGTGTCTTCTAAAAAACCTCAAAACTTTACAATTAGAACAAGATCTTAGGCGAAAGCAACTGGTGTTCCTCTCCACTGTGGCGTGGCCACAATATAAATTAGACAACCAGTCTCAATGGCCGCCTGAAGGCACTCTAGACCGTAACATTTTAATCGATCTCAGTAATTTCTGCCGACACTTTGGCAAGTGGTCCAAAATTAACTATATACAAGGATTTTGGGCCTTGCGTTCTCATCCGGACTTGTGTGGCCAGTGTTCCTTGGCACAAGTCATGCTGGCTAAGGATGCAGGCCTAACAAAGTCCAAAAAGGAGGAGTCATCCTTCCTGTCTGACTTGCCGGAAGACCTTACTTCCCCTCCCTCCTTTCCACTCCCACCGTATACTCCACCTCCCCCTTCCGCTCCGGCCCCACCTTCCCTCTCGACTCCACCTTCCCCTTCCGCTCCTGCTGTTGTTCCACCCTCCTCCTCAGTCCCTCCCACCATTGTTGAGGCTGCACCTCCCTCCAACCCCTCGGCACTTCCGCCTGGTCACCTTAGTTCGCCTATATCTGCCCATACCTGCTCTAAAGATTGCCTAACTACCCTCGCTCCTACTCCCACCCTATCCAACAACCCCCCTGCGGTCTTAGCACCCTTGCGTGAGGTGGCCGGAACAGAGGGCGTGGTTAGAGTTCATGTTCCCTTCTCAGTAGCAGATCTTTCAAAAATTGAAAAATGTTTAGGAGATTTTTCTGCCAATCCTGCAATTTACACCAAAGAATTTAAGTACCTTTGCCAGGCCTATGATTTAACCTGGCATGATCTCCATGTTATTCTTACCTCTACACTAAACCCTGAGGAGCAAGAGTGCATCCTATCGGCTGCCAGGCAGCATGCCAACCAACTATACTTAACAGACCCTGCCTTCCCAGTAGGGGAACAAGCAGTCCCCTCTATAGACCCAGACTGGGACTATCAAATGGGCCAGCCAGGCCGCCGAAGATGAGATATGATGACTCAATGTCTTCTGGCCGGTATGCAGGCAGCCTCAAATAAGGTGGTAAATTTTAATAAACTAAAAGAAATTATTCAAGGTCCAGATGAAAATCCAGCCACATTTCTAAACAGGCTAACTGAAGCATTAACTCAATACACTCGGTTAGACCCAGCTTCCCCAGCCGGGGCCACTATTCTAGCATCATATTTTATTTCGCAACCGGCCTCAGATATTCGGAAAAAACTCCAAAAGGCAGAGGGTGGACCCCAAACTCCTATTCAAGATCTAGTCAAGTCGGCCTTCAAGGTCTGTAACTCCAGAGAGGAAACGGCTGAGGCCCAATGACAGGCCCGCCTAAAGCAGAAGGTACAGCTCCAGACTCAAGCCTTAGTTGCTGCTTTGCAGCCTAACCTTAATCCAAAACCGGAGAGCAAAACCCCCAGAGGTTCAAAGACAGCAAACGGGGCTTGCTATAAATGCGGTGACCCAGGGCATTGGGCTAAGTGTCCCCAGAGTCCCCAGCTGCCTAGGCCAACGCGGCCGTGCTACAAGTGTGTAGTAGCTGGACACTGGGCTACAAAGTGTCCTAACCCTCGTCTGCCAACAACTCCTTGTCCAGCATGCCAGGAAGAAGGGCACTGGAAGTCAGACTGCCCCACCCTGAAAACAGCCATGGCGCCTCAATGTGATGTCCCTTCTCAGGACCCTGGGAGCTCCTTCCAGCTCTTACATCTGGACGACGACTGAAGGTGCCGGGACTCGGGGACCCCCATCACCCTCGCCGAGCCACGGGTAACTCTCCTGGTAGCAGGTAAGACAATTAATTTTTTAATCGACGGTGGGGCTACCTACTCTGTTTTGCTGTCTTTCGAAGGGCCTAGCCTTCCCTCCAATATTTCTGTTGTAGGAGTCAATGGCTCCCCGTCCAGCCCTCGGAAAACTCCGCCTCTTAATTGCTGCCTGGCCAACAACTATTTTGGGTACTCGTTCCTCATCATCCCCTCATGCCCCACTCCTCTACTAGGCTGAGATGTCTTAAGTCAACTGAAAGCCTGTGTCTCCTTTCCTACTAGCGACCCCCACCCCACCCGCCATCTGCTTCTAGTATTGACTAACTCAAATGACTCCAACAAGCCTACTAACCCTTTCCCTGGTTTCCCCATTCTGGTAGACCCCCAAGTGTGGGACACCTCCACTCCTGTCATGGTGGACCATCATCCACCAATACTTACAAAACTTAGAAACCCATCTCAGTTTCCAACTGGCCCACAGTTTTCTCTCTCTCCACAACACCTACGTGGACTAAAACCAATCATTACCAGGTTACTCAGCCAACACATCCTCATCCCCACTCATTCTCCCTGCAACACCCCAATCCTACCTGTAAAGAAGGCGGATGGAACTTTCCGGTTAGTGCAAGATCTTCGTCTTATCAACGAGGCTGTTTGCCCCACCCATCCAGTAGTCCCCAATCCTTATACCCTTCTTTCTCTCATCCCACCTAACACAACACACTTTACTGTGCTAGAGCTAAAAGATGCATTTTTCTCTATTCCCTTACATCCAGATTGTCAGTTTCTCTTTGCTTTTACATGGGAAGATCCAGACACCCATACCTCCACCCAACTGACGTGGACAGTGCTTCCCCAAGGGTTTCAAGACAGCCCCCATTTCTTTGGGCAGGTCCTAGCAAAAGACTTAGCCTCCTGTCCTCTTACCAATAGTGAAATTCTCTAATACGTAGATGACCTTTTACTCTGTAGTCCCACGAGGCAGGACTCTCTTTTAGACACTGCAATCCTCCTTAATCATCTAGGATCCAAAGGTTACCGACTATCCAAACACAAAGCTCAACTCTCACAACAATGTGTTATATATTTAGGTATTGAAATCACTCCTACAACACGCTTACTTACCACAGACCGTTTAACTCTAATACAAAATCTTTCTCCTCCCCAAGACACTAAGGAAATCCAATCCTTCCTAGGCCTAGTGGGGTTTTTCAGACACTGGATCCCTAATTTCGGAATCTTAGCTAAACCTCTATATGCAGCTGTTAAGGAGACTCCCCAAGGACCTTTGTCTAACCCGAAGTTAATCTATAAACATTTCACTTACTTAAAAAACTGCCTTCTCTCACACCCTACTCTCTCACTCCCAGACTTCCAACGCCCCTTCCAGCTGTTCACGGATGAAAGACAAAAAGTTGCTGTTGGCCTTTTAGCCCAACCTATAGGCACCACCTACTGCCCCGTGGCATATTTATCTAAACAACTAAATCCCACCGTACAAGGATGGCAGCCCTGCCTTCGGGCCCTAGCAGCAGCAGCCTGCCTAACCCAGGAAGCAAAGAAACTCATTAGAGGTTGCAACCTAACAGTCTTCTCTACTCATCGCCTTCAAGTTCTCATTGCCCACAAAAGTATTAGCCATTTAACCCCGTCCAGACTCCAACTCTTTCACCTCTTGTTCATAGAAGACTCCACCATTGCCCTAGGAGTCTGTTCCTCTCTAAATCCAGGAACCTTACTTCCTGACCCTCTCAAGCAACCTCATACTGAACACTCCTGTCCAGAACTTTTAGAGGCCCAACCACCTAGTCACTTACATTTACATGACCAGCCCTTAGACGGCTCACAGTTAACCCTATTTGTAGATGGCAGTTCCTTTATAAATTCTCAAGGAAACAGACAGTCAGGATACACGGTAGTTACATCTTCTACTGTACTAGAAGCTAAGCCTTTACCACAGGGAACGACATCACAGCAGGCAGAACTTACTGCACTAACTAGGGCTCTCCTCCTATCCAGAAGAAAAACGGTAAACATATACACAGACTCTAAGTATGCCTTCTTGATTGCACACACCCATTCTGTCATCTGGAAAGAGAGAGGGTTCCTAACCACCAGTGGCAACCCTATAGTCAACAAAAAACAAACACTCAAACTGCTAGATGCTTTATCAGTGCCTTCCAGAGCAGCCATCATACACTGTAAAGGTCATCAGACTCCATCTAACCCGGTGGCGGCTGGCAATAATTTTGCCGACACCACTGCCAAATCAGCTGCCGGATTCTCCACTGCCACACTTCCTTCTGTTTGTTTTCTTTCTCCTCAATATACCCCTAATTATACCCAAGAAGAAAAGACCAAACTATTACAAGATTCAACAGCCAAACTAGCCGCAGACAATTGGATTTACCTCAATAATAAATTAGTTATTCCTAAAACTCAACTCCACACCATTCTAAAAGACATACATAACTCCCTACACATAGGACCCAAAGCTCTATATAACCTCCTAAGCCCCCTCGTTCACTGCCCACACTCATGAAACACCTAATTATAATCAATCAACAGTGCTCCACATGCCTCAAGTCAAACCCTCAAGGCGCATTGCGCAGCCCTCATCTGAGCCATCAACTCAGAGGGCACCAACCAGGCGAAGATTGGCAGATTGACTTTACCCACATGCCAAAAGAAATTATATAAGAAATATAAGATCTCTTGACCCTCGTTGATACCTTCTCAGGATGGATATATAAGAAATTCAAATATCTCTTGACCCTGGTTGGTACCTTCTCAGGATGGATAGAAGCCTATCCTACTATAGGAGAAACTGCCAATATAGTTGCTTCCACACTTACTGAACACATTATTCCTAGGTTTGGCCTCCCACTCACTCTCCAGTCTGACAACGGCCCAGCATTCATCTCCAAAGTAGTCCAGCAGGTGGCGACCCTCCTACACATTACCTGGAAACTCCACATCCCTTATAGACCTCAGTCCTCCAGTAAAGTAGAGAAGGCCAATGGGCTCATCAAGCAGCAACTCACCAAACTCTCCCTCGGAACTCGATAATCGTGGGTAACTCTCCTTCCCCTGGCCCTAACCCAGCTGCGAGCAGCCCCATGGAGTTCGACAGGCCTCAGTCCGTTCGAACTAGTCTACGGCCGGCCCCTCACCCTCCAGCAGTTACCCACCCTTTCCTCCCCGCTAGCAAATTATCTTCCATACCTAACCCTCTTAAGACAACTCCTAAGACAACATGCCGAACTAGCACACCCCCCTCCAACAGACACCTGTAACTCACATCTCTCTCTTAGGCCAGGGGACCAAGTATATTTAAAAAATATCCAAGCCAAAGATCTTCAGCCCAGGTGGAAAGGCCCATATACTGTCCTCCTATCCACATACACAGCAGCCAAACTTCTAGGACACAGGCACTGGGTCCACGTATCACAACTAAAGAAAGCCCCCACAGAAGACAATCAGTGGACATCTACTAGACTTGCCCCTTCCTGCCTCAAACTCACCAAACTCCCTTGACCACCACATGTTCCCTTACCTCTTACGCTTATCCTGATTTCTCACCATACTCTATATAAACATAACCGAATTCCAGTATATTACCCCAGATCCCTACTTGCCCTCAGATCATAGCCCATCACAGTGGTTTTCCTACTTACTCACCTTTATAGAACATCTCCAGTGGCAAGGTGTACTCTGCGGTTACACTCAAGATGAAGTCTTATTTTATACTTATATTACTATTTTTCTCTTGCACTCCAATCTCCATTACTAACCCCACTTTTGTATGGAGATTCTCTATAATTGAAACTTGGTCAGAGAACAACAAACAACATTCACAGCTACAAGGCACTGCAGCCCAAGGCTGTCAGTCCCTCCTCACCATAAATTTCACCCTCGCTTCTCGCAAAGATAGATGGCCTAACCCATTTCTCTGCTTTCTATATGACCAAACAGAATATAATTGTAAAAACTACTGGCAAGAAACAAACCTAGGATGCCCCTATCAATATTGTAAAATCCACTATGTACATGAGGGTGATCACTTCTTCACCCAGCACGTGCAGTCTGTACCCTATCAATATCAACTAAATATCTGAGCCCCGTGGGACCCCCAATGGGCGGACGGAGTATGAGGAGGACTCTACGCTAGGTGGCCAGCTTCATATCCAACTGCCACCCTCTTGATCAAAAGGACACTAGTCCAACAGGAAAACTCCCTCCCTAAAAATATAAAACACCTACAAAATTTAACCTTAGCCATACAATCACAAGAACAGGCCCTACAAGATCAACTACACTCCTCCATACAAGATCAACTACACTCCTCCATACAAGATCAACTACACTCCTTCCTACAAGATCAACTACACTCCTCCAACAAAGACCCCTTCTCATGGTTAAAGCTAGTCCGTCAAGGGTTAAACTTAACATGGGCAGCTAACATAACACATCTCTCCCACTGTTTCCTCTGTGCAGCCCTTAAAGAAGCCCCCTTAGTGGCAGTCCCTTTACCAACTGCTTTCAAGGCTACAACTGGCTCTACAAGCACCTCCCAAAAACCGTTTTTGCTATACCAAACCCCAAAAAATCCAATCCTCCCTTTATACCACTATACCAAAACCCAAAAAATCCAATCATCCCTTTCTGCTACTCTGCCCCAAACTCCTCCTTGTGTAAGTACACCCAACCACCCAATAAGATCCAGACGGCCCCTGTTGGAGGTTATTTCTGGTGTAATAAAACCCTCTTCAAGGTCCTTAACCACACATCCATCAGCCAATCCCTCTGCGTCCCAGTGTCCTTAGTACTCAGTTTAACCCTATATAGCAAAGCAGAAGTAGCTGAACTCACCTTACAATTTAACTCTCCTCCTAATAATCTCCAAAAACGGGCCATCTTCCTTCCCTTAGTCATCGGGATTTCCCTAGCCTCCTCCTTAGTGGCGTCAGGACTTGGAACTGGGGCTCTTGCCTACTCTGTACAATCTACCCGATCTCTAACTGCCCAAATTCAAGAAGCTATAGAGGCGTCGGCTGAAAGTCTAGCCTCTTTACAACGTCAAATCACTTCAGTGGCTCAGGTGGCAGCACAAAACAGAAGAGCACTAGATCTACTCACAGCAGAAAAAGGAGGAACATGTCTTTTCTTAGGAGAAGAATGTTGCTATTACATAAACGAATCAGGTCTAGTTGACACTAATATCCAAACCCTAAACCAGATTAAAACAGAACTAAAGAACTACAACACTCCCTCAACCCCAGGTCCATCTATATGGTTATTACCGGAAATGCAACAGATGCTCCCATTCCTCATCCCTATACTAATTCTCTGTCTTATCCTATGTTTTGCCCCCATCTTAATCAAATTTCTCCGAGCCAAAGTTCAAGAGATCACCTGTGTCGCCTTCAACCAGATGCTCCTACATCCTTACATCCAGGTGCCAACCATGGACCCTCATGACAATGCCCCCTGACAGCAGGAAGCAGCCGGACAGACAACGACGCCCCCAATCATCATAATCAATAAAAGGTTGGACTGTCTGGACGGAGGGAGAGGGAAACAAAGAACAAAGATGACTAAGATGGCGTACTTCCGGGTTCTTCATCACCAACTTTCCCACGCCCAGGAAAGGCACAGGTCAGGTGCGCAGACGCAGCATGACGTCCGACCGAGGAAACCGAAACCTACCCGACCGCGCCCACCACACAGCCCTTGACCCACCTGCATCCCGCCTACCGCCCTCCCACTCCCAGGCCCAAGACATAAAAGCTGCTCCCGGCAGGCGCGCAGCGCGAACTTCCTCGGCTGCCTCCTCATATGCGGACCCAGGAACCTTGCCCGAGAACGCCGGAGCGACTTCCTCAGCCTCCACTGCTGGAGACTGGTGAACTTCGCCCTTTCTTCCTTCACATTGGCTAGCTAATAAAGTTTCTTTTTACCTTGCCTACTTGCCTTTTCTCTGGCACCTGCTCTGGTGGTCGCATAAAACAAATCACATGGGAAAGCAAGTTTCACAAATGTAAAAAGGGCAAACTGTAGAGGGTAAGTGCTAGGGAAAGGGTCAGGGAAATGGACTGTAATGAAACTATCTAACCAAAGAGTCTCCTACAAAATGAGCATTATTTACAGATGAAATCAAGTTGAATAGTCCTTGTAATCACCTCCTGGACAGCTTGAGTTTCAAATGTTACCTGTTGCAGGTGCTCTGTACTGCATTCATCCTTGTTCACATCAAGATTCACAAAGCAGACCTGGGAAAGAGGGCAAAAATAGTACATTAAAGTCAAAACCTGACTGTCTTTTTAGAAGAAAGAAAGCCGGAATCAGCTGGGGCAAATGCTTTGGGAATCTTCCACATCTTAGACAGTTTGGCATAGAAATAGTCATTTCGGGGAGGGCGTGGTGGCTTATGTCTGTAATCCCAGCACTTTAGGAGGCCGAGGAGGGCGGATCACAAGGTCAAGAGATCGAGACTATCCTGGCCAACATGGTGAAACACTGTCTCTACTAAAAGTACAAAAATTAGCTGGGCGTGGTGGCACACGCCTGTAGTCCCAGCTACTCGGGAGGCTGAGGCAGGAGAATTGCTTGAACCCGGGAGGTGGAGGTTGCAGTGAACTGAGATCGTGCCCACTCCAGCCTGGCGACAGAGTGAGACTGCATGGGAGGGCGAGAAAAAAAAAAAAAGAAAGAAAGAAAGACAGAAAAAAGAAAGAAAAAAAGAAATAGTCATTTCACTTTTGAGCCTCTAAATAGCTCTTCAGCACCCTACTCAGCTTCCCACTGGTTACAACAAATGCCCTCTTCCTTTTATGGCCCAACATACTAAAAAAGGCTGCTTGTATTAGAGCGAATAGAACAGTTACAACAAAATCTTGAAGTTTATAAGGTGTTATCAATTCTCATGAAATAGGAAAAATAACTTTTCATGCTCTAAGGCTGTTTGTAATTGCAATAAATACTTTTCTCTATTTTTTCCTTTCCACTTCTCATTTTTGCTCCTTTTCTCCACCCACTTTTAATATAGTGCATAATAAACCAGAACTCCTCTTTGCCACATTGTTTTAGTTCATTTTACTTTATTTTACCTTGTTATACAATTTGCCTCTTTGCTAGCCATCTTGGATAAATGTCTGAATGGGTTAGTCTAAAAACAATAGCCATAATATTAAACAATAAATCTAAACAACAATGAAACATTGCTATAAAGTCATATGCTGCATAATGAACAATATTTTGGTCAAGAACTGATCACGTATACAACAGTGGTCCTTTAAGATCATAATACCGTATTTTTACTGTTTTTACCTTTTCTATGTTTACATGTTTAGATATACAAATATTTAATGATTGTGTTTCAGTTGCCTGTGGTATTTAGGACAGAAACATCTGTCCCGGTTTATAGCCTAGGAGTAATAGGTTATGCCATATAACCTAGGGGTACAGTAGGCTATGCCATCTAGACTTGTGTAAGTACAGTCTATGATGTTCAAACAGTGACAAAATCACCTAATGATGCATTTCTCATAACATGTCCCCAACAGTAAGTGACTTATGCCTGTAATTTAAATCTCAAACATATCCCATAGTTAGAGAACTACTATGAGCATTCAGATGGGGTTGGAGAAAAGAAAGTTAAAGTTTCAAAGAGGTTAGCTATGTGTTTGAAAGATAAAAAGACTTTTGTTGGATAGGGAATGGATGGGGACCGTCACTAGTGGGTTGGACAGACAGCATGATTAATACTTTGAGGTGAGAAGGTGTAACACGCTGTCAAGCAACAGGCAATAAGAGAATCTGATTGCAGGCAGGCCTAGAGGAAGGGAAGTGTCGGTAATTAGGTCTAGTTAGGTTTGTGCTAAATGAGAAGATGCAAATGAGGTTCTTTAATACTTTGCTAAAAATCATCCAAAGGTTTTTATTTCTAACAAGTTGATTTGATGATATAAAACTGAGAACATTAGTTACCTGGAATTTAGTTAGACATTTGAACTTTCAGATGCCTGCAAATATATGGGGATTTCTGATCTTAGTTACTTTTTAGGGTCATGGTTTCTTAGTCTATCTTTTTTCTTTTTGAGGTTAAAAAAATAATGGAAAGGTTTTGAGAAAGATCTTAAAAACTGAAACAGAAGTATAAAGATCACGTCTGCTTTAGTCCCAAAGAATAAGAGATCGCTTCAAGTTTCATGGACTCATGAGATCCTTGAAGTGCAACCCTAGGGTGCACCTAGGGTTGCACTTAAATCTGCCTGTTAAATGTTAACAGGCAGATTCTTAAATCTGCCTGTTAA
>NC_045444.1:114509373-114557073 GCF_002776525.5 Piliocolobus tephrosceles
TCTGCCTGTTAAATGTTAACAGGCAGATTCTTAAATCTGCCTGTTAAGAATAACTTGTGTTGTGGGAAGTCAGGGACCCCGAATGCTCCCGATAACTTGATGGGCATTAGGGAGAAGAAAGGGCATAAAATGACCCACACTCTCATCAGAAGTTATTTTTAGTCTGGGTTAATAAGATGGAAAAACAGGAAGAAATTGGCACGAGTCTCTTTGCAGACAGTGCAAATGGAAGCATAAATAGAAGATGGAGCTCAGAAGCAGTTCATGATCTAGGGAAGTTTGAGAATATTCATATAATAATTGAAACTTTGCCCTTGGAAAACTAGTTCAATATCCAACAGTTCTTGGGGACTTTTAATAACATGCAACTGGGACTGGAGGTATTGAATTGATGAGAAGATTTTCCATTCACCTTAAAGAAAGGCCCATTACCTTGCCCCTGGGCATGACAAAGCTTTTATTATCCTGCATCACAGTGGGAGAGGGCAAAGCAGAGACCAGAAAGCAAAGAAAGGCATTTATAGTAACAATTTGTCTGCCCTCCAATATTTTCTTGAGTTCTCTGAGGATGAACTCTCTTTTCACCCATTCTAGGCTACTAAATGAAACTCTGCCTACACCTGAAGGACACTCTCCACATTTGCTAGCTGAACCAAGATAAAAACAAAGCAAGACACAAACCGACTTCTTGCTTACACTTCTTATGCACATCTTTCAATATCTTGGTAGTAGGGTATGATCCAGGCTTCTTAGGGCCTGATATGCATGCAATGTGAGGCCTTCTTTAAGAAATGGAATAACGGTCGATTGTGGTGGCTCATGCCTGTAATCCCGGCACTTTGGGAGGCCAAGGCGGGTGGATCATGAGGTCAAGAGATCGAGACTATCCTGGTCAACATGGTGAAACCCCATCTTTACTAATAATATAAAAATTAGCCAGGCTTGGTGGCGTGCGCCTGTAATCCCAGCTACTCCAGAGGCTGAGGCAGTAGAATCACTTGAAGCTGGGAGGCAGAGGTTTCAGTGAGCCAAGATCATGCCACTGCACTCCAGCCTGCCAACAGAGCAAGACTCCATCTCATGGGAAAAAAAAAAAAAAAAAAAGAAAAGGAATATTCTAAATTAGGTGTGAGAGTGAATATTTACTTATTTAGAAGGAAAAAAGGAATCACAAGAAAGCTAGAACTTAAAAGGGCTGGCAAATACTAAAAACATAAAAACTGCCAGAAATATGATATCTAATCGACTGCCCAATGCACCTCCATAATAGGTTTTTTTTTTTACATTTTTGACTAAATACTCTTTGGTCACTTCTTCATGTGAAAGCAATATTGAAACATTGTCTTCTCTAAAGAAACTAGAAAAATAAGCCAGTTTTCCTCTAATATGGTTGACTGACTTTTTTAACTTCTAAATTTTTATTGAAAATATGTTTTTCAGCTTATTGTCAAATTCAGTGGGAAACTGCTATACAGTTCCTTTCATATATGAGTTGTCATAGGCATACTCACTCTTTGTACTACCTTTACAGTTTCATACTCTAAAGACATAATTTGGATTGATTCTCTTTTGTGTGATTTCCATGAAAAAAATACATCATGCATTTCTGATTTTCAGTGCTGTACTATCAAATGAATGCCCACCAAGAGGAAATTTCTGCCTGACTAGGCCTCAATGAGGACCCAATTTTGCACTTCAGTTTTACATGTCTGATGACTGGAAGAATTTTACACGAGTAGCTTCTGGCATGTAAACCTTGTTTTCTCTCACTGCTCACATATTTTTGGTATTGGAAACTGTAGGACATGCTCACACTATCCCTGACCTGGCACATTCGTGTTGCAGTGTCTGGCTGGGTTACCACTCTTGATGGTAGCAGCATTCCTGGAAGTCATTGCTATATGTGGATGGCTAGCAATCACTTAACTGTATGTGAAAGTGATATCAAGCCACATAAATATATCATGTAAACACAACCCCCTCAATTTCCCTTAAGCCAGAGCCCAATAACACCTGTGGTCACTCCAGTGACTCTCAGTATGGGGGGAGGTAAGAGGTAGTAGGAGTCGAAATGGAAAGAGATAATCAAAATTAAAATATCTTACTTTGACTATTTTACAAAAACGCATAGCCATGTGAATACATTGACAGGCCCTGTCCCAAGGGCCTTGAAACTGGGGCCTCTGCATATTAACAGCCCTGAAACCTAAATTTTGATAGTTTTACAGTAAATCCACTTCTTGATGAAATGGACCCTGTGACTGGATTGCTCTTAGCAAGTTTTCAATCTCTACAAACTGGGGCTATTAATTGAGATTTAAGCGACCACTAATGCTGAAGTCCAACGAGAATATAGGACCAGGCTCTGTCTAGTAGAGCTGGGGAGTGGTGAGCCTGGATTAGGAGGCCTTGATGAGGAGACTGAATGTTTGATGAGGAGATCGAATGTCTCCAAAGTGCATGGTGTCAATCCTGGGTGCTGAGAAGACAGACAATACAAGGCATTGTTCTTGCTCTTGGGAGTTATGATCTGTCTGAAGGCAGGATATGTCCTTAAAGTGACAGAAACATCATGGGCCGTGTGTGCTGGAGAAGGGAGTTGGGAGAACAGGGTCAATCATGAACATGTTTACAGTGTTATTACAGGAGGAAACTTTTGGTAGTGGGAAACTGAAATAAAGTTTTTTATTTATTTTGTTTTTTGCAGGAGCAGTTAGGGTGAATGTTATGTGTGACTAAAATGATAAAGCCCGGAAGATTCTGCATTACGGTTCCATGAGCTGGAGAGAATCCTGTCGGTGTGGAGGCTAGGGCTGCATGCTGGATGGAGAATAAGGCATAAGTACTGTGATGCTTTTGCATTATCTGTAAAATGCCTGCATGAGCAAATCCAAATATGCCACATGACCTAAGAAAGGATTTTTTAAAGTATGTATTTTTACATAATTATTCTTTTTTCTTGAACATAGAAGTGGTTGATTTTCCTGCAGCCTTCACAACCTGTTAGTTCATGAGGGCAGGCCCTGTCCATCACTCGATTCCCAGTGCTCAGCATGGCGCCAAGCATCTGGCAGATGCTCAATAAATTCTCGTTGGTGAGTGCAGGTGACAGGTGTACAAGAGAAAGGGACATTTGTAATAATCATTTCCCTTATTTATAGAATGAATTCCAGTGTAGTCAATAAACAGTTTTCTTCCCGTAAAGGTATAGGGAATATGTAGAGAAGCTACAGAAGAATTAAATGAGCGAATAACCCAGCTATTGGCTCCTATTTCCAGTACTTAGATTAGCTTCTTTTTCTCACAAAGAAGGATTTGCTAAAAAATAGAAGAAGACAAAATGTTGAGAATCATAAGTGTAATAAAGACACATAAAAGGTGCTAACATTTTTCTTGGAATGGCAGCTCCTTTCTCTTCACATCAAATACATTTCTTTTGTGTATTTGTGCACGTGTCCTTACTGAGACCACCTGCAGACATACTCAGCTGAAGCAGATGGAAATACACATCATCCCAAAAGCATACAAGCACTTCTTCTCTTGCTTTCTTAACAGAGCTAATCTTGTGGTTGTACTCTATCTTTTACACTCAAATGCTGCTCTTCTATCATTATTATGGTTTTTAAACAGGACATTGCAGGAATAAATGTCACTGAGAAGATGATGCCACCTTATGATTTTGACTTTTATGTAATCTAATAAAATATTCCTCAAAACTACTTATATATAATAAAAATTTGAATGTCTATAGGAAATATACTGCTTTTTTTTAGTATCACGGGTTATTAGCCAAGTAATCTCAGTGATTACTCTTATCTATGACTCTCTTTTCATAAATGAAGCTCCATGTAGGCATTTACAACACTTAAATTTTATTGTGAAATTTTGTTAACTGGTGATATAAAATATAGCTTTGTGAAAAACTGATGTGAGGAAGAGGCTGACATGAAAATCTAGTATTCAATACAAAACAAGTAATTTTTAAGTGGATTGTAATTCACAAAACTTTTTTGAGGCAACTGTATTTCCTAAATAGTTTTATTTGACACAAATAAAGTCAGACGAAATCAGTGCTTTTTATCAGATAAAAATGAGTTTGACTTTTTGAATTGAAAACACGTAGAAACAACTGATGATGACAATTGTTGGGATGAAAACCATATTATAAGTGCAGTTTTATGTTTTCATGTATTAATTTTAGTCAACATTTTAGACTATTCTGATAGTGAAATGCAATCATTAAGAAATGTCATTGTATTCTGCATCCACTAGGGGCAAATCACTGTGTCAGAGGTCAGATGACACCAAGGTTTTAGGCTAGGAGGTGAGTCCTTTGATTTCCTCTGCTTGAATTTTTTTCATTTTTCCTAAAGTTAGCTAACATCTATTAAGAAAACCTTTTCAGAAAATATTAACCCACAGCATGATGTCGAATTGCCTTAAAATCTAGATATTTGAATGTTGAATATGACCAAATACATACTTACAGTTTTTCTTAGAAGAAAAGCAATTCCTTCTTTTAAGCAGCTTCTAACAATGCAGCCATCTGGCCATGTGGGATATGACAGCATCTCTTAATTTGATGGCATCAAAATGCTGATTTCACAAAGCATCCAAAGAAAACATTGCCTGCTTTCTTTTTCTAACCAAAAGGCTTCTGCTAGATTCAGGACCCTGGACCAAAATTACCTTCTAAAGAATATGACATTTTTTGTGCCTAGGACCATAGGCAATTTTTTTCATCAATGGTATTATGCCACCATGCTGTGGTCATTCTGGAATACATTTGACTGTTTGGGAAAATATTGCATTTATATCCAGTCATTGCTTTGAAGTGATTGCAACCATTACACAAAATGAAATATAAAGTTTTATTGACATTTAAGACTGTCCAGCTTCTCTCCTTTTTTTATTGTCAACATTAAAAATAATGTTGAATTGTAATTCTGGGGGAAACTCCTCAAACAGTTTGTGATAAGAGATACAGTAAAAGGAGTAGAAATACCTAAAATACTAGAGGTCTTTTAACTAAACATACCAGAAGTCAATTTTATTGATAGCTTAAAAAATAAAATTAAAAAATAAGTATATACTCAAGATAGTTACCTATTTTGCCATAAAAATGTAGTGTTTATTGTCTTAGACTTTTCATTTGAATCAAGAGGATACACTTACATGTAATGTCTGATGGACTTTTACTAGATATGTAACACATTATATTTATTTTAGATTTCCATTTTAAAGATCTGTTACTAGCAAGTGTTTCCTTCTTGAAAGTAGGCCCTGAGTAATTATTTGGACCAGACGAAAACTAAAAAATCAGTAGAAAAATGTGTTTCTACACTTCACCTGCTTGGAAAAATGTGCTCTGGGTTATATAAAAATAAAGTGGTAATAGAAAATTAGCATATTAAAAATACACAGTACCGTAAGATGTTTTCCTATATGATTTTTTAGGAATAGCTTTCTTGTGTTTTACCAGCCACTGGCAGTTTCTCTAGCGTGGCTATTCTCTGTTTTCCATCAATCAGCAATTTTTTTGTGGAATTCCACTACATGCCATAGACTCTAAGTTTAAGGCAGATATTCTAGGCACTAATTTCTTTTCTTGGGGATAATCATTTTTATTTCCAAGGGCCCTTAGGAAAATTAAATCGGGATTATCCAAGTATTTGTTTAGAAGACGGTTCTGGGCTGGGCACAGTGGCTCAGACCTATAATCCCAGCACTTTGGGAGGCTGAGGCAGGTGGATCACATGAGTTCAGAAGTTCGAGGCCAGCCTGGCCAACATGGCAAAACCCTGTCTCTACTAAAAATACAAAAATTAGCCGGGCATAGTGGCGCATACCTGTAGTCCAGCTACTCAGCAGGCTGAGGCAGGAGAATCGCTTGAACCCAGGAGGCGGAGGAGGTTGCAGTAAGCAGAGATAGTGTCACTGCACTCCAGCCTGGGTGACAGAGTGAGACTCTGTCTCAAAAAAAAAAAAAAAAAGAAGAAGAAGAAGAAAACGTTCTGCATTCTCTGAAATCTTATGATCACTAGAGGGTATAACCTTGGCTTAGAGTAATTGTATTACTCTATGTAATACAGTGCAGATTTGCTGAATGAATCTAGGCGGTAATGTGGAGCGGAGGACACTGGCCGTGGGAGGGGATGTGCAGATGCTGGCTCTGCTCTCAGCTCCCATGCTGTTGTGAGGAAAGGAGATGGGAGCCATGTCCTGTGGCTTGTGAATTGTCAGGTGAGTCTTAGAAACAGAGCAGCTAGTCATCTTCTACTAGTCGGCAGTCAAAAAGGCTGAACCAGAACTATGAGGACTACTCTTATTTCCCGGAAAAGGGAGAAGAAAGTGAAAGTGGAAATTAAAAGGACCCAAGTAGGAGAGAGCAGAAGAAAAAGAAAAAATAAAACAAAAACAACAACAAAAAACAAGCAATCGTGCAAACAAACAAACCACCAATGGAGCATCACAGGTACTGGCTTACTCCTGGAAGGAGCTGCATTTAGGTCTGAAGACCACCTGGCTCTGTGAGTAAGAACATTTAACCTGCCTGCATGGCACATCAGAATCATGTGGACAGAGTTCTTACATTTGCATGTTCCTGGGCTCTGAACCACAACTATTTCATCAAAATCTCTTGGGTTGGGGCCTGGGGATATTTACCCAATTATTTATCAGTTCTTACTTTCATTGTGTATTTATTTTTTAAAGACAATGGCTTTATTCAGATCTAATTTACATACCATATGACATGTCCATTTAAAGTGTGTGATTCAATAACTTTTAGTATATTCATCATTTCTAAAAGAAGCTATATCCATCAGTAGTCATTCTCCATTTCCCCCAAATACCCTCTTTCCAGTCCTAGGCAACTATTAATCTACTTTATATTTCTATAGATTTGTTTGTTCTGGAAATTTAACATAAATAGAATAATATAATATGTAGTTTTTTGGTGACTGAGATAGACTATTTATAAAGAACAGCCATTTCTGAGAACATAAAACAATTAAAATTTGGCTCCTTGGCTGTAATTATTTTTTTCTGCCACCCAAATTAATTCCATTTACTTGGCATAAGTATTTACTTCTGTTTAATTACATAAACATTATGCTATGACCTAAGACATTAAATTGCCTTTTCTAAACCTTTATTACTTATATATAAGAACAGAATGTTATTTTGTTTTTCAGGGCTATGGAACATTTAATTGAGAAATGACTTCCCTCTTGTTCCCAGAGGCGTTTACGACTTAATGGAGATAAATGGATGCTAGCATTATGGGTACTGCCTGTCATCATGTGTTATAATACCACGGAATGATTGCAAGGAATATGCAATAGGTATCCAACGACATATATGAAGTTACAAAAAGACTGCAATTTAAAACGGAAATATAGGCAGGTTAAAAATATCAAGCATTCCCTAGTCATTATTACTGATTAAATTTCCAATATGAATAATGCTGAGAGAACTTATAGATCTGCAGAAAACAGATCCTTTATTATTAGAGAAAAAAATGTTGGATGAGAATGAGCAAATGCCAGCTTTTATGTGCAGATCAAACACTTGAATCCAAGGCATAATTTCAATTTCTCGACACAATGTATGAAAGGATACATAGGTTAGTTTTATTTTAAACGTTTAGAAGAGTTAATTGAGGATGCACTTTTTTGTTTTGTTTTGTCTGAGATGGAGTCTCGCTTTGTTGCCCAGGCTGGAATGCAGTGGCACGATCTTGGCCCACTATAACTTCCACCTGCCAGGTTCAAGCAATTGTCCTGCCTCAGCCTCCTGAGTAGCTGGGACTCCAGGCATGTGCCACCATGCCTGGCTAATTTTTGTAGTTTTAGTAGAGACAAGGTTTCACCACGTTGGTCAGGCTAGTCCTGAACTCCTGACCTCAAGTGATCCACCCATCTTGGCCTCCCAAAGTGCTGGGATTACAGGTGTGAGCCACTATGCCTGGCTGAGGATGTAGTTTTCATTGATGTTAAAAACCTCATCAAATAATTGACAAAAGTCTTTCTCAGGTACAGTGAGACAACCTAACTTTGACTATAGTGTAAGAAAAAATGCCATAGACATGATAAATTGAATATAAATATTGCATGCTTTACAATTTTGTAGAATTTTGTGTTTTAACTCTTCCACTAAGCTTCTATTAAAGACTTTTTCACCTTTAAAGTAATAAAACATAATAACATCTAGTGGTTGCTTTCTCCCTCTTCTGAAAGTCATACACATTTGCACAGAGAAAATATGAAAAAGAAAAGGTAGAAAATCATGTTTGTAATCTGGATAGCTCAATTATTTTAGAACAGATAAAAGACAATTTATATACTTAGAATCATGGAGAATAAGTGATAGTGACCTTAATTTTAAAATGCAAATAGTTTATCTAAACTAAACATCTAACTTTCCTCTCTCATATGTTTGACAACCAAACTACTAAATAACTCCAAACTTTACCTCTCCAAGAAGCCTCAGGTATAACTGAGCATACACTTGGTGCATCTTTAATAATTAACTAATGCTGCAATCTCATTGGTATAGGTAAAATTTATTAAAAATCCCAACAACTCAATAGCAATTACTAAAGGCACAACTTGAGTGACTCTACATAGGGAAGCAGAAAAATGTTCAGAGGACTTAGTCCTAAAATATAGCTGCAAATGCAGGAAAAATACTTCTTTTTTTAACAGAATTATCCGGATTGAATATCTATATTAATAAAAGACATCAAGTGGTTCTTAGTTTCACGGGTACTCTAGGAACCACTCTATTTGGCCCGCTCCAGGTTTGCATATGAAAACTTTAGCCCAAGGCATGTATCTGAATTACTATCCCTATAGATTGGATGCTTTAGAGACTCATTAACTTAAATCTTCTAACAGGCTGCCAAGTGTTGAGAGGTAACTTACTTTTCAAAAAAGTGACCGTTAAATTCAAGCCTTTGAAAAATGGAATTCTGAGAACTGTAGTTGACACATAATGAATAAATACATAGAAAAAACAATTAGAGAAAAACAAAGCAAAACACGAGAGGGAACATCTATTATAGTGAGTAGGATAACCACTAGTCTTTCATATTTGTTTCCTTTGACAATGATGCTAATTAGTTATTAAAATAGAATCTGGAGGACATTATGCTAGATGAAATAAACCAGGCACGGAAAGATAAGTATTGTATTATCTCACTTGTATGTGAAATCTAAAAAGGCCAAACTCACAGAAGCAGAGAGTAGAATGGTGATTGCATGGGGCTGGGGGATGAGAAAAATGGGGAGAAATTGGTCAAAGGGTATAAACTTTCAGTTTTAAGATGAATCAGTTCTGGAAATCTAATGTACAGCATGGCGACTATACTTAATAGTACTGTATTGTTTACTTGAATTTTGATAAGAGAGAAGATTTTAATTGCCCTCACCACACACACACACACACACACACACACACACACACACACAGACACGTGCACACACAAACAGATGGTAATTAGGGGTGGTGATGGCTGTGAAAATTAGATTGCAGTAATCAGTACACAATGTATACATGTGTCAAATCAAAATGTTGTATACCCTGAATACATATAATTTTTGTGTGTTCGTTAAATATTTCAAAATAAACTAAAATAAAAATCCATATTTCAAAAGACTTTCTGCATGCTGAATACTGCTGTTATTCTCTTTTGTGGTCTCTGTTGGTAAAAATGATGTACATCCTGATTTCTGTATTCTTTGTCTAATTTACTCCCTTGAACTTCACTTGTTTTAGGCAATGACTTTTAGAAAAATGGCCTTTATGATGTAAGCAGTAGCTTAAGTGAGCTCAGGCTGTTAAGTTGTGGCGAATAAATTTTGCACTTAAATTCCAGTTGTTAAATCAAGTATTAAAAATAAATAGGTGATTTGAAAAGCTTGCCAACACTTCATATTCTTTAATGTTACCAAAAATCACTGACAGCTACAGGATAGGGAGCTGGGTTTTTTGTTTGTTTCTTTCATATTTCAATGTTTCCGACTTTATTCCCTGAAGCACCCATTAATCTGGCTTTAGCATATACAGAAACAACAACAACAACAAAAAGAACAAAGAAAAATTCATCGTAATATCATTATATTTTCCTGTCTGAGACTTAGAATTCCAGGAGGCAACTGAAGGGTATGTGAACAATCTCTTCATAGCCTTCAGAAAAGCCTCAAAAAGACCCCCTCCTTGGGCAAGGAGAGACGGCACTATCTGGGCAAGGGCAGCTGAGCATTGAAGTTTATCCTTTTGTCATTCCCCAACCTCATCATGATTCCACATCTACATCTAGTTAACATTTTCCCACTTGAAAGCAGAATAAAAGCATAAAAAATATGCTTGAGCTTCAAATAGCTCTTGCCAAATACATTTTTAAATTTTGCTATCAGTACATGAATGAGACAGCAAACAAAAGTGGAATAACTCTCCAAAATATAAGTGAGTATATGTAGGAAAATGTGTTTCTTGTATTTTTATTTCAGTGTAAAATCACAGAATCTGAGAGCAAGAAGTGACTTAAAAAATTATCTGGTTTAGGCCAGGCGCAGTGGCTCATGCCTGTAATTTCAGCAGTTTGGGAGGCCAAGGTGGGTGGATCAACTTGAGGTCAGGAGTTTGAGATCAGCCTGGCCAACATGGTGAAACCCCGTCTCTATTAAAAATACAAAAATTAGCTGGGTGTGGTGGCGGGTGCCTGTAATCCCAGCTACTTGGGAGGCTGAGGCATGAGAATCACTTGAACCTGGGAGGCAGAGGTTGCAGGGAGCCGAGATTGTGCCATTGCACTCCAGCCTGGGCAACAAGAGCAAAACTCCATCTCAAATAAATAAGTAGATAAAATAAATAAATAAAATTATCTGGTTCAACTCTCTCACGTTATCTGTAAAGAAACTGAATTACAGATAAGTTAAGCAAAACATGCCAAGTCCCACAGCGACTTCATTCATTAATTTGTGTCCATTCATTCACTCACTCACTCTACTTACTCACTTATCCCTTTAAAGAACACGTAATGACAGCCCCTCTACGCTCACAGAGCTAGGTGTGGCATGCAGTGATGAGATGAACGAGATGGTCATGGTTCCTTGCAGTTTGGTGGGCTAAACTAGTCTGATGATCTGAAACTTGAAATCAGACAGCTGTAAATGAAGACAGACTCCAGTGAGTGCTACAACAGAGGTACAAACTAAATTGATACTGAAATCTGGACAAATGAAAATGGGTGAGCTCTAAGATATGGAAATTCAGAAAGACCAGGGAGTTTCTGAATGGGTTAATCTAGGATTCAAAGTGGAAAGGAGAGTACACTGGGAGAGAAAGTTGGTATAGGTGAAGATTCCATTGTCTTGATAAGATTCTGTGCTTTCCGTTTTAAATACTGGGGAGTGACAGAAGATTTATTTCTAAAGACAGTGAGGAGGAGAAAAAAGTTGTATCTTATTTTTGCCTAATTGTCCGTTGGGGCTGAAGGGGACTCCATGCTCCTTGAAATCCCTTTTGATTACCTTTAATTCTTCAGTTTGCTGCCACGAAATTGGAGCACCCTCAAAAGATTTCTACAAGGTTAGTTTGCTTGCAGGAGATGAACCCTTATGTAAAACTCAGTCACTTCTTTGGTTTACATAGAAAAAGAAATCGTTCATATCAAGCCTTTGAGTTTAGCAGGGTATCTGAACACCTTTTGGTGAAAGAGTGGGGGTGCAGATGGATGGGGAATATCGACCTATTTACCATCACCCTTTGCTCTTCACTCCTTCACCTCCACCTCATCTCTCACCAACACCCTCAAGGCTAGTCCTTGACCTCTAAATTCTCTTTATCATGTAGAACTGTTTCTTTGCTGAAGTATAGTCATGTATCTCATAATGACATTTCTGTCAACAACAGAACACGTACATGACTGTGTTCCCATAAAATTATAATACTGTACTTTTACTGTAATTTTTTTTTAAATGTTCAGGTATCTTTAGACTCACAAATAGTTACCACTGTGTTACATGCCGACAGTATTCAGAACAGTAACTTGCTATACACGTTTGTAGCCTAGGAACAATGGGCTACAGCGTATGGCCTAGGTGTGTAATAGGCTACGAGGATTAGTAATGTTCATTTCTTCGGGTTTGTGGGCCAATTGTGTGTGTTTTTTGAGAAGTGTCTGTTCATATCCTTTGCCCACTTTTTAGTGGGGTTGTTTTTCTTGTTGAGGTGTTGCAGTTTCTTAGATATGTGTAAGCACACTCTATGTTTGCAGAATGACAAAATCACCTAATGACTCAATTCTCAGGATGCATTCCTGTCTTTAAGCGACATGCGATTGCACTGACGCCAACCCAGGCCAGGAGAGGGAGTGTGGGACGGTGCTTGAGAACCCAGCTCCATTCCCAGCTCTGTTCCTATTAGTTTTGTAAATTATGCAACCACTAGGAGGCTCCATATCCTTGCCCATAAAATGGGGAAAACCACAGTACTTATCTCATAGGATTTTTGGAAGGGTTTAAACACAAAGTCTAAAACACAGGAAGTGCTCAATAAATACTTTTGTTGTGTTATTGTTACTTCTCCAAACAATTATCAATGTATGTTTAAACATAATTCACTTTAAAAAATCTGTGTTATTTAAAATCTTCTGCCCCACCCTTTCTAAAGTGTGATTCCCTTCCCAAACTAACTGCTCTTTCTTCCAGTATACTATTGTTTATTGATCACAAATGTTAGACACCGCTGCATTATAAACAATGAGGTTTTCAGCACTTCAAATTATTTATGTATTTATTTATAATAATTTTAGCTTTTATTTCAGATTTAAGGAGTGCATGTGTGCCTGGGCTTCTTACATGGGCTTAATGCATGACGCTGAGGTTTGGGGTATGAATGATCCTATCGTGAGCATAAGACCTAATAGGTAGCTTTTTCAGCCCTTGGACTCCCTGCTCTCTCCCTGCTCTAACAGTCCCCAGATCATCCCATTTTTATGTCCATATGTACCCAATGTTTAGCTCTCACCTGTAAGTGAGAACAAGCGGTATTTGGTTTTATGTTCCTGCCTTAATTCACATAGGATAATGACCTCCAGTTGCACCCATGTTCCTGCAAAAACTGTAACTTCATTGTTTTTTATGGCTGCATAGCATTCTATGGTATATATGTACCACATTTTCTTTATCCAGGGTGAACAGACAACCTACAGAATGGGAGAAGATCTTCACAAACTCCAACATCCAACAAAGGTCTGACATTCAATATCTATAAGAAACTGCAACAACTCAACAAGAAAAAACAACCTCATTAAAAAGTGGGCAAAGGATGTGAACAGACACTTCTCAAAAAAAAAAAAAAAAAAAAAACACGTACAAGTGGCTCACAAACATATGAAGAAATGATCAACATTACTAATCTTCAGAGACATGCAAATCAAAACCACAATGAGATACCAGGTCATGCCAGTCAGAATTGCTATTATTAAAAGGCCAAAAAAATACTGGATGTTAGGGTTTGGAGAAAAGGAACACTTATAAACTGTTGGTGGGAAAATACATTAATTCAGCCACGGTGAAAAGCAGTTTGGAGGTTTCTCAAATAACTTAAAACTATCATTCGACCCAACAATCCCACTGCTGAGTATAAACCCAAAGGAAAATAAGTCATTCTGCCACAAAGACACATGCACTTGTATGTTCATAGCAGCACTATTCACAATATTTCCTTTACCTACAATTTGTTCTTACTGATTTAATTTTTGCCATATGCAGATGGAATCATCAATGGTAGATTTGTTAAAAATTTATTTTTACTGATACATATTAGATGTACCTGTGTTTAGGATACATGTGATAATTTGATATATTAATATAATTAAATCAAGGTAACTGAAATATCTATCATCTTCAATATTTATATTTTCTTTAGGCTAGAAACATTTGAATTCTCCTCTAGCTATTTTGAAATGTAGAATTGATTGTTAACTCTAGTCACTATACCGATCTATTGAACACCAGGTCTTATTTCTTCTAAGTGATCTAAGTGTATACTTCTACTTTTTAATCAGACTTTTACATTCACTCACCCCACTTTTTTTTTTTTTTTTTTTGAGACAGGGTCTCGCTCTGTTGCCCAGGCTGGAGTGCTGTAGTATAATCTTGGCTTACTGCAGCCTCAACTTCCTGGGCTCAGGTGATCCTCCCACCTTAGCCTCCCTAGTAGCTGGGACTACAGATGCCACCAACACACCAGGCTAATTTTTGTATATTTTGTAGAGACAGGGTTTTGCTATGTTGCCCAGGCTGGTTTTGAACTCCTGGGCCCAAGCAATCCTCCACCTCGGCCTCTCAAAGTGCTGGGACTCTAGGCATGAGCCACTGCACCTGGCCACCCACTCCACTTTCTCTGCCTCCCCTCGAAATTGTTATATCACAATTTTGGGCAAATCAATATTTACTGTTTGCCTTGTTGTGATCAGGTAATTATTATTCAGTAGGGACCACATTGTATATTGTAGTATTTCCTTTACTTAAAACTTGTTTTTATTAATTTAATTTTTGTCTTATGCAGCAGATTGACTTATTGTTCATTCAATACTCATTCTTTTCTATATCCATAGGAAAAAAAATCTACTTTTCTGCCTCTTAACTTTGAGTTTGGCTGCATGACTTGCTTTGGTGAAGGGGATGTTAGTCAGTGAAATGCAAGCAAGAATTTGAAATGTGCCTGTGTGGTGGACTTGTCCTCTTTGTGCCTATGCCTGCCATCGCCCTGATAAGAACATGCTCTGAGGCTAGACCACTGGATCAAATGGGGTTGGAAGACACACAGAATCCCCAGACCCAGAAATGCCTGCTCAGCGTAGGTAAGCTGCTCCCCTGACCCAACTATAAAACAACTTGAAGACCCAGGTGAAGTACACTGCTGTCTACTGCTATTATTAAAATTCAATGGTTGATTCTTGTCTTAGTCTGTTGAGGCTGCTATAACACAACATCTTACACTGGGTAATATTTAAATAAAATAAATATATTTCTCAAAGTTCTGAAGGTTGGGAAGTCCAGAATCAGGACACTGGCAGATTTCCTGTGTGGCGACGGCCTGGTCCTCATAAATACCTTCTTGCTTTATCCTCACCTACTCACCTAGCAGCTCCCTTAGGCCTCTTTTGTATGGGCACAAATCCTATTCATAAGAGTTCAGCCTTCATGACCTAATCACCCCCCAAACGCCCCACCTTCTATCTCCACGGCCCTGGAGATTATTTTGACATCTGAATTTTGGAGTGACA
The DNA here is from genome assembly GCF_002776525.5 of Piliocolobus tephrosceles. NCBI lineage: Eukaryota > Metazoa > Chordata > Mammalia > Primates > Cercopithecidae > Piliocolobus > Piliocolobus tephrosceles. The sequence goes on from NC_045444.1 coordinate 114,524,675, forward strand.
CAAACCTTTAGACCATACCAATTCTCACCCAACAAAAGTGAGCTCCAATGGGTATTTTTCTCTATTTTCTGCTTCAATATAATACAAGGGGGTGTGGATTTGAAGATTATGAGAGACAAAAATGTAAAATTTAATGGAAGTATTGGAAGATAAAGTCAAGGGGGATTTTCCAGAAAGAACAAAAATGAAAAAAAAAAAAAAAAAAAAAAGATGAAGAAATAATAAAAAATCTGAAGACCAATTCAAGAAATCCAACATCCAATCTAATTTATGTTGGCAATGGTAGAGTTAGAACATTGGAAATGGAGGGGACAGAATGATTAAAACATAAGAAAATATTTCAGATCTGAAAAGTTTTGCTTAAAAGAGCTCACAAAATAGGTCAATGCTAATTCTTAACACCATGAAATTCTAGAATACCAGTGATAAAGAGATGATTATCATGGTTTCCAGTTTAAACAACAGCCACACAAGCAAACAAAAAGAATCAGAACAATATAACACTGTTCAATAGCAGTGCTGGAAGCCAAAAGACATCAGAGAAGTATCATTGAATTTTGAGTAAAATAATTTTTGCAACCTGGAGGTCTATACTAGTCAACCTATCAATCAAAGGTGAGGGTTAGACTAAGACTCTTTTCAAATAAGCAATACCTAAAGTTGTCTCCCATCCACACTTTTTAAGAATGATAAACATTCTAGATATTTCTTTATTTGTGGAGAGGTTACTTTTCTCCCTAACATTTTTCTCTTTCTTTCTTTGGGGTCTTGATATTTTGTTTTATTCCTTTTATGTTAGAGAGTTTAAAAACTCTGTCCTTTGTTATACACTTACATTTAAGAATGATAAACAGATTGGAGGCCCCTGAGTGGTGCCTGTTAACTAATGGATTTCTCTCTAGGTTGATTGGATGGGACCCAGTCATATCCTTAAAAGACTTCTTACTATTAGTTTGCATAGTAAGAGCTAATCTGTTCAGGCTGCCATATAAAATATATTAGATGGACGGCTTGAGCAACAGAAATTTATTTTCTCATTGTTGTGGAGGCTAGACATCCTAGATCAGGGTGCCTGCTGACTTGATTCCTGCTGAGGGCTGTCTTTCTGACTCATAGACAGCCATCTCCTTGCTGTGTTCTCACATGGTGGAAAGAGAGTTCTTATGTCTCTTCCCCCTGGTGTCTCTTCTTCTTTTCATAAGGGCACCCTCCCTACAAAATCAGGACCCCATACTCATAACCTTGTTTAACCTTTATCACCTCTCAAAGCCCCTATCCCTGCACTTGATCTTAGCCAAAAAGCTGAGAAGCAATAGTCCCTATTTTCAAATACAGTCACATTGAGATTAGGGCTTTAGCATATTAATTTCATTGATGCAAGCATTCAGTCTACAATGTATAAGTTGTACTTCCTGCAACCAATCTGTTTCTCCAGAGAGGAATTCTTTACTTTATTGCCTGGGCTTGGATGTTAAAGTCTGACTTACAGCATTCTTGGATCTTGGTGGTACACAGGGGCTAGGGGGAGTGTCTTAGCGGACAGATTTTCACATAAACCCATTTTTCAGGCCTATAATTTCCCCTACCTTTCTCTCTGATGCTCACTAGTGTTACTGTGGAATAAACCTTTTGTCCCTCTGATTTATTGAAAAACTACTGGTTGAGTCCCTGTTATATGCCTGCTACTTCACTAATTCTAAAACCTATTTTCAAATTATTACTTATTTCCTGGATTTTTAGATGTGAAATGACTTGGCATTTCCCTCTGAAGTCTTGTAATGTATTTAGCATTCTTATCTCTGCTGCAATACGTTTGGTTTCCATTTTCTGAAAATTTCATATCTCTCATCTATTGTCCCATTTCCTTTGTGGTTTTATACATCGTTTGTTCTACTTTAAGTGTGGTTTCAGGAGGGAACAGAGATAAATTAATGTATTTAATCATCTATGTTTAATGCATCACCTCAAACATTTCTTTCCATCAAAGACAAGATTTCTTCAGAATGGAATTCTGGTGCCAGCTCTTAAGCTAAAACATTTTTCCTCATTTATTGCATTGAAGTGATTGTCTTGGCAGTGATGGGGAAAAAAGAGTACAAAGAAAATCACTGGATATAGGCAGTAGACGCGGCCAAGGTAATAGAACAGAAGGAAGTAAGCAGGCCTTTCAGAGACAACCTGGAAAGGATTTGATTATCATGTGGTGGGAGAAAGGGAAGAGTGGTCAAAAAGTTCTATGCACTTTTAAAAATCCTGAATTGTTTAGATAATAATATTTCCTGTTAGATAAAATACATATGATGGTGAGGGTAGGATATTTTCTCTGCTGGGAGAATGCATATAGATGATAATGGAAAAGCAAAATTTAAGAAAATTGTAGGGTTTGGGCAAGAGATATTGCAATGGGTTGAGGAGTTGCCAGGAGAAAGTGTAGAATAGCATAGAATAGAAGTATAGAATAGCATTTTGAGAAATTTGTCAATAAATCACTTAATTACAGACTTGTAATCAGATAACTTTAGGGAGTAAATAATTTCGTTGTCTTCAATTGAGGAAGGGAAGAGAGGAGATTCAGAATTCTCCAGGGCGAATGATAAAATACACACGTTTGTTTCACTAACCTCCACAATCAGAACTTCTAAAAGTGGGACTTGGGCATGAGAGCACCTTGGAAAAGGTCGCAGGTGACTCTGATGTGTATTCGGAGTTAAAAGCTTATCTGCTGATAGAAAAGCAAATGGAGGCTTTGAAATATTAAATGTCTTGCCCAAGATTGATTGAGTGTAGGGAGAGTTGGGAGGGTTAATTAGTATAGTGACATCTTACCACTCTATTCTAGATGGAGTGAAAACTTATGATATAAAAAGCAGTTTGCCTGTAATCTCAGCACTTTGGGAGGCTGAGGCAGGCAGATGGCCTGAGGTCAGGAGTTCAAGATCAGCCTGGCTAACACAGTGAAACCCTGTTTCTACTAAAAGTACAAAAAAATCAACCAAGTTTGGTGGTGCATGCCTATAATCCCAGCTACTCAGGAGGCGGAGGCAGGAGAATCACTTGAACCCGGGAGGCAGAGATTGCAGTGAGCCAAGATCATGCCATTGCACTCCAGCTCGTGCAAAAAGAGGGAAACTGCTCAAAAAAAAAAAAAAAAAAAAAAAAGGGGGGGGGGTTTGTAAGATTGTAGGATCAAGGGACAGATAGAAGAGGATTGAAAATAAAGCAAATTTGAGCCTATTTGTTTCCTATAATGACCATGTCAATGAGGAGAAAGAAGTGGAGAAGATAAGAAAGGGGATAAATAAATGGTAGAGTAATAAGAGTAACAGATAATGAGCATATTAAAACTAAATGGAAAACAAAGCAAAATGATAGTATGAGTATGAAATGCCAAGTAATTAACAGCATCATCACTTTCCCCCCCATCACCAGGAAAGGTTCATTCCCAGGTCCTTGGTTCATGCCATTACTTCTCTTATATCTGTAGAGGAATCCCTAAGCCATGAAGTGTCTGGTGGAGGAGACTCCAAAAACTAACAGCTGCTTCTGATGGAGATTCTTGCTCCTCCCTGCACTCACCATGACTATGGAAAGTATTAATAGTGGTGACAACAGATTCTCAAGTGAGAGTTCCAGCTCAGAGGTTAAGGGGAGCTGCAGACCTCTTTCTTAGAGAGTGCTATTGCATACTGATGACAACGGATGGCATTGGGATTCCCAGTGATGGCAGCTGAGGCTGCCATTTAAAATCTACTACTCCCATGAAAGCTGTGCTTAATGGCAAACCTCCTCCTGCAAATTCCGACAGTATTTTTAAGAACTTAAGCATGAATCTTCAAGACACCAGGATTCCAGATTGCTCCTCCAGTTTCATTGGGCATATTGCTGCTACTGTCTCCAGCAATCGAGAGATCCCAGGGGTAAGAAATGGCCAATGCCAGTTTGATGAAACAGTTCCGATGCTGCTATCAGGATGGATTTTTATGTTGTGCACAACAGAGCTCACTCCATCTTCAATGATGGGATGAAGTTTAGAAACGTTGGTGTATACATTCTTTCTCATCTTTTGGACCTCCTCTTAAGTGCTGTCTCCTCAAAGTAACCTTTCCAAATCACTCTGCTACTATTGTCTCTCACAGCAGCTTGCGCCTCTCCTTCATCACCATTATCACAATTTATATAAATGTTCTTTAATTATTTCCTGCTTTTTCTCAACTAGAAGGTGGACTCATGAAGAGAGGGGCCATGGTCTGTCACTATGTGCCCAGCACCTATCAAAGTCACGGTGCCATGATGATCCGTAATTAAGTGCTAAATGAAGAATGGCCAGGTCACAGAGGAACATGTAGCGATATTGAAGTGGCCATATCAAATGTCCCATTTTGGCCTATGTCTGTGTGTTTTGGACCATCCCTTCTGGTCCTCTTTGGTTAGGAACTATGTTACAATGAAGTCGTGGCATAACCTGGAGGGTACCTGCTTTCTCTAGGCACTGAGCTAGCAATACTCACTCTTTCCGACTTGAGAGGTTCTTAAGTGTTTCTTTTTCAGTTCAAAATCTGAACAAGGGGATAAAGTAAATGAGTAATAAAAAAAAATATATCTTTGCTCTCCAGGAAGTATTACATAATGCATGAGCATGAGCCAGAGGAAATCACACTTCCGCAGGGAGTAAATGCAGTCAATAAAAGCTTGTCTATAGAGTATTGGCAAATGTGCTTTCAAACAAATTATCAGAAAACTTTAACGTATGGATAGATAGAATTACCTTTATATTGTTTGCAGCTTGTATTGGGAAGACATCTTTTCTTTTTTGGATGGTGGCACATGTATATATTCAGGCATAATTTAAAGTGGGTTGGCCTACCAGTGTTCCTGAGAGTAGCCTGGATGGTCTCCACATTTGGGAAAAGAAGAAAATCATGAATCACCAGTGCTCAAAAAAGGCACATCTGACTTGTTCAATGGACTGAGAACATTGCATTAAATATCTGCATTTGACAACTTAAGCATGCACTCTCAAATGCCACTGCACAATAAGGAAGCGAGGCATGGCTGAAAGCAAAACCTGACTTGACGTTATCCCTCACTTCTTTCTTTAAAGTTCTCTTCTATACCATGAATGAAGAAAATGTGATGTCCTCTAGAAGTATTCTATAGTATCTTAAAAAAGCATAGTATTAAAATCAGATACTTTAAATCATATTTTAGCTAATGATTGTTAAATAGTTATTTGTATTCATGTAACTCTTATCTATTATGAACTGAAAATACCTTGACGTAATATCATTGAACTGATTATATTTTTATTGAGGATAGTAGGCAATAAAATATTCAAATGTGAAGTGAAACTCTGTCCTTTCCTGGGGGTCTCGTTTCTACATGGTTATCTGCATCTCAAAACTTATGAGGTGTTTTATTCATCACTTGGGAAAATATCTGAATGCCTATGCTAGCAATAACTGAGGAATCACAACTGCAAGGGAGAGTCCGTAGCATTTAGGGGGTGTGTGTTCCAAAGAACACTGAACTCAACAAAGAGGAGAGGGAAGTTTGAGCACAGGTTTGAGGGTCTTGGAGGCAAGGTGGGGGCAAGGACTGGGAAATGCATGGGAAGCCCATAAGGTGGAGAGAGGATTCCGGGTAAGGAACAAATAGCATTTGCCAAGGCTTTGTGGCAAGAGGGAGCATAGTGCATAGGTGGGAACTGAACAATGAGCTCACTTGGACTCGGGAAGGGGAACATCACACACTGGGGCCTATCATGGGGAGGGGGGAGGGGGGAGGGATTGCATTGGGGAGTTATACCTGATATAAATGATGAATTGATGGGTGCTGACGAGTTGATGGGTGCAGCACACCAACATGGCACATGTATACATATGTAACAAACCTGCACGTTATGCACATGTACCCTAGAACTTAAAGTATAAAAACAACAACAACAACAACAACAACAAAAAAATTATATATAGGTACATATGGTAAAATTACAGGTTAGTCAAGATACTGTGGTAAAAAACTTCTGCACAACACAATCTCAAGGGCATAACAAAACAAAAGGCTTTCATCTGATTCATGCTGCATATCCCATGCTGAAGGTAAGGAAGGAAGGACATTTTGCTCATCATAGTCACTCTGAGACCTAGGTTGAAAGAGGTTCTGTTACCTTCCCCAATTACTTTAGCGTAGGGAAGTGTGAGCAGGAAATCACTTGCAGGTTCTGAAATCTTTCACCTGGAAGGGATACATGTCATTTCCACTCTCACTTCATTCATCAGCAAGCAAATCACAAGTCCACTCTCAACTTCAAAGAGGCGCAGGTAAGTACTATCTTACCTTGTGCTCAGAATAAAAACAACAAGAATTTGTGAACAGCTTTAATGACTATCACAATATAATTGCATAAATTGGAAAATATGCACCAAATTCATAAGTGCTTGCCCCTAGACAAGGAGGCTGGGAGGGAATAAAAAAAAAAAAAAAAAGAAACTGAAAGAAAGAATGGTTGAGTGTAGGGACTGAGCAGAAGGATGGTGGATATTGAGGCCAGTGGGATGAACAGGTTTCACATTTTGCTGGGAAATTTCATGCAAGGAAATTTTGAAGAGCATGTCTTTATCTTGGAAGCAACCGGAAGCCAATGAGAAGAAAGGCCCCATTGGTTGGAAGCTCCTATTTGGTTCGGAGCTTTGTTATGATGAATAGTGATATGATCTGGTGGTGCCTGCTTTCCCTAGGAAGGGTGACATAATTGTGTGGGCAGTTTGTTTTCCCTCCACTCTACTCCTATCCCCATCCCCAACATTCCATTAATAATGGGTCTTATTTAGTCTCAGTTCCTCGTACATCTACCGAGTTGCTGAGATAGGACTGCATTTCTTTTCTGTTCCTGCCGACCGCTTAATTCAGAACTTCATTCTGTGACCAGAAACAAAAGCCTCCAGTGGACATCCACCACTCCAGCTACCCCATTCTAGCTCATTCTGCATCCTGCATCTCCCAGCCTGTCAAGCTTCCATTTTTTTGGTAATGTCTAGAGAAAACTTAGCAAAGTCACTCTGCACGCTAAATGCTCATACGTACATTGTCTCATTATACACACATTATGTTAGTTTGTATTTTTTAACCCTCACGTTCATTATGCCATTATACATGCATTATAATGCACAGGATGAAATTGAATCCCCATCACTTCCAATCAAGATAGGCATTAGCATTTTACTGTACTCTGCTTGTGAACCCTGCACCTTAAATTGTAGCCAAACCAGACCAACAGTGTTTCCTGAACATGCCCGGGGTTTTCTTTCCTCTGCACCTCTGATCACGCTGTTAATGTTGCTGGAGGGATCTGTTACCTGTGCCCCATTCCCCGTTCGCTAACCAGAATATGCATTAAGATGCTAACCAATGTGCTAACTTCTTTAATACCTACACACACAGATTTCCTAGCATTCTGTGCTCGCTTTAGCATTCTTTTAAAGAGTTCCTATGTAGCACTGTGGCAACACATAGAAGAGTCTTTTAAAAGTAGTTCATAAATTCCCAAATAGAAGAATCTGCTTATTCACTTACAATGTTTTATTCCATTTTGAATTTACATGTAGCATAGCTCACCTTTTTGGGCAAACAGTTCTCTGAGGTTTTACACTTGTATAGATTCTTGTAACCACCACAGTATACAGACCAATACTAACAGTCTCAAAAATTCTTTGATGCTTGCCTTGTATAGGCCGACCCTCTCCCCACTTAACCCCAGCATTCACTATCCTTTCCCTGTTCCTATAGTTTTGTTTTTTCCGGAATGCCATATAAGTGGGATTGTATGGTAGGTGACTATTTTAATACTGGGTTCTTTTACCCAGAAAAATGCATTTGAGGTGTATTCATGTGTGTATATCAGTTGTTTATTCCCCTTTAGTGATGTGTGGAATTCTGCTGTCTGGAAGCACCATGGCTTGTTTATCCATTCACTCATTTCTCTAGCCATTGCATGCAGGTGTTTGCATGAGCATAAATTTTCATTCCACTCGATTAAATACCTAGGAGTGGGATTGCTGGGTTGTATGCTAAGTACACATCCAGCTTCTAAGAAGCTATCGAACCGTTTACCAGAGTGCCTATAACATTTTTCACTCCCTACTTTACTCACTTTTGTAACTTTTTAAATGTACTTGTAAAAAAAAGGACTCTCTGTAAACATTTACTATATTGATTTCTACAGGTAGTGAAGCTAAGCTGCAGTCATGGTCTTGCAGAGGATACTGCATGTGTTGGCTGAGGATACTGCATGTGTTGGCTGAATATGCCAGTCAGTGACTCCAAAGGCTGCTATACCAGGAGAGAGGGAGGGAAAGAAAGATAATTTTTTCTCTGAAAAACAGAATCTTAAAGTGGACTAGGAGAATTTGGTTTCTTTGCCACTTTATCCTCCAATTCTTGTTTTTAGGTAACATGAAACTTAAATACAGCAAAAAGCATTCATTCAGATGCTGCTATATGGAAGTGATGGTATATTTTATCTTACCAATAAAGACTAATGTTTACACAGATATAGAAGGCAGTCTGCTAGGTGTTACAGGAAATACAAAGAAGTAGAACATAGGATTCTTTCCTTCAGTGAGTTTGGTTGGCTTATCTTAGTGCCATCTGTGTTGATTATTTATAGCAACAGCAGTAATAAGCTTCACAATTTATCGTGCTCTGTGCTAAGTGCTTGTACATACCTTGGCTCACTTAATCCTCATAACAACCCAATAAGCTTGACCCTGACCTTGTACTTACATATAGATGAGGACATTGAAGGGCAGAGAAATTAATTCATTTCCCACAGCCACAAAATCAATGAACAGTAGAACTAAAAGTTTGAAGACAATTCTGATGCTACGGTCTGTTCTTTTAACCACTACATCACCATGCCTTTTCTATGAGAAAGAGTCTGAAAAGCAAATGAACAGATTAAATAGGCTAGAAGGGATATGTCTACTGCTTGTTTGTGTAGAATAGACTGAATAAATTCTGTATTCAATACCGAGTTCATGGCTTTTTTTCCTGGAAAAACTGTTTAATGGGAAATTATTAAACATAAAGCAAAAAAAGCAACATTTCTTTTCACTCACGCTGGGAATTCACTCTTGGTTTGTGAAATTATGGGGTCAGTGACAAAACTCATATTTAAGTTTAAAAAGAATAATCCCACGGGTTCTTTTTTGCATGACTGCAATAAGTAAGCAGTGAAAGAACCACTACTTGGAAATGAGAAAACAGATTTTTTCATTTGGTTTAAAGTGGACAAATCAGTTTTGCTGAGTGAAAGAACCTAGTCTCAAATGGTTGCAGTGTTTTTAATTTGACTAATAATTGGATACCTTTTTAGCATGTCTTTTTCTTTAGCCAAACAAGGGTGTTTTTCTTTGTAACCATGACTTAGTGATAGGAAAGTGATATTTACTTCAAGGCTCTGATATATTTGCAGTCAAATCCATGATGTTTGTTGAGGAATGTTCATTCCATGAGGCATCTAATGTTGGGTTCAAACAGTGGTTTGGATGAGGGGCTGACATGGAGAGGCAGAGTTTGAAAGAGGCGTTCCCCAGAGAAACAGGGAGACGTGAGGTTTTTCTTGGGAAGAAGCAAAGTTCTCAGAAAGCTCTGTGAATATAATGGGTGACTGAGAAAGGACCATGGAAATAGGTGATTGAGGAAGAGCAGCCCTTGAAAGGGGAAAGCGATGGCTTCATCTCTAAGAGGAGAACACAAGCCAAAGCTGGTGACAAAGGCTCCATGACTCTCACTGGATTTGGGGCCAAACTTGGAACCTTTGGGATGCTTTGGGAACCTCTGGAATGCTTTGAACTAATAAATCTCCATATGTGTGCTCCAGATGTAATATGTGTGGGTTTTCTTTTCTTAGTGTTAAACCGCCTCCACAGCATAGCTTAGGAATTGGGGATAATAACAGCAGGTGTGCTCTGTTGGTTCTAGACAAGTGTACACGATGGATGGTAGGATCAGGGATAAGAACTTAAGTCAATTCACTTTACTATCATTATTATAATTATTTTATTTTATTTATTTGTTATTTTTTTGAGAGGGAGTCTTGCTCTGTCACCCAGGCTGGAGTGTGCAGTGGCGTGATCTCGACTCACTGCAACCTCTGCCTCCAGGGTTCAAGTGACTCTCCTGCCTCAGCCTCCTGAGTAGCTGGAACTACAGGCATGCCACCATGCCCAGCTAATTTTGTATGTATTTTTAGTAGAGATGGGATTTCACCATGCTGGCTGGGCTGGTCTTGAACTCCTGATCTCAAATAATCTACCTGTCTTGGCCTCCTAAAGTGCTAGGATTACAGGCCTGAGCTACTGCACCTGCCCTTATCATTATTATTATTGATCATTATTAGTTGAATTCTCCATTTTACCCATTACTGGGTAAATAGACATTACGATAAAGAATTCAAAAGATTTTTGCTATAATATTTGGGCTGAGGTATTTATACTCTGAACATCCAGGAAATATATATATATATATATAATATATATATACACACATATATATTTATATATTAATATATAATATATATACATACACACATATGTATGTATATTTTGAAAATAACATTAGCTGTGGCCATTAAAAAAACCAAAACCAAAACAAAATAAAACTCTTTTCATTTAAAGACTAAGAGCTCTTCTAGCAACTGAATCCAGATTCTGGCCTTATTAGCCTGTGAGATAAGGAATATCACCCTATTCCTTTCAGAGGTTACAAACTGATACCCTCAGTTTAAAATTAGCTGTTAACCAGCTTGGAAATATGTTTAGTGTGGAATAGGTTATGCTTTAAATGAAATCAAGGTAATATGAAATAATTGGATGATTTCGTATAAAGAAACCCAGATTTTTGGCTGAAGAAAACTCAAAAAACAAAAATGACTCTGGGGACAATGAGCTTGCATTTCTGTAGGGCAACCACTCCCCTGACCTCTTTTTTTTTTTTTTAAATCTCGTCTCACTGCAACCTCCACCTCCTGGGTTCAAATGATTCTCCCGCCTCAGCCTCCCAAGTATCTGGGACTATAGGGGCATGCCACCACACTTGGCTATTTTTGTGTTTTTAGTAGAGACGGGGTTTCACCATGTCAGCCAGGCTGGTCTTGAACTCCTGACGTCAGGTGATCCACTCACTTCAGTCTCTCAAAGTGCTGGGATTACAGGCATGAGCCATCATGCCTGGCCTCCCCCTGACCTCTTTAATGTCGCATGTGCTCCTCTGTTCCCCCAGTCTCCACCATTTCCTATTACATCTTGCACACTGAAGTCTCATGGCAAATGCTCTGTCATTGTTCTTGAACAGTCATTTTTTTAATAATAGAGAAATATGTCTCCATACCATGTCTCTATTAAAAATGGAAAAAAAATAAAATGTAAAAGCTGTGTATTTTAAGAAAAATGGTAGAGAGCCTATTTCCTTGTGAAAGTAAGTCCTGGATCCACATATTGAATATGCAAAGTATGTCTGTATTTAAAAGAAACAAAACAAAATCATAAAATAATATTAGAAATAATCCATCTTGAAGAACCATACAGGTATAAAGAAAAGAAGCATAATGAATCAACTGGTGATCTTAAAAAAGAACTGAAATTATTTTTTTCTTTTTTTTTTGAGATGGAGTCTTACTCTGTCGCCCAGGCTGGAGTCCAGTGGCACCATCTCAGCTCACTGCAAGCTCCGCCTCCCGGGTTCAGGCCATTCTCCTGCCTCAGCCTCCCGAGTAGAGACAGGGTTTCACCGTGTTAGCCAGGATGGTCTCGATCTCCTGACCTCGTGATCTGCTGCCTCAGCCTCCCAAAGTGCTGAGGCGTGAGCCACCGTGCCCAGCCAGAACTGAAATTTTCTAAGCATTTGTTTTGGATGTGATAAAATAACTGGTGCTGTTGCAGAATTAGTTATGCATTAGGGAATTAGTTATTCATGAGAGAAAATAACTTGGTTGGTCAATTGCTTTTTACAGATGGTAGGATTATTAAAGTCTATTGAATACAGCAGAAATTATGTGTTCTGAACAGAAACAAACTTTAAAAATAAAGTTCTAGCTGGGAATACTGTTGCTTGGCATGTTAAGCTAGTGCTAAGATTTTACTATTTAATTTACATGGAAAAGTTATTTATGGCATCTGCTGAAAGCATAGATTTATATCTATCTATCCACCTACCTACCTACCTACCTACCTACCTACCTACCTACCTGTCTGTCTATCTACCTACCTATCTGCCATTCTAGTACTGCCTAGTTAATTATATTTGTTTTTGGTGTTGATGTCAACTTTGATTTAACCCAGGAACTTTTGGCTATAACACTTCTGATTACATAATATCATGAAATGACTTATTTTGCATAATGAGACAGGGTGAATAGTTTATGGTAGACTGGTCAAATTAGTAAGACACAGTGTTGTTGCTATGGTTGGTGTTAAAGTCTGATTTACTAAGAAATTATACAGTGGCAACATTTGGCAACAATGTAGAATTTTAGTTCATGTAGCACATTATGAACTAGTTTTTGTTCTTATCTGTTTTGTTAAAAAGTTGTAACTGGACAATATTATGAATATAGCAATGAACTCTGTGAGCTCACCGTGCTTCTATAACTTTCATCAAGATGATATTGCTGAATAAACTGGAAGTGAAGGACTACACAGAATTTAGGTGGCTTTGTTATGACAAAGTGTTGCAGAGAGTTTTAGCTGTTGAAAGACACTGACTTATTCATGCATCTGTGGTTGCAAAGATTACATTAATGATTTGACCACTTTAATTGCCAGTATGACCGGTCTAACTACTGAATAGTTATAGGAATGCATTAATTCAGTGGTCCGTTCATCCTGAAATTATGTATTTTGAGATGCCATTTGGGGAGAAATAAATTGGTCAATCTTTAAATGCTAATATTACTTACCCAAATGAAACTGATCTACGTTCTCCATGCTATGGTTTTGAAGGCTGATCTTTAACAGGATCACCCTGGTCCATGTTAAACTTCAAGTAAAATTAGTTGATATTGCTCAGTTCAATTTCTCTCTTAATATTTAAATTGGGAAGAAAGAACTACCAATAGAGATTACTTAAATTCAGAATCATAAGTAGTAGAATCTAAAAGTGATAACATTGGAATACCAGAATTCTATCACTCTCCTAGGCATAGCTACCCTAAATAAAAAAACATACTCAGGCTTGGCAGTTCTTGTGTTTGGGACCAGCTGTTTCCATAATGGAAAGTAGTAAAAGTAAACATCACAACCAGGCAGAGGAATCATGCCATAACTTGGTATTTATTGCACATTGTAAATAGAAATATTAAACCTGCCATTAACATCGGGTGTAGAATAAAAAGTTTCAGATCAAGTGTTAGTAACTTACAATGTAACCATTTAATAATGTGATGTTTTTATTTTTTAGAGTCTATAATTTTAAATATTTGATTTGAAAATGTTATTTTCAGTATCACACATGTTTGTATTATGTTAAGTATTTCCACTTCTGTTTAGTAAAAATAACAGCTGAGGATTATATTTTTGGCAGTTCTAGATTTATTCCTGGGGTGTATCAGTCATTTATATTACCTTTTTTGATCCTGTTGGTATCTGGGTTTATATTTCCTGATATAGATTCTAATTAAAGCTTGAAATTTTGATGTGAAAGAGTATTTAAGGAAGAGAGGAGGGGCTAATGCAGGACTCTTTAAATGGTGACATAAAGGCAGAGTAAGAGAACTGATAAAGAACACAGGTAGCCACAGAAGTTGCCAAAAAACCAGGAATGTGTGGCACTACAGTAGGTGAAGAAAGACACTGTGGGAAGGGGCAAACTGCCATGAGCCTTGAGCATCACTGGATGGCTTTGGGTCTGCCAAAAATTTCACATCTTGACTGCTTATTATCAGGGCCATTTCTCAGCATGGTGTTTGCAGCAAGTAACCTTGAAGGATGGGATATTTTCCCACCTTCCCAAACAAAAAGCATGGTCGTTTATGGCTTGCTGTAAATACAGTGAATTCTCCAAGCTCAGGATTTCCTGGCTATGGTGCCAACTCAACTGTGAGTGTGGCATATACCTGGGAACCAGCTCTGTCACTACTGTGCTTTTTGGGAGGCAAGGGAAACCAACACAACCAAGCTAACTCTCAGGCTACTGTGTATTGTGAGTAATAGAGTCCTTGGGTCCTTTTTCTCTGACTCAAGAGTCTCATGTCTTTTTCCAACACACATGAAACAGCCACAGACTAGTTTATTAGCTTGAAAGTAGAGCAAAATATCAGATCCTTCGCAGTCCTTGACAGAAAGGAGGTACTAGCATTGCCATGAGGTCAAGTAAGGCAAGGACTGAAAAAAAGTCTATTGGTTATTGATAAACTTGGCAAAGAACAGTAGCTATGGACTGCTGAGAGCTGAAGCTTAATTGCAGTGGGTTTAGTTGCTGCTGTGGAGACGGCAAGTCTAAACTATTTCAAAAAGTTTGGCTATAAAAGGGGGCACTGAGAGTAATCTCTAAAAGAATAGATGGATTCAAATTCTATTTTTGACAGTCATTTTCTAGCCATTTCATTGTGCCTGGTCCCCTTGGGCTTTTGAGTCTGTGATTGCTGATTTAAGGCTACTACTGCTGATGGTTGTGCAAAGTGTGGGCTGTGGAACTCCAGCCGGCACCATTAATTTTTTAGTCATGGAAGAATGGTAGGGTCACCAGAATCATTTTCTAGAGAGAGAGACAGTGCATTGATTTGAGGGAAGGCTGCCTCAGGACGCTTAGGATGAATCCTCCACTGAGCAAACCAGCCCCAGGCTATCAAGATAACTACTCTGCCTGCACTCAACAAAATTATCGTGAGTCAACTAGATGATGGTACTAGGTGATGATGGTGCAGCTGTGCAAAAACTTTCTGTCGGAACAATATGAGTGAGAGAAACTAAGGAGCAGTGGGATGAAGCTTCAAATGGCATCCTTTATTCTGTGGGTAGGGGGCTGTGGTTTTGCTTTGAAGGACATGGTTCATGGTGGAATTTAATTATGTCCTTAGAGAATAAGAACCAAGCAAAACCCTGTAGAGTTACCAGAAAGAAGAAGAGAGGTTCAGTTATTTTTTTCCAATAATTATACAATGGAATAAGTGTCAGAGAAGCCCCAAATGGTTCTTTTACTTTTTTTTTATGTTTTCCCTGTATTTTGTCCCCAAAAGATTTTCCAACACAACGTGGTTCATTCTACTGTTGAAATAAGCCTGTATTCTGAAACTTGAAAGAATTATGATCCCAGTGTCCATGAACATCTGACTTCAACGTCAGCTACAGGTCATATTCTTTTTGTACCTTCCACCTTGTCTCTCTCTCCCTTGGGTCTTACCTTGACACAAGGTAATTCATTTTCTAGAAAATGGTAATTTGTGCCTATTTGAAATTTATCCTCCTTTAAAAAGGTTATTCAATTACCCTCTGTCCCCTTTCACAGTCAAGCTGTTAGAATCTGCAGATGCAAAGTTCCCCTTCACCTTCCAGAGAGAACAGCCAGAGTCCCCTGAGCCCCTGGCTGTGTGGGGGCAGTGGAGCCAGAGCCCAGGGCTCTAATGAGCTCAAAGCTTCTTGGTTGCATATTGCTCAACAGTGACAAATCATGCTCATTTCAGTTTCCATGCAAAAGGGAACACTTTTCTCAGCTAGTAGAGCTGTTTGGAGCAAAAGGAATATGCATTCTTCCATGATAAATTTTCATTACAGCACAAACTTACGGGATCTCATAATCTCTTCAAATTTGCCTGTTGTTTTTAGCGTTCATTTAAACTAGGCTAGTAAATGGAAGGGTAATACTTCGGAAACTCTAAATGTATTTTTGATGTACTGTTCAGTTTGTTAACCTTCTCTTCATTTCTTTATTCATGCATACTCTTTCATTATGTTTGTTCCTTAATGTAAAACAGATCCAGAATTGTTTTTCCTCACCTAGTTTGAAAATTCAGCTCCATCGATGTGACTAAAATAGTGCAGACCACAAGAATATATGTTGAAAGACTCAATAACCTTGGTTTTGTGTGTTGTTGTTGCATGGTGACATCAGAGCCGAAGGCCTTTCTACTTCTCTGTTTCAGCACAGAAGTAAAAAGAACTAAGAAATGACAGGAACATTTGCATCTTCTGTCTGAACACTGCAGAAGTCTCAATTATTTGAATTCTATTGACTCTCTGATAACTGCTAAAAACATTGATGGGTGCTCTCAATTGCAACATAAATGGATCTATTTTTTAAAAACTATGCAATGAAAGAAAACTAATAAAAGTTCGATATCAAGCTAACAGTTTACACAACATAAAATTCAATATAGGCTACATATACTGAGCTAGGAATCTGAAAAGGAAGGTACTTCATTTCATATTCTCTATTATGATCATCTTGACTTATAAATTGATAGGGTCTCTGGAGGGCTGAACCAGAAACAGCCAGCCATCAGCAACAAGATCAGAGAGACAGATCTTCATTCAGACATCTGTCATGTAACTAGGGGCCTCCGGTTTAGAGCTGTGAGTGATTTTGATTCCAATCAGGGCTCTCAGCTTTCAAATAAGCACTTATGCCTGTCTCTGTTTTCTCTTTTTTATATTGAACAGGGTCAGGTAAGATTTCTTTTAGGAAAGAGTTCTGCTGCTAAAAGAAAAAAGGACACTGATCCAGGGCATAATCAGAGTTTTATATGAATTGTTTACAAATATACATGCATAATCACTAAACATAAGTTACTAAATATACAGTTGGTCCTCTGTGTCTGTGGGTCCCTATCACGTATTCAATCAAACATGGATTGAACATTTTTAAAAAGTCCTAGCCAAGGCAACTAGAAAAGAAAAAGAAATCAAGGGTATCCAAACTGGAAAGGAAAAGTAGTTATTCTTGTTTGCCTATGATGTGATCTTATATTTATAAAAACAAAGACTCCACCAAAAACTATTAGAATTGATAAATTCAGTAAAGTTGCAGGATACAAAATCAACACACAAAAATCAGTAGCATTTCTATGTGCTAACAGCGAACAATCTGAAAGAGAAGTTAAGAAAGGAATCCCATTTACAATAGCTACAAATAAAATTAAATACCAAGGAATAAACTTAACCAAAGAAGTGAAAGATCTTGACAATGAAACTATAAAACATTAATGAAAGAAATTATAAAGGACATACCAAAAATAAAAAGCCAGTTCATGTTCTTGAATAGGAGGAATCAATATTGCTAAAATGTCCATACTACCCAAGGCAATCTATAAACTCAAAGCAATCCCTGTTGAAATACTGACATTCTTCACAGAAATAGGAAAAAAAAAAAAAAAAAAAAAAAAACCTTACAATTTATTTGGAACCACAAAAGATCCAGAAGAACAAAAGCCATCCTGAACCAAAAGAACAAAACTGGAGACATCATATTACCTGACTTCAAATTACACAACAAAGCTATAGTAACCAAAACAGCATGATAGTGACCTAAAAACAGATACACTGACCATTTGCAGTCAACTTGGCACTTCAACAAAGGTGCCAAGTATGAACACTGGGGAAAGGAGAGTCTCTTCAATAAATGGTGCTGAGAAGATTGGATATCCATATGCAGAATAATAAAACTAGACCCCTATCTCTCACTACATACAAAAATAAAATCAAAATGGATTGAAGACTTAAATCTAAGACGGGAAAGTATGAAAATCTTAGAAGGAAACATTGGAGAAACACTCTAGGACACTTATCTGGACAAAGATTTCCTGAGTAAGACCTCGAAAGCACAGGCAACTGAAGTGAAAATGAACAAATGGAATCTCATTAAGCTAAAAAACTTTTGTAGAACAAAAGGAAATAATTAACAAAGTGAAGAGATGCCTCCACAATATGGAGAAAATATTCGCAAACTACCTATCTGATAAGGGATTAATAACGAATAACCAATAGGTATATGAAAAAAATGCTTAACATCACTAATCATTAGAGAAGTAAAAATCAAAACGACAGTGAGATATATCCCAGTTGAAATTGCTTTTATCCAAGGACAAGCAATAACAAAGGCTGGTGAGGATGTGGAGTAAGGGGGGAGCCATCATACACTATTGGTGGGGACGTAAATCAGTATAGCCACTATGGAAAACAGTATAGGAGTTCCTCAAAAAACTAAAAATAGAATGACCATATGATCCAGCAATCCCACTGCTGGGTACACACCCAAAAGAAAAGAAATCAGTATATAGAAGAGATATGTGTGTTTCCATGTTTATTGCAGCACTATTCACAATAGCCAAGGTACAAAATCCACTGAAGTGTCCATCAATAAATGCATAAAGGAAATGTGGCATATATGCACAGTGGAGTATTATTGAGCCATAAAAAGAATGAAATCCTGTCATTTGCACCAACATGGATGGAGTTGTGGGACATCGTGTTAAGTGAAATAAGCCAGGCACAGAAAGACAAATACCATATGTTTTCACTTATATGTGGGAGCTAAAAACATTAAATTAATGGAGATAGAGTAGAATAATGGTTACTAGAGAATGGAGAGGGTAGAGTGGAAGGGGCGATACAGAAGAGATGCTTAATAAGTACAAAAATACAGTTAGAGAAGGAATAAGATCTACTGTTTGGTAGCACGACAGGATGACTATAGTTCGTAATATGTTTCAAAATAACAAAAAGAATGGAATTGAAATGTTCTTCACATCAAGATATGATAATGTTTGAGGTGATGGATAACACAGTTACCCTGATTTGACTATTACACATTGTATGCTTGTATAAATACCATATGTATACCATAAATATATACAACTAATGTGTATCTATAATAATTAAAAATTAAAATCTTAAAAAATATATTTTTTTAAAATAATAAAAATATAAATACAACAATCAGCTATGTAAGCTCTGGGTTATCTAGCTTTATTGGATTTATTAAAATTTTTTTTTTCAAATAATATACTCATTGTAATATTAGAAGCAAAACCCAGTAAAACATACATAAAAGTAAAGCTGATCATCTCTGCCCCCTCTGACCTTCTCCTCTGTTCAATACCCATACCCATGTGATAATTAGTTTTAACAGCTTGGTGTGTATCCTTTCATACCTTTCTCAAAACATCTCTATGTATGTGTCTATGTGTCTATATCATCTATCTATCTGTATACGTATATCCACAGATTAAAAATTTTATTAAATTGCTTTGCAATAATATAATTTTATTATATATGGTACAACATACTTTTTCACATGGACACCCATATTTTTTCTAATTTTGCATATAAACAGTATAATTTTCAATAAATGGGGTTATACTGTGCTGGGTTTTCCATTTGCAACCTGTAAGAGTGTTTTTTTATGGGAGGATAGGCTGAGAAAAAGTACAGTTTTAATTCTTTTTCTTTTAATTAGTTCCTCTTATTCCTTTCCCTGTTGTTTCCATGTAAAATCCTTGCTCCTCCCATACCTCTTTCTTAAGGGAAGAACTTACCATATAATGTATATTCTGTGTGTGTGTGTGTGTGTGTGTGTGTGTGTGTGTGTGGGTGTGTGTACATATATATGGGAGATTTGGGCATTGTTTGCTTTTTAAAAATGACATTATATGATATACCTTTCTTTATATTTGACTTTCATCATTCAACAATATATTTTGGAAATTCTTCCAAGCATAGTAATATAGGTCTAATGCATTCTTTGTAAGGACTGCATCTTATTCCATGGGCTGAGGTTGCATAATTTATCCAGCCATTGGCTTATTAACGGAATCAATTTGCTTATTCCTGCTTAAATGAAAAGTTTATATCAATTTTTGTTGTTGTCATTGTTGTCACTATGAAGAAGGCTACATATATATTCTCATTTTCAGTTACTTTTATGAGTTCAATGCCAAAAGTGGGATATCTCCATTGACAGGCACATCTATTATTTAAATTGTAACAAATATTTGGGTTTTATATCTAAATAGGTTGGAACAATTCAAATATCCACTAGTAATACGTCATAGTATCTTTTCCCTTGCATCTATGTCAGTAATACATGGTCATAAGTTTTTTAACACTTTTGCTTTTATCGCAAGCAGCTTAAAATTGGATAATACTTTTTTGATGAAGCACATGAATCTCTGAGTTGGTTTCTTTTTCTTAAAAGAATTCAGGCTACATAAGCTTAGTTTTCCATTTCATCTTTCATTAATCTTTTCTATAACTTGGAGAACCATTTCAATCTAGAGACTGAGGTGTCTTTCTTTCTTTTCTTTTTTTTAAGTTCAGGTAAACATTTCCTTTTAAATTATGTAATTATTGTTTTCCCCTTCATGGTTTCCTTTTCTCTTTCTGAAGTTTCTGTCATTCTCATGTTAAATGTCCTGGGTCTCTCTTTCAGTTTTTGTGTGCTTTTATTTTCTAAAGTTAGAGGTTTGGAACTATTTCTTTTGTTTTAGCTCCCAGACTACAAAATTGAATCTCCATAGTAAATGCCCTTCATGCAACTCATCTCCTGAAATATTTAGTTTTAAAATAATGGTTTTCAGTTTTAAGGATTCACTTTTGTGTGGTGAGTAAGTTTTTCTAGGTGTTTTCTACTGTCCAAGCCTGGCCAGTCCGGAAGCCCCCGTGTCTCCCTCTCCCAAAAGAGGCAGTTGGGCTGGGGTTAAAACTGGGTAAAGATCCCAGCACTTTGGGAGGCTGAGGCGGGTGGATCACTTGAGGTCAGGAGTTCAAGACCAGCCTGGCTAACATGGCAAAACCCCGTCTCTACTAAAAATACAAAAATTAGCTGAGTGTGGTGGCAGGTGCCTATAATCCCAGCTACTGGGGAGGCTGACATGGGAGAATCGCTTTAACCCAGGAGGCGGAGGTTGCAGTGAGCCGAGATCAGGCCATTGCACTCCAGCTTGGACAACCAGAGTGAAACTCTGTCTCAAAACAGTAACAACAACAACAACAAAAACTGGGCAAAGACTCGATGTAGGACTCCCGAAGCCACTTTCCAGAAATATTCTGACTTCTATTTATTAGTTTGTCCACTCCTTGCATTGTACCTCGTATATAGAAAGTGTCCTATTGACATTTACTAAATTTCTTTATTTTTCTTTTTCTTTTTTCCTTTTTTTTTTGTTTTTTTTTTTTTTTTTTTTTTTGATGGGGTCTCACTCTGTTGCTCAGGCTGGTCTTGAACTCCTGGGCTCAAGAGATCTTTCTGCTTCAGTCTCTCAAAGTACTGGGACTACAAGTGTGAGCCACTGTACAGGCCTCTTTATTTAAAAGAAGTGTTTTTTTTTTTTTTTTTTTTTAATTACTAAAACCATCAAGGTTCTTGTTTGTAAACAACTGAAATGAACTCTGGCTAACACTAACAGCAAATAAATTTAATGCACAGATAGTGGGTAACATAGAACCAGATGAGGGAAGCCTGAGGAACCAAGCTTGGAAAATAGGAGCCACAAGAAACTATTATAAATGGCTGGATCAAATGTGGGTAGGCCATCGGAAGACTCTGATTAGGTCCTACTGCCATTATCACACTGGTAGTTGTGACTTGCATTACTGCCATTCAGTGCATCATGGTGCTGCCCCCACCTCACTGTGTGGCAGCTGGGATCAGGAACATGTGATTGGGCAAGCTTAGGTCAGATGCCCATGTGCTAGCTGGAAAAGGGGGACTTATCTGTCCATTTCAACTTCTAAAGGAAGTACAGTTGACCCTTGAACAATGTGGGTTAGGGATGTCAACCCCTGTGCAGTAAAAAATCCACATCAAACTTTTGACTCTCCTGAAACTTAACTACTGATAGCTTACTGTTAACCGAAAGCCTTACTGATAACATAAACAGGGGATTGACACATATTTTTATGTTATATATAATATAATTATTCATATAATAAAATAAGCTAGAGACATAATTGTCATCTTCATGTCAAATAGGCTGAGGAGGAGGAGGAAGAGGAAGTGTTGGTCCTGCTGTCTCAAGGCCATTAAAGGTGGACAAGGTAGAGGAGGCAGAAGGGGAGGCAGGAGGAGCAGGCATAGTTGGTGTAACTTTGTGGAAATGCACAGTAAATTCTCTGACTTATTCGGTTTTTCATTTCTGTAAAAATGTTTTGAAATGATACCAATTCTTCTTCCACACTGTGTCTTAGTCTCAGTGCCTCCATCCTAGAGGGGTCCATGTCATAAAAGAAGTCAAGAGCAGTCTTGAAGAATAGGAACCCTCCTGCCAGATTGTCTAATGTCAATTTGTTTTCTGGCACTGTTTCTTTCATAATACATCTTCTTTCTCATCATCTGGCACTGGTTCAGAACCACCCATCTCTGTCAAGTCATCTTTGGGCTCGATGGCTTTTACAGCTTTTTCAGTTACAAGGATGGCATCTTCAATGGTGCAATCATTCCTGATTTTCATGATGTTCTTTTTATCAGGATTGTCTTCCACAGCATTGACAATCCTTTCCATAGCATCCCATGTGTAATGAACCTCAAAGGTCCTTATGACACCCTGATTTACAAACTGAGTTAGAGACATTATGTTTGGGAGCAAATAGACCACTTTGATTCCTTCGCTGTTGAACTCATGGGGTTCTGGGTGGCCCTGGGCATTGTTCAATATCAAAAGAGTTGATATTGTCCGTTACTGGCAAGGTACATGTCAGGATTTCATCAATTAATTATGAAAGATTAATTGATGAAATTAATCCAGAAGAAGGGATCTCATTGTCTACACCTTCTTCTTGTACAAACAAAAGACTGGAAGCTGGTGTCTAATTTTTTTTTTTTTTTTGAGATGGAGTCTTGCTCTGTCGCCCAGGCTGGAGTCCAGTGGCGCGATCTCAGCTCACTGCAAGCTCCGCCTCCCAGGTTCACGCCATTCTCCTGCCTCAGCCTTCCGAGTAGCTGGGACTACAGGCACCCGCCGCAACACCCGGCTAATTTTTTTTGTATTTTTAGTAGAGATGGGGTTTCACCATGTTAGTCAGGATGGTCTCGATCTCCTGACTTCGTGATCTGCCCGCCTCAGCCTCCCAAAGTGCTGGGATTACAGGCGTCAGCCACTGCGCCCCACTGCTGGTGTCTCCTTTTATCCTTGAAGGCCTAGGGATTAGCAGCTTCTTTGTAGTATGGGTAGTCCTGGTCAGAAACCTGACTGCACTTGCATGAAAGAATAGTTTGCCTATCCCTTCCTGCCTTAAATCTTGGTGCTTGCTTCTTTTCCTTACTAATAAATACCCTTTGTGACGTCTTTTCGCCCAAAATAGGGCACTTCCATCTGTATTAAAAACCTGTTCATGCAGATATTTTTTGTCAATGATTTTCTTAATGGCATCTGAGAACTTGTCAGCTGCTTCTTGGTCTGCAGGAACTTCTTCTGTTATCTTGACATTTTTAAACACAAACCTCTGTCCAAAATTCTCAAACCATTTTTGCTGGCATTAAGTTCTCCAGCTTTACACCCTTTGGCTTCCCTTTGCTTTAAGTTGCCATATAATGACTTCACTTTTTCTTGAGTCATATCAGTCTGTAGTATGCCTTTCTTATAAAAGTTGCATTTTCAATACAAAATAAAGAGATATTTCAAAAAAAAGTGCAAGTTTTTTTTTTGTCTGGTGGCATAGCTGCAGTGATGGCTTCAGAAATTTCCTTTTCTAGACCAGTACCCAAGATGGCTGAATAGGAACAGCTCCAACCTCCACCTCCCAGCATGAGTGACACAGAAGACGGGTGATTTCTCCACCGGGTTCATCTCACTGGGGAGTGCTGGACAATTAGTGGTGGTCAGCTGGTGTAGCCCGACTAGCGAGAGCTGAGGCAGGTGGAGGCATCCCCTCACCTGGGAAGCGCAAAGGGGAAGGGAATCCCTTTTCCTAGCCAAGGGAAACTGAGACAGACAACACCTGGAAAATCGGGTAACTCCCACCCAAATACTGTGCTTTACCAAGGGTCTTAGCAAACTGCACACCAGATTATATCCCACACCTGGCCCAGAGGGTCCCACAGCCATGGAGCCTCCCTCATTGCTAGCACAGCAGTCTGAGATCTAACTGCAAAGCAGCAGCAAGGCTGGGGGAGGGGCGCCCACCATTGCTGAGGCTTAAGTGGGTAAACAAAGCCACCAGGAAGCTCGAATTGGGCGGAGCCCACCGCAGCTCAAGGAGGCCAGCCTGCCTCTGCAGACTCCTACTCTGGGGACAGGGCATAGCTAAACAAAAAACAGCAGAAACCTCGGCAAAGATAAATGCCCCTGTCTGATAGCTTTGAAGAGAGCAGCGGATCTCCCAGCACGGAGGTTGAGATCTGAGAATGGACAGACTGCCTGCTCAAGTGGGTCCCTGACCCCTGAGTAGCCTAACTGGGAGACATCCCCTACTAGGTGCAGACCGACACCTCACACCTCACACCTCACACGGTGGGGTACACCCCTGAGACGAAGCCTCCAGAGCAAGAATCAGACAGCAACACTCACTGTGCAGCAATATTCTATCTTCTGCAGCCTCCGCTGCTGATACCTCGGCTAACAGGGTCTGGAGTGGACCTCAAGCAAACTCCAACAGACCTGCAGCTGAGGGTCCTGACTGTTAGAAGGAAAACTAACAAACAGAAAGGACACCCACACCAAAACCCCATCAATACATCACCATCATCAAAGACCAAAGGCAGATAAAACCACAAAGATGGGGAAAAAGCAGTGCAGAAAAGCTGGAAATTCAAAAAGTCAGAGCGCATCTCCCCCTCCAAAGGAATGCAGCTATCGCCAGCAACAGAATAAAGCTGGACGGAGAAAGACTTTGACGAGTTGCGAGAAGAAGGCTTCAGTCGACCAAACTTCTCAGAGCTAAGGGAGGAACTACATAACCAATGCAAAGAAACTAAAAACCTTGAAAAAAGAATGGATGAATGGATAACTAGAACAATCAATGCAGAGAAGACCTTAAAAGAACTGATAGAGATGAAAACCATAACACGATAAATACATGACAAATGCACAAGCTTCAGTAACCAACTCGATCAACTGGAAGAAAGAGTATCAGCGATTGAAGATCAAATGAATGAAATGAAGCAAGAAGAGAAGTGTGGAGAAAAAAGAGTAAAAAGAAATGAACAAAGCCTCCAAGAAGTATGGGATTATGTGAAAGGACCAAATCTATGTCTGATTGGTGTGACTGAAAGTGACAGGGAAAATTGAACCAAGTTGGAAAACACTCTGCAGGATATCATCCAGGAGAACTTCCCCAACCTAGTAAGGCAGGCCAACATCCAAATTCAGGAAATACAGAGAATGCCACAAAGATACTCCTCGAGAAGAGCAACTCTAAGACACATAATGGTCAGATTCACCAAAGTTGAAATAAAGGAAAAAATGTTAAGGGCAGCCAGAGAGAAAGGTCAGGTTACCCACAAAGGGAAGCCCATCAGACTAACAGCAGATCTCTTGGCAGAAACTCTCCAAGCCAGAGAATAGTGGGGGTCAATATTCAGCATTGTTAAAGAAAAGAATTTTAAACCCAGAATTTCATATCCAGCCAAACTAAGTTTCATAAGTGAAGGAGAAATAAAATCCTTTAGAGACAAGCAAATGCTTAGAGATTTTGTCACCACCAGGACTGTCCTACAAGATATCCTGAAGAAAGCACTAAACATGGAAAGGAATAACCGGTACCAGTCATTGCAAAAACATGTCAAAATGTAAAGTCCATCGATGCTAGGAAGAAACTGCATCAACTAGCGAGCATAATAACCAGCTAATAAAGAGCTTCTGCACAGCAAAAGAAACTACCATCAGAGTGCACAGGCAACCTACAGAATGGGAGAAAATTTTTGCAATCTACTCATTTGACAAAGGGCTAATATCCAGAACCTATAAAGAACTCAATCAAATTTACAAGAAAAAAACAAACAGCCCCATCAAAAAGTGGGCAAAGGATATGAACAGACATTTCTCAAAAGAAGACATTCATATAGCCAACAGACTCATGAAAAAATGCTCATCATCATTCGCCATCAGAGAAATGCAAATCAAAACCACAATGAGATACCATCTCACACCAGTCAGAATGGCAATCATTAAAAAATCAGGAAACAACAGGTGTGGAGAGGATGTGGAGAAACAGGAACACTTTTACACTGTTGGTGGGACTGTAAACTAGTTCAACCATTGTGGAAAACAGTGTGGCAATTCCTCAAGGATCTAGAACTAGAAATATCATTAGACCCAGCCATCCCATTACTGGGGATATACCCAAAGGATTATAGGACATGCTGCTATAAAGACACATGCACACATATGTTTATTGTGGCACTATTCACAATAGCAAAGACTTGGAATCAACCCAAATGTCCATCAGTGACAGACTGGATTAAGAAAACGTGGCACATAGATTGCCGGAGCAAGATGGCCGAATAGGAACAGTTCCAGTCTCCAACTCCCAGCGCGAGCGACACAGAAGACCGGTGATTTCTGCATTTTCAACTGAGGTACTGGGGTCACCTCACTAGGGAGTGCCGGACAGTCGGTGCTGGTCAGCTGCTGCAGCCCGACCAGCGAGTCTGAAGCAGGGTGAGGCATCGCCTCACCTGGGAAGCACGAGGGGGAAGGGAATCCCTTTTCCTAGCCAGGGTAACTGAGACACACAACACCTGGAAAATCGGGTAACTCCCACCCCAATACTGCGCTGTAAGCAAACGGGCACACCAGGAGAATATACCCCACACCTGGCCGGGAGGGTCCCACGCCCATGGAGCCTCCCTCCTTGCTAACACAGCAGTCTGCGGCGATCTAACCGCAAGGCAGCAGCGAGGCTGGGGGAGGGGCGCCCACCATTGCTGAGGCTTAAGTAGGTAAACAAAGCTGCTGGGAAGCTCGAACTGGGTGGGGCTCACAGCAGCTCAAGGAAACCTGCCTGTCTCTGTAGACTCCACCTCTGGGGACAGGGCACAGCTAAAAAATAACAGGGGAAGCAGCAGAGGCCTGTGCAGACACAAACGACTCTGTCTGACAGCTTTGAAGAGAGCAGTGGATCTCCCAACATGGAGGTTGAGATCTGAGAAGGGACAGACTGCCTGCTCAACTGGGTCCCTGACCCCTGAGTAGCCTAACTGGGAGACATCCCCCACTAGGGGCAGTCTGACACCCCACACCTCACAGGGTGGAGTACACCCCTGAGAGGAAGCTTCCAAAGCAAGAATCATACAGGTACACTCTCTGTTCAGCAATATTCTATCTTCTGCAACCTCTGCTACTGATACCCAGGCAAACAGGGTCTGGAGTGGACCTCAAGCAATCTCCAACAGACCTACAGCTGAAAGTCCTGACTATTAGAAGGAAAACTATCAAAGAGGAAGAACACCTATACCAAAACCCCATCAGTACGTCACCATCATCAAAGACCAGAGGCAGATAAAACCACGAAGATGGGGAAGAAGCAGGGCAGAAAAGCTGGAAATTCAAAAAATAAGAGCGCATCTCCCCCTGCAAAGGAGCGCAGCTCATCGCCAGCAGCAGATCAAAGCTGGTCAGAGAATGACTTTGACGAAATGAGAGAAGAAGGCTTCAGTCCATCAAACTTCTCAGAGCTAAAGGAGGAATTACGTACCCAGTGCAAAGAAACTAAAAATCTTGAAAAAAGAGTGGAAGAATTGGCAGCTAGACTAATTAATGCAGAGAAGGTCATAAATGAAATGACAGAGATGAAAACCATGACACGAGAAATACGTGACAAATGCACAAGCTTCAGTAACTGACTCGATCAACTGGAAGAAAGAGTATCAGTGATTGAGGATCAAATGAATGAAATGAAGCGAGAAGAGAAACCTAAAGAAAAAAGAAGAAAAAGAAATGAACAAAGCCTGCAAGAAGTATGGGATTATGTAAAAAGACCAAATCTACGTCTGATTGGGGTGCCTGAAAGTGAGGGGGAGAATGGAAACAAGTTGGAAGACACTCTTCAGGATATCATCCAGGATAACTTCCCCAACCTAGTAGGGCAGGCCAACATTCAAATTCAGGAAATACAGAGAATGCCACAAAGATACTCCTCGAGAAGAGCAACTCCAAGACACATAATTGCCAGATTCACCAAAGTTGAAATGAAGGAAAAAATCTTAAGGGCAGCCAGAGAGAAAGGTCAGGTTACCCACAAAGGGAAGCCCATCAGACTAACAGCAGATCTCTTGGCAGAAACTACAAGCCAGAAGAGAGTGGGGGCCAATATTCAATGTTGTTAAACAAAAGAATTTTAAACCCAGAATTTCATATCCAGCCAAACTAAGTTTCATAAGTGAAGGATAAATAAAATTCTTTACAGATAAGCAAATGCTTAGAGATTTTGTCACCACCAGGCCTGCCTTACAAGAGACCCTGAAGGAAGCCCTAAACATGGAAAGGAACAACCGGTACCAGCCATTGCAAACACATGCCAAAATGTAAAGACCATCGAGGCTAGGAAGAAACTGCATCATCTAACGAGCAAAATAACCAGTTAATATCATCATGGCAGGATCAAATTCACACATAACAATATTAACCTTAAATGTTAATGGACTAAATGCTCCAATTAAAAGACACAGACTGGCAAACTGGATAAAGAGTCAAGACCCATCAGTCTGCTGTATTCAGGAGACCCATCTCACATGCAGAGACATACATAGGCTCAAAATAAAGGGATGGAGGAAGATCTACCAAGCAAATGGAGAACAAAAAAAAGCAGGGGTTGCAATCCTACTCTCTGATAAAACAGACTTTAAACCATCAAAGATCAAAAGAGACAAAGAAGGCCATTACATAATGGTAAAGGATTCAATTCAACAGGAAGAGCTAACTATCCCAAATATATATGCACCCAATATAGGAGCATCCAGATTCATAAAGCAAGTCCTTAGAGACTTACAAAGAGACTTAGACTCCCATACGATAATAATGGGAGACTTCAACACTCCACTGTCAACATTAGACAGATCAACAAGACAGAAAGTTAACAAGGATATCCAGGATTTGAACTCATCTCTGCACCAAGTGGACCTAATAGACATCTATAGAACTCTCCACCCCAAATCAACAGAATATACATTCTTCTCAGCACCACATCGCACTTATTCCAAAATTGACCACATAATTGGAAGTAAAGCACTCCTCAGCAAATGTACAAGAACAGAAATTATAACAAACTGTCTCTCAGACCACATTGCAATCAAACTAGAACTCAGGACTAAGAAACTCAATCAAAACCGCTCAACTACATGGAAACTGAACAACCTGCTCCTGAATGACTACTGGGTACATAACGAAATGAAAGCAGAAATAAAGATGTTCTTTGAATCCAATGAGAACAAAGATACAACATACCAGAATCTCTGGGACACATTTAAAGCAGTGTGTAGAGGGAAATTTATAGCACTAAATGCCCACAAGAGAAAGCTGGAAAGATCTAAAATTGACACCCTAACATCACAATTAAAAGAACTAGAGAGGCAAGAGCAAACACACTCAAAAGCTAGCAGAAGGCAAGAAATAACTAAGATCAGAGCAGAACTGAAGGAGATAGAGACACAAAAAAACCCTTCAAAATATCAATGAATCCAGGAGTTGGTTCTTTGAAAAGATCAACAAAATTGATAGACCGCTAGCAAGACTAATAAAGAAGAAAAGAGAGAGGAATCAAATAGACGCAATAAAAAATGATAAAGGGGATATCACCACTGACCCCACAGAAATACAAACTACCATCAGAGAATACTATAAACACCTCTACGCAAATCAACTAGAAAATCTAGAAGAAATCGATAATTTCCTGGACACTTACACTCTCCCAAGACTAAACCAGGAAGAAGTTGAATCCCTGAATAGACCAATAGCAGGCTCTGAAATTGAGGCAACAATTAATAGCCTACCCACCAAAAAAAGTCCAGGACCAGATGGATTCACAGCTGAATTCTACCAGAGGTACAAGGAGGAGCTGGTACCATTCCTTCTGAAACTATTCCAATCAATAGAAAAAGAGGGAATCCTCCCTAACTCATTTTATGAGGCCAACATCATCCTGATACCAAAGCCTGGCAGAGACACAACAAAAAAAGAGAATTTTAGACCAATATCCCTGATGAACATCGATGCAAAAATCCTCAATAAAATACTGGCAAACCGGATTCAGCAGCACATCAAAAAGCTTATCCACCATGATCAAGTGGGCTTTATCCCTGGGATGCAAGGCTGGTTCAACATTCACAAATCAATAAACGTAATCCAGCATATAAACAGAACCAAAGACAAGAACCACATGATTATCTCAATAGATGCAGAAAAGGCTTTTGACAAAATTCAATAGCCCTTCATGCTAAAAACGCTCAATAAATTCGGTATTGATGGAACGTATCTCAAAATAATAAGAGCTATTTATGACAAACCCACAGCTAATATCATACTGAATGGGCAAAAACTGGAAAATTTCCCTTTGAAAACTGGCACAAGACAGGGATGCCCTCTCTCACCACTCCTATTCAACATAGTGTTGGAAGTTCTGGCAATCAGGCAAGAGACAGAAATAAAGGGCATTCAGTTAGGAAAAGAAGAAGTTAAATTGTCCCTGTTTGCAGATGACATGATTGTATATTTAGAAAACCCCATCGTCTCAGCCCAAAATCTCCTTAAGCTGGTAAGAAACTTCAGCAAAGTCTCAGGATACAAAATTAATGTGCAAAAATCACAAGCATTCTTATACACCAGTAACAGACAAGCAGAGAGCCAAATCAGGAATGAACTTCCATTCACAATTGCTTCAAAGAGAATCAAATACCTAGGAATCCAACTTACAAGGGATGTAAAGGACCTCTTCAAGGAGAACTACAAACCACTGCTCAGTGAAATAAAAGAGGACACTAACAAATGGAAGAACATACCATGCTCATGGATAGGAAGAATCAATATCGTGAAAATGGCCATACTGCCCAAGGTCATTTATACATTCAATGCCATCCCCATCAAGCTACCAATGAGTTTCTTCACAGAATTGGAAAAAACTGCTTTAAAGTTCATAGGGAACCAAAAAGAGCCCGCATTGCCAAGACAATCTTAAGTCAAAAGAACAAAGCTGGAGGCGTCACGCTACCTGACTTCAAACTATACTACAAAGCTACAGTAACCAAAACAGCATGGTACTGGTACCAAAACAGAGATATAGACCAATGGAACAGAACAGAGTCCTCAGAAATAATACCACACATCTACAGCCATCTGATCTTTGACAAACCTGAGAGAAACAAGAAATGGGGAAAGGATTCCCTATTTAATAAATGGTGCTGGGAAAATCGGCTAGCCATAAGTAGAAAGCTGAAACTGGATCCTTTCCTTACTCCTTATACGAAGATTAATTCAAGATGGATTAGAGACTTAAATGTTAGACCTAATACCATAAAAACCCTAGAAGAAAACCTAGGGAATACCATTCAGGACACAGGCATGGGCAAGGACTTCATGTCGAAAACACCAAAAGCAATGGCAACAAAAGCCAAAATTGACAAATGGGATCTAATTAAACTAAAGAGCTTCTGCACAGCAAAAGAAACTACATCAGAGTGAACAGGCAACCTACAGAATGGGAGAAAATTTTTGCAATCTACTCATCTGACAAAGAGCTAATATCCAGAATCTACAAAGAACTCAAACAAATATACAAGAAAAAAACAAACAACCCCATCAAAAAGTGGGGAAAGGATATGAACAGACATTTCTCAAAAGAAGACATTCATACAGCCAACAGACACATGAAAAAATGCTCATCATCACTCGCTATCAGAGAAATGCAAATCAAAACCACAATGAGATACCATCTCACACCAGTTAGAATGGCAATCATTAAAAAATCAGGAAACAACAGGTGTTGGAGAGGATGTGGAGAAATAGGAACACTTTTACACTGTTGGTGGGATTGTAAACTAGTTCAACCATTATGGAAAACAGTATGGCGATTCCTCAAGGATCTAGAACTAGATGTACCATATGACCCAGCCATCCCACTACTGGGTATATACCCAAAGGATTATAAATTATGCTACTACAAAGACACATGCACACGTATGTTTATTGCGGCACTATTCACAATAGCAAAGACTTGGAATCAACCCAAATGTCCATCTGTGACAGACTGGATTAAGAAAATGTGGCACATATACACCATGGAATACTATGCAGCCATAAAAAAGGATGAGTTTGCGTCCTTTGTAGGGACATGGATGCAGCTGGAAACCATCATTCTTAGCAAACTATCACAAGAAGAGAAAACCAAACACTGCATGTTCTCACTCATAGGTGGTAACTGAACAATGAGATCACTCGGACTCGGGAAGGGGAACATTACACACTGGGGCTTATCATGGGGAGG
>NC_045444.1:114562073-114632806 GCF_002776525.5 Piliocolobus tephrosceles
CTAGAACTAGATGTACCATATGACCCAGCCATCCCACTACTGGGTATATACCCAAAGGATTATAAATTATGCTACTACAAAGACACATGCACACGTATGTTTATTGCGGCACTATTCACAATAGCAAAGACTTGGAATCAACCCAAATGTCCATCTGTGACAGACTGGATTAAGAAAATGTGGCACATATACACCATGGAATACTATGCAGCCATAAAAAAGGATGAGTTTGCGTCCTTTGTAGGGACATGGATGCAGCTGGAAACCATCATTCTTAGCAAACTATCACAAGAAGAGAAAACCAAACACCGCATGTTCTCACTCATAGGTGGGAACTGAACAATGAGTTCACTTGGACTCGGGAAGGGGAACATCACACACTGGGGCCTATCATGGGGAGGGGGGAGGGGGGAGGGATTGCATTGGGGAGTTATACCTGATATAAATGATGAATTGATGGGTGCTGACGAGTTGATGGGTGCAGCACACCAACATGGCACAAGTATACGTATGTAACAAACCTGCACGTTATGCACATGTACCCTAGAACTTAAAGTATAATAAAAAAAAATAATAATAAAAAAAAAAGAAGAAGAAAACGTGGCACATATACACCATGGAATACTATGCAGCCATAAATAAGGATGAGTTTCTATCCTTTGTAGGGACATGAATGAAGCTAGAAATCATCATTCTCAGCAAACTATCACAAGAACAGAAAACCGTATACCACATGTTCTCACTCATAGGTGGGAATTGAACAATGAGATCACTTGGACAGTGGAAGGGGAGCATCACACATCAGGTCCTATTGTGGGGAGGGGGTAGGGAGGAGGGATAGCATTAGGAGCGATACCTAATGTAAATGACGAGTTAATGGGTGCAGCACACCAACATGGCACATGTATACATATGTAACAAACCTGCACGTTGTGCACATGTACCCTAGAACTTAAATAAAAAAAAGAAATTTCCTTTTCTTTTTTATAATGGCCCTTACCCTGGATTTATTTACCTTAGAGTGGTAGGCAACTGCAACTACAGACCTCTATCTATGGTATGTATCAAGCGATTCAACCTCTTTTATTTAATTTATTTTTATTTTTTGTAATGTCAGGAAGGGGTTTCATATGCCAATTAGCTAAAGAATCCCCAACAGCAGTGTGATGGTTGGTTTTATATGTCAACTTAACTGGGCCACTGGATGCCCAGATAGCTGGTTAAACATCATTTCTGGATGCCTGCCTTCTACGGAACCTATCTGTGTCTGTGAAGTGCTTCTGGAAGAGATTAGCCTTTGAATTAGGGGACTGAGCAGCGCAGATTGGCTTCCTCAATGTGGGTGGGCATTATGTAATTCATTGAGGACCCTAATAGAATAAAAAGGTGGAGGAAGGTTGAATTTGTTCTCTGACTGAAACTGAAGAGCTGAGACATTGATCTACTTTTTATCACTCCTTGTTCTCATGTCTTCACACTTGAACTGGAATCTATGTCATCAGCTCTCAGGCCTTTGAATTACACTACTGGCTTTCCTGGGTCTATGGCCTGCAGCTCATGAAACTTCTCAGTCTCTAGAATCACATGAGCCAGTTCATTATATAAGCAGTTATCTATAATTGTCTACTATAAGTGTCTACTAATCATGTTTTTATCTAGCATCATAACTTTTTTAAACTAAAAATTCAAGAAGGTGTGAATCATGGAAGATTAGTTTTATTAATGCTAGACCAAACACATTGAGAAGCTATTTCTGCATGACGTGACACTGCGTTTTCCAGAGGTGAAGACCCCAGTATATATCACCCCAAATCCATATTTTACAATGTACTGTTGACACGTGTCCATCAAGAGGTGTGTTCAGGGTTCCTTCCCCTTTTCTCTGAGTGGGCTGTGTCTATACTGTACATAACCCTAGTGACTTCTGAAGACAGGCCATAAAATGTAACATAGCTTCTAGCTGGCTCTTGGAACATGTACCTTG
Organism: Piliocolobus tephrosceles; assembly: GCF_002776525.5. Classification (NCBI taxonomy): domain Eukaryota; kingdom Metazoa; phylum Chordata; class Mammalia; order Primates; family Cercopithecidae; genus Piliocolobus; species Piliocolobus tephrosceles. Next base: position 114,564,058 of record NC_045444.1, read on the forward strand.
GGAATCCTGAGCCACCATGTATGAGGTCTGGCTCCACTGAAGATGCAGTGGCAGAAAGAACACTTGAAGAGGCCACAAAGAGACAGAGAGAGATGCCTGGGGATGTCCAGCTATTTGAAGTCTCAGTTTTCCAGCCCAGGTGTCAGACATGTGAATGAGCAAACTTCCAGTTGGTTCAGCCCTTGGCTTTCCAGCCAACACAGCTGATGCCCTGTGGAACCAGGCTTTGAGTCTTCCAGCTGAGTTTCAGACAGTGTGAAGTAGGAAGAAGCCACCTGCCTTGTCCCCTTACTGAATTCCTGATCCACAAAATGTGTGCGCATAATGAGAGGTTGTTTTATGCTACTAAATTTTGGGTTAATTTGTTGTTCAGCCATACTAACTGGAACAGATAATCAGAGGATCATAGACTTTCAGAGATGGAAAGAAACTTTGAAAACATCCAGTCAAAGCAGTTTATTTTACAGATGAGAAATTAGCTGAGAGGGGCAGAATAATTGACCCCAAATCTAACAGCTCATTAGTGGCAGATCAAATGTTCTTTCCCTCCTGATGGTGTGAGGAGGGTGTTGGTCTGGCATGGAACGCCACACATGAATTACAGAATTGGGATAAGGGCTTCAAATTGAATGAGTGTTGGCTCATACAATTCCAGATACTTGATAAAGTCAGGGCCAAAGAGCTCTGAGGTCACTAAAAAACACTGCCTGCCTGAAAATACACTAGGCAGAAACAGTCTAGAAAAATTATATGGATATGTGCAAGTATGTGGGTGTTAGGTAGGGGATAGAAGATGGAGGAATCTTTCCAACTTGATTCTGCCAGGAGTATTAAGTGGGTAGTCTTGAAAAAAAATTCACCCTGAATGTACTGCCTGCCTCTCAGGAAGTGCTAAAAGACTCTGACATAAACAGAACCTGACACTTCAGGAATCTTTGTGTCTGAATGTATTGCTCAAATTTCAAACTGTGCTACAGCCCTTTCCAAATAAAATCAACACATCAATAATCACAGACTTTCAAAGCAGAATGTTCTGGTTAACCCTTAGACCACTGTTAAATGGTCACTCCACTTTATCTGCAAACAGACAAACCTGCTGCCCTTAGAACCACATGGACTGACAATTTACAAGCATCAGCCCCTCTGCAGGTGATTTTGATTAACATTACATTTACTTCTATCATCACTTAAAATCTTTTTTTAAAGCATAAAATCAATAATTTTGGATCTGAGCTTAACTGTATCACAGTGTCATGAGGTGGACCAAAGAAAACCTCCCAATGACCTATCAATAATTAGGAGAGAATCACTGTGTGAAATATTAGAGACAATGTAGAAAACAATAAATTGAAGCAGGTTCAACATTCAGTTTTCAAAAGTCACCATATAGATGGATAAGGATAAACTGCTGCAGACTTAACCTCAAGGTCAAAGTTTCTATAATGTACTCCAAGTAATTGTCTGCATTTAGGCAAATTGTATTTTTGATAATTTAAAAAGAAGTGTTTGCAGTACAAAACATTACTGTAAGCATATACTGTGATTAAAAAGTGTGTTCACGTACACAAAATATATAATGGTTGTAAACTGACATAATTCCAGATCCATGATCTGTACTTTATATTAATGCCCATGTATTAGTCTGTTTTCACACTGCTAATAAAGATATACCCGAGACTGGGTAATTTATAAAGGAAAGAGGTTTCATTAACTCACAGTTCCACATGACTGCAGAGGCCTCACAATTATGGTGGAAGGTGAAGGGGAAGCAAGACACGTCTTACATAGCAGCAGCAAGAGAGAATGAGTGCCAGCAGGAGAAATGCCAGACTCTTATAAAAATCAGATCTCATGAGAACCACTCACTATCACGAGAACAGAATGGAGGAAAACACCCCCACGATTCAATTAACTCCACCCGGCCCCGCCCTTGACAAGTGGGGATTATTACAATTCAAGGTAGGATTTGGGTGGGAACACACAGCCAAACCATATCAGTCCACAAGAAAATTAATCCTAAATTATTTGAAGTCGTCTGAAGTACACCCTTCATAGTTTGTAACTCTTTTATTTCCTTTGAGTCTGCTTTTCTATTCCCCTTCCTTTCTGCCCTCCTTCCTTTCATCTTCATTCCTTTTTAAATTTCTTCCTTCCTTATCTTCTTTTCTTCCTTCTCTCTCTCTCTGCTTCTTTCTCTCTTCTTTCCCCCAATCCTTCTTCCTCACACCCTCATTACTTGACAACATGTATTTCTGCCAATCAAGTCTCAGTACAGCATAAGATACCCAATGTTATTTAAAAAAAAAAAGAAGAAGAAGAGGAGGAGGAGGAAGAGGGCATCCTATTCTAAGCCAAGAAAATTTTGGTTCTGAGAAGGCAGAGAGTATGTTTATCTTAGTCACCATGGTAGCTCCAGGGAGTAGCACAATGCCTATTAAAGCAGGAATAAAATGATTATGGAAATAAATAAAAATTATAGAATATCATCCCCAAAATGAACCTCAAAGATAAGAGAGTTTTTATAATAACTGCATTATTTCTGTTGTGCCACAAATGTAGTAACGGCGAGCACATTGGTTTTTGGTATACACAGATGTGTCTGTTTCTCAAAATGAGTAACACCTTAGTTAGGCTCAGGTGTATGTGTACCTGCCCCTGTTAACTCATATCCTGAAATCTGAGGCCCAGATAGATATACTCTGTTTGCCCCCTCTTTGACTTATCAAGGGCATGCTTTTTTCTTTTCCAAAGGCTGATCAGTGTTTGGTCCTTTCTCAGAATTGCAAACCATGCATCAAATCTTTCGAGTAGCTTTTGAAATTTCTAGTAGGTTGTAACTAACAGCCTACAGTAAAATCGGATGGCAAATTAGGGCTTATAGGACTAAAAATACTGTTAGTAATTACAGCTTAGAGAAAAAAAAAAAGCTAGATTTATGCAGGAACCAGTATCATTCTTGAAAATGATGCCAGATTACTCTTCAGAAGAAAAAGAAAAAGCAATATTTCTGTCTCATTCTCAGATGTAAGTCATGTGGAAATACTGCAAAACAAGTAATTTCTTAGGACACTTTGAGTAGTTAAATTAGAAGAAGCTAATAGAGGAAGGAAAGAAAGCCTTTACTAAAGTGAAACTACAATAGGAGGACATTCACAAAATTGTTATGAAAAGGTTGTTTTGATAAAAATTTAAAAACAAATCATACATTTAAGTAATGGGAAGCAGAGATGATACGGTTTGGCTCTGTCCTCACCCAAATCTCATCTTGAATTGTAACTCCCACAATTCCCTCGTGTTGTGGGAGGAACACAGTGGGAGGTGATTGAATTATGGGGGCAAGTCTTTCCTGCATGTTCTCGTGATAGTGAATGAGTCTCACCAGGTCTGATAATTCTAAAAATGGGAATTTCCCTGCACAAGCCCTCTTTGCCTGCTGCCAGCCGCATAAGATGTGACTTGCTTCTCCTTGCCTTCTGCCATGATTGTGAGGCCTTCCCTACCACTGGAACTGTAAGTTCAATAAACCCCTTTTCCTGTATAAATTACCCAGTCTTGGGTATGTCTTTGTCAGCAGTGTGAATACGGACTAATACAGTAAATTGGTACCAGTAGAGTGAAGTGCTGCTGAAAAGATATCTGAGAATGTGCAAGCAACTTTGGAACTGGGTAACAGGCAGAGGTTGGAAAAGTTTGGAAGGCTCAGAAAAAGACAGGAAAATGTGGGAAAGTTTGGAACTCCATAGAGACTTGTTGAATGGCTTTGACCAAAATGCTGATAATGATACAGACAATGAAATCCAGGCTGAGGTGGTTTCAGATGGAGATGAGGAACTTGTTGGGAATTGGAGCAAAGGTGACTCTTGTTTTATTTTAGCGAAGAGACTGGAGTTCCTGCCCTAGAGATCTGTGGAACTTTGAACTTGAGGGAGATGATTTAGGGTATCTGGTGGAAGAAATGTCTAAGCAGCAAAGCATTGAAGAGGTGACTTGGGTATTGTGAAAGGCATTCAGTGTCAAAAGAGAAACAGAGCATAAAAGTTTGGAAAATTCGCAGCCTGACAACGAGATAGAAAAGAAAATCCCATTTTCTGAAAAGAAATCCAGCTGGCTGCAGAAATTCGCATAAGTAACAAGGAGCCAAATGTTAATTACCAAGACAATGGGGAAAATCTTTCCCGGGAATGTCAGAGACCTATTCAGCAGCCCCTCCTATCAGAGACCCTGAGGCCTAAAAGGAAAAAGTGGTTTTGTGGGACTGGCCCAGGGTCCCAATGCTATGCGTAGCCTAGGGACTTGGTGCCCTGCATCCCAGCTGCTCTAGCTGCAGCTGAAAAGGGCCAATGTAGAGCTCAGGTCGTTGCTTCAGAGGGTGCAAGCCTCAAGCCTTGGCAGTTTCCACATGGTGTTGCGTCTGCAGAGTGCACAGAAGTCAAGAATTGAGGTTTGGGAACCTCCACTTAGATTTCAGATGTATGTTTGCTGTAGGGGTGAGGTCCTCATGGAGAACCTCTGCAAGGGCAGTGTAGAAGAGAAATGTGGGGTCAGAGCCCCCCTCAACCCACATACACAGAGTCCCTACTGGGACACCACCTAGTGGAGCTGTGAGAAGAGGGCCCCACCTTCCATGGACAGCTTGCCTTCCATGGACAGCTTGCACTGTGCACCTGGAAAAGCCACAGACACTCAATGCCAGCCCGTGAAAGCAGCCAGGAGGGAGGCTGTACCCTGCAAAGTCACAGGGGAAGAGCTGCCCAAGACCATAGGAACCCACCCCTTGTATCAGTGTGACCTGGATGTGAGACATGGAATCAAAGGAGACCATATTGGAACGTGAAGATTTGACTGCCCTGCTGGATTTCAGACTTGCATGGGGCCTGTAGCCCGTTTGTTCTGGCCGATATCTCCTGTTTGGAATGACTGTATTTACCCAATGGCTGTACCCTCATTGTATCTAGGTAGTAACTAACTTGCTTTTGATTTTACAGGCTCATAGGTGGAGGGGATTTGTCCTGTCTCAGATGAGACTTCGGACTGTGGACTTTTGAGTTAGTGCTGAAACGAGTTAAGGTTTTGGGGGACTGTTGGGAAGGCATGATTGGTTTTGAAATGTGAAGACGTGAGATTTGGGAGGGACCAGGGGCAGAATGATATAGTTTGGCTGTGTCCCCACCCAAATCTCATCTTGAATTGTAACTCCTACAATTCCCACATGTTGTGGGAGGAACCCAGTGGGAGGTGATTGAATTATGGGGGCAGGTCTTTCCTGCACTGTTCTTATGACAGTGAATGAGTCTCACCAGATCTGATGGTTTTAAAAATGGGAGTTTCCCTGAACAAAGTCTCTTTGCCTGCTGCCATCCACATAAGATGTGACTTGCTCCTCCTTGCCTTCTGCCATGAGGCCTCCCCAGCCACTGGTACTGTAAGTCCAATAAACTCTTTTTCCTGCATAAATTATCCAGTCTCAGGTATGTCTGTATCAGCAGCATGAAAATGGACTAATAAAAGAGACCAGCCAATTAAAGTCTCTATGATTGTGACTGAAGTACTTCAAACACTTGATGTAAAAAGGACCTGAGAGATTGCTCAGGTATAGCAGGAATGGTCTTGGGCTTGTCCATACCAAACCATCAACACAGAGAAGTAGTATTTATTTATCTTTCAAAGTGTTGGCTATTTGCTCTAGAATACATATTGGAGATGTTGGAAGACTTTTTTCTGTAAGGGGCCATGTAGTAAGTATGTTAAACATGTATACCATAAGGTTTCTGGTGCATTTACTCAACTCTTCTGTGGTGGTGGTGTAGGAGTCATAGACAATAAGTAAATGAGTGGTGTGAATGTGTCTCAATAAAACTTTATTAACAAACAGATGCCAACAAGATGGTGGAATAGGACTCTTTAGCACTCCTACACCTACAGAAACATCCAGTCAAACAACTTTCCACACACAAAAATACCTTCACAAGAGCTATGGAGACCAGGTGAGAGATTACAGCATCCCCGTGTAGCAGAGAAATAAGAAAAGACACATGGAACAGTGTAGGAAGGACAGTGTGACATTACTCACATCACCCAACTCCAGGCAGCAGAGTAGGCAGAGATACCCACTGAGTAGGAGAATGCGAGGGAAGTGAGCACCAGCCTTTGCCTCAGACCTCAAAACCAGACCCCTCCAAGTAAAACCCCCACAGCCCCAGACTCTAGGCTAGTACCCATGAACAGAGCCTCCAGGGAGCCTCCAGAACCCAGCAGGATCCCCTAACCCCCCAGGCTTTAGGCCTATGTCACAGACTCGGTGTTTGGGCCTCTGCACTGCCAGACTGACCCTAATGGCCACAGCAGTGATCCCCAACCTTTTTGGCACCAGGGACTGGTTTTGTGAAAAATAATTTTTTCATGGAAGGTCAAGGGGAGGTGGGACTTAGGGGTGGGGTGGGCAGTGCTTTCAGGATGACACTGTTCCACCTCAAATCATCAGGCATTAGATTCTCATAAAGAGTGCGCAATCTAGATCCCTCACATATGCAGTTTATGATAGGGTTTGTGCTCCTCTAAGAACTGAATGGTGTTGCCGATCTGACAGGGGCAGAGCTCAGGTGGTAATGCTTGCTCATCTGCCACTCACCTCCTGTTGTATGGCCTGGTTCCTAACAGGCCACCAATTAATATGGGTCCATGGTTCTGGGGTTGGGGATCCCTGGCCCATAGCACTAGCTGGCCCCTATGAACCCAGGCTTCAGGTTCGCTCCAGTAGACCCTAGCAGCAGGCTGGACCCTGTGGACTGAAGTTCCAAGACCACTCCTGCAAGATCCAGGCTCCAGGCCTAGACCTATCCCCAGGGACTCAAGCTCCAGGCCTTTCCCATCACTGGGCCAGCCTTTGTGAACTCAAGCTCTAGGCCCACCCCAGCAGACGCACGTGTCAGGGCCATTCCAGTGCCGACCAGCCCCTGCAGACTCAGGCTCAAGGCCCACCAGCTCTGGGCCAGCCCCTGTGGACCTAGGGTTCAGCAAGTCCCCTTGAATATAGGCTGCAGGCCCATCTTCGTGCACCCGGGCTCCAAACCTATCCGCACAAACCTAATCATCAGGTTCACCCCAGTGGATCCTGGCCTCTGGCCCATCCCTATGGACCCAGGCTCAAGGCCTACCTGCCAGGTGATTCAGGCACAGGCCAGCCAGCCCCTGAACACTAGCAGCAAGGTCTCCCTCAAACTGCAACATGTGCATATCCATAGGCAGAAGAATGAAATTAGACCCTTATTTCACACCGTAGACAAAACTAAACTCAAAATGATTAAAATGGAAGACCTAAAACTGTAAAATTACTTGAAGTAAACAAAATCATTGTTACTTGAAGTAACAATGATTTTTTTTTTAATATGAACCAAAGAGCATAGGTAACAAAAGCAAAAATAGACAACTAGAATTACATCAAACTAAAAAGCTTCTGCACAGAAAAGGAAACAATCAACAGAGTGAAGAGACAACATATGGAATGGGAGAACATATCTGCGAACCATGCGTCTAATGGGGTTAATACCCAAAACATATGAAGAACTCAACTCAATAGTAAGAAAACAAATAACCCAATTTAAAAATTGACAAATAATATAAGTAGACATTTGTCAAAATAAGACATACAAATGGCCAACAGTTATATAAACAAAAAATGCTTAACATTCTTAATAATCAGAGAAATGTATTAAAACCACAACGATGACCAGGCGTGGTGGCTCACGCCTGTAGTCCCAGCACTTTGGGAGGCCAAGGTGGGTGGATCAGCTGAGGTCAAGAGTTCCAGACCAGCCTGGCCAACATGGCGAAACCCCATCTCTACTAAAAATACAAAAAATTAGCTGGGCATGTTGGTGTATCTGTACCTGTAATCCCAGCTACTCAGGAGGCTAAGGCAGGAGAATCACTTGAGGGAGGTAGAGGTTGCAGTGAGACATGAGCATGCCATTGCACTCTAGCCAACAAGAGTGAAACTCTGTCTCAAAATAAAATAAAATAAAACCCCAATGATATATCATCTCACACCAGTTAGAATGGCTATTATCAAAAAGACAAAAGATAGCAAGTGTTAGAGAGGATGTGGAGAAATTAGGACTCTTGTACATAGTTGTTGGAAATGTACAGCTATTATGGAAACAGTACAGAGGTTCCTCGAAAAATTAAAAATAGAATTACCATATCATCCAAAAATCTTACTATTGGGTATGTATCCTCAGAAAGGAAAATAAAAACTCAGGACCCTATTTCACTCTGCCAAAAGGAAAAAAAAAAATTAAGCTGAAAGCTGAGTCATGCAAGAAGTTGCCTTTCCTTTTGTTCCTAAGCCGACAGCTACAGAGAAAAGGTTATGTATCTCCACAGATAGCTATTCTGTGTTCACCTCATCTTGTGTAAGGTGCTGAGTACAAGAAATATACAATTGACTATTCCCCTGCCCGCTCCTTTTCTCCTGCAACATGTGGATTACTGTGCCCTCTCTCTTTCCCCTCCAGGCTGCTTTTCCCCTTTAAATATTGAAGCCCTCAAAATCATCTTTGGAGAAAGGCACAGACCACAGACCGTTTCTTTGATTCCATGTTCTTTTCTTCTAGGCATGTCCTTCACCTCGTCAAAATAAATCTGTAAACTGATGGAGATCTGTTTCATATACTTTTTGTTTACAATTCAAAGGATATGAAATAAGTATGTCGAAGAGATACCTGCAATTCCATGTTTATTACAGTATTACTCATGATAGCCAAGAAATGGAACTACCCTAAATGTCTATCAATGAATGAATGGATAAAGAAAATGTGGTGTATATACTCAAGAAAGAAAGAACGAAATCCTCTCATTTGGGGCAACATGGATGAACCTAGAGGATATTAAGTATAAATAAGCCAGGCACAGAAAGACAAACACCACTTAATTTCACTGATGTGTAGTTTTAAGAAGTTAAATTTATGTAAGTAGGGATTAGAATGGTGGTTACCAGGGGCTGAGGACGAGGGTGGGGTTGAGAAGATGTTGGTCAAAGGACACAAAATTTCAGTTACAAAGAAGGAATAAGTTCAAGAAATCTACTGTAGAAGATGATGACTATAGTTAATAACAATGTGTCGTATTCTTGAAAATTGCTAAGAGAGTAAATTTCAAGTGTCCTCACTGCCAAGAAACAACAACAACAACAACAACAATGTGAGGTAACGTGTATATTAATAGCCTAATTCTTTCCACAATGTAGACATATATCAAAACAGCATGTTGTATATGATGAATAAGTACAACTTTTATTTACCAATTAAAAAAATAAATACTCTATTTACAAAACAGGCAGTGGCCCGGGTTTGCTTCAAGGACTGTATTTTGCCAGCTGCTTTTCTAAAAAATCAAGGATATGAAATCATAAGATTTCATTTTCCCAATTAGACCATTAGTTGGCAGGTGACATGGCTGGTAGGCGATTGCTTGGCATTTGTAACTGGAAGACCTGAGTTCAGGCTCAGATTCCATCACCTTATAATCCTGCACAAGCATTTAACCTTTTAACAACCATGCACATTTCTTCATTTACAATAGGTATTCCAGCTACTTCATGGGGTTTCTGTAGAAACTCAGGGAGAAATGTTACTCAAAGTACTTTGTAAACTAAAGCATTATGTAAGTGGATGAAGCTGTTGTTATTAACAGGTGATAAGTGGGCAGAAAAATTCTCAGGAAGGCATCTAAAATTGTAACAATAAAAAGCATGTATATTTGTGAAATTGCTAAACAGTCTCTTATATAATTAAGGGGTTCTCTGTCTTTGTATAAAAAGGAACAAGCATATTGTTCCGTCACCACGAAGTCATCGGGCTAGAAATGGGTATAAATAGAGTGAAGATAGTGCAGGAAAGGCTGGGAGACTGGACTCCTGGGTGGATTATTCTTGTCTCACTATTTACTAGCTGTGTGACTCAGTTGTAGCATTCAAGGTAGCCTTCCCAGGAGAAAATAATACTCCTTACCACTCAGAGATGCTGTCGGAATGAATGAATCCACCTAATGTGCTTAGGAGAGATTCTGGCAGACCAGAAGTATTAAGTAAATATCAACTTTTTTTTTATTGAAATGATTCATGAAGTCGTACAAATTAGGAGTGGAAGATCCCATGGAAGTCATTTACTGCACCGCCTTCCACTAGATATGGGAATCACCTCTGTGATATCATGGCTCTGTGTTCACTCTACCTCTGTTTGAACACTATCTTTATTAGGAAGCTCATTACCTCACACAGAACTTCTCAGTACAGATAATCTATTCACTATTTCACTTGTTAATACAGCAAAGTTATTTCCTCATAGAAATAATAAACCTTTCAACCCAAGAAAGCTTACTGAAAAACAAAATAAGAAAGAAAAAAAGCAAGCAATGGATGGGGTATATTACCTCCTTTCACTCTTCCTACACATTTCTAAGCCTGAGTAAAACAATGGGCAGTGTCTTGTCACCTTAAGAAATGATGCCAGAATGGTTGAACTAATTTATATTCCCACTAACAGTGTAAAAGTGTTCCTATTTCTCCATAGCCTCGCCAGCATCTATGTTTCCTGGCTTTCTAATAATCGCCACCCTGACTGGCATGAGATGGTATCTCCTTGTGATTTTGATTTGCATTTCTCTAATGACTGGTGTTGATGAGCTTTCTCTCATATTTTTTTTGGCTGCATAAATGTCTTCTTTTGACAAGTATCTGTTCATATCCTTTGCCCACTTTTTGATGGTCATCTAGGATCTAGAACCAGAAACACCATTTGACCCAGCAATCCCATTACTGAATATATACCCAAAGGATTATAAATCATTCTACTATAAAGACACATGGACACGTATGTTTATTGCAGCACTATTTACAATAACAAAGACTTGGAACCCACCCAAATGCCCATCAGTGATAGACTGGATAAAGAAAATGTGGCACATATACACCATGGAATACTATGCAGCCATGAAAAAATAAATGAGATCACATCCTTTGCAGGGACATGGATGAAGCTGGAAGCCATCATTCTCAGCAAACTAACACAGGAACAGAAAACCAAACACCACACGTTCTCACTCATAAGTGAGAGTTGAACAATGAGAACACATAGACACAGGCAGGGGAACAACACGCACTGGGTTCTGTCGGGAGGTGCAGGGCAAGGGGAGGGAGAGTATTAGGACAAATAGCTACTGGATGCAGGGTTTAAAACCCAGATGATGGGTTGATAGGTGCAGCAAACCGCCATGGCACACATATACCTATGTAACAAACCTGCACGTTCTGCACATGTACTGCCCAGAACTTAAAGTAAAAAAAAAAGAAAAGAAAGAAAGAAAGAAAGAAATGATGCCTACTAGAGGAGGCTTATAGAATGCAATGGTGTTTAAAAAACTTCTGCCATCTGCCTCTCAAAGGAATGACTGGCAAATCCAAGCCCATTTCATCTTTCATAGGCAGTGTATGTTCATAATGGCCTCCTGACATTAATAATTAGTATTAAAAATGTTATAGTGCAAATATTACTATAGTTAATAATGGTTATATCAACAGTAGAGCATGACTACAAACCGAAAGGTAGTCTCTGCACAACTGAAAACTGCTAAGTCTAAAGGCTGCATAAATTTTTCCTATAATTATTAACAAACTAAGAAAATAGATCCACTGACTTCATGTTTTTATACATTTATATAGAAATATTGTTTATTATAAATTGGTATAAGTTTTGTTTTGTTTTCAAACAAATGATGTGATGTAAATCTTCATGTACCACAGGAATCCATTAATTTTGTATCATCTTAAATGTCCTATGGAGCTTTGTTTTAGGCTATCTCTGAAATGTTCACCATTGATTAATTTTGAGAAGTGCTTTCATATGCTAAAAACCCAAGTGAACTTTCCCTAAGCAAATTAATTTCCCTTTTTGTTTTCAGGCACATGAACAAGGCTTGGGTCCAGTTTTTTTTGCCTTTCCTTGTTCTTTAGATCAAAGGGATCTCTGCTTAGGTGAAGAATGAGAAAGGGCTGGCTTGAACAGAGAAAAAAAATGCATCTTTGCAGGCAAACTTACCAAAGAAAGAAAAATAGTCAATAAAATTGAGTTGTCATAAGAGTGGTTTGAAGCATGTGGCATTGATTGATGAATTTCCTTTGCTGTTACTGAGATAAACCAAAAATACACCTCTAGATCTTTTGTCTCTTAGGTAATTCAGTGGAATGTGTTTTCACAGACTAAGTGCCAGAACAGCAGAGATCTGCTGAGTTATCAGAATACCACGCTGAAGGTCAGTGTAAAATGTATATATGTAAAGGCAGAAAAATCACGCTCTTCTCATTAATTAAGCAAAATATCCCTTTATTCCAATACTGTACTGTCGAGAACAATGAATAAGCATTTGGAAGGGGTCTTAAAATTTTGAGCTCACATAGTAAAGTCACTTGGGAATTTGTGGTAATAAATATCACTGTTAACTTTAATATCATGTTTATTTTTGTTTGCCTGTACCTACTTCACATGACTTATCATTGTTATTAGACTAAATTGCAGTAAATTTTACTTGATACAGAGATATTTATCCATGGATTTCTGGTTGAAAATAGGTAAATGTTCTGATGACTTCAAGGATATAGGACTAAGCTCTCTTGTAGGCCAAATCAATAGACAATTTGGTCTTCTGTCCAGTTGGTACTACAGAGAATGACTCAATTTTAGTTGTGCAACATTTACCACCCTTTGACAATTCTCCTTTAATGTCTAAGTAGCTTTTAGCTGACAATTACATTACAAGTCAACACATGTCATATTAAAGGCAACATTTTACAAACAATTTATTTCATGGGGTTATCTTGAAATTGTATTTTTAAAGTTAAACAATCAATGCTGTTGAAAAAGGCTTTTAATGGCTGCTCTGTACATTAAGTGACCTCCATTACAGGTTTTCAGAATAAGACTAACAAAAACATCTTTTGAAGTTGGACTCCATGTATTATAAGGAACCCTGATTTTTTTTTTTTTTTTTTTTTGTGAGAAAAGTCTTGCCTCTTTTCACAAATATTCACTTGTTAACTTTATGCAAAAATGAGATGCTCTTCCTCATTGACATTAGGTGCCTTAACTTTCATGAGAGAGGCCAGCCATACCCTCAAGGAGGCTAAATGCTAAAAGATATGACACTACCTCTCACAGAAGACATGAAACTGCTTACTCTATATTTACAAACCCCGCCTCAGTTGTAAACTCAAACATCTCCAAAGGCCAGGCATGTAATATACAGTGACAAGAACTGGAAATGGAGAAAGTAGTGAGTTTTAGGTCTGCAGTGACAATGTGAAGAGCTCTGAGGACCAGCCTCCCAGTGAAACAAAAAAATTGGCAAAAAATTATGAAAACAAATATTATAATATCTAGAAATTTCACTAAGGGCATATAGAAAATGAAGAAATATTTATTCAAGAAAATCGACTAAATCTCCACTAGAAGAGAGAGTCTGTGAAAGTTAAAACACAACCCACTCCCTTCTTTCCCTTGCCTCCCCTCTTCCCAGCACAACTTGACAGAAGCTCCATTTGGGCATCTAAGAAGATGGTGCGTTCTCTCCCCTCAACTCCCAACCAAGAATTACTCTATCTTGCTGGGAAGCAGAGGCTACTCACATTTCTCATCCCTTTTAACTCCAAATTGAAGATACTAAATCCTTAGTGAGTGAAGCCGAGAAGCTGGAGACTCCTGTTTTTCATCTAGGTCCTACCCATAAGATTGAGGTACCACCCCAGATATGTTGGGGTAAGAATGCCATGACCACCCTCACTCAAATTTGCTTGAGGGAAGAGGTTCCACACTAAGAGAGTCAAACTGGACACCAGAGGATACCAGTCTACCTCGTGCCCAGAGTAGTGGTTCAGGGAGTTTGCCCAGGAGGAAAGGTAGTCTGTGAAAGAGATCTCTGAAGCTCTCCTCAAGGAACTAAGTGTATTTGAAACTGAGTCTGGGAAAGTTCAAGCCTAAGGGTTCTCTCAAAAACAATAGCCCCAGTTAATGAAGAGCAGCAAACTAAACCATTGGCCAGCTAGTGCCCTAGAGAGAACCAGTGAATGAGACATCTTAGGAAGAGCCCTCGGGGGGTCAGAACAAAACTCAAAGGCTAGCTCCAAAAGTAACCCCCGCTGAAATTTAATTGGATCAGACTGCTGAGCATTTATACCCCAGGGCATTGTTGAAAACAATGATAGCACAATCACCTGGCAAATAGTGAGGTCAAGCATTCAGTGTTGTAATACCAAATGGACTAGACAGGCAAAAAGAAAGATCGAGGAAAGACACAGTCAAAGAGACCCATGCTAAGACCAGTGCCATCCTAGGTGGCTGTACAAAGTTTCAAGGCTATGTCCTCTGAGGAATGATACCAAAGGCTTCACACTGCATGGGGAAAATAGACTTCACTAAAATAACCTAGCCAAATTACAAAGCAAATGAAAAATTAAGGAACAACAAAACAAGCCCTAAAGAGAAGGGAATGGAGTCAGTACCAAGAGTTGTTGGATAAAGACAATATGTTATCTAAAATGTCCAGTTTTCAACCAAAAAAAAAAAAAATTATGAGACATGTGAAGAAACAGGAACATGTGGCCCATACACAAGAAAAAATAGCAGGCCACAGAAGCTGACTGTGAGATGTCAGCTTTAACAGACAAGGACTTCAAAAGAGTTGCTACAAATATGTTCAAAGAACTAAAGGAAATGGTGCTTAAAGAAACAAAGGTAAGTACGAGGGCAATGTTTCATCAGATTAAGAATATATAAATAAGAAGAGAGAAATTATTTAAAAGAGCCATATGAAAATTCTGCAATTGAAAAGCATAATTAAATGAAAAATGTAATAGGAGAGCTCAACAGTAGATTTGAACTGGAAGAAGAAATAATCAGTGAACTTAAAAGAGATCGATAGGGATATGCAACCTGTAAAACAGAGAGAAAATAGAATGAACAGAGACTTTGAGAAATGTGGCACACTTTAAGTTCACCAACTACATACAATGGGAATATCAGAGAGAGAGGAGAGAGAGGAACAGTAAATATTTGAAAGAAATAATATCTAAAAACTACAAACTTGCTGAAAAAGAATAGTTGTTCTTTTCTTAGCTGACTCAAAAAGCAATTTCTTAAAAAGAATATACATAAGTTGTATTCTTAGATCTATAACATATAGAAATGTAATACATTTGACAAACACATCGCAAAGAAAGGGGATAGAACTGAGTTGTATTGCAGTGAAGAAAATGAGACCAGGTAAAATAAAATCACAAGAAAAATGAAAGAGACCCGCAAATTGTAAATATAAAAAAAATTTATAAATATATACTTCCTCTGTATTCTTTTCTTGGATTCTTTAATAGGCATAAAATTATAATAACATACTGTTGAATTAGGAATATATATAGATGTAGTATTAATAAAATTAAAAACACATAAACTAGAAGTAACATTTCTATCTTTCTAGAATTAAGTTGGTATACATCTAAAGTGTTATGTATACCATGTACTCTGGGGTGTTAAATTGTAAATGGTAAGTATTACAGCAACCACTAAGAGAATATTTTAAAAATACAGTAAAAATTGCTCTAGAAACTAAAATGTTACACTAGAAAATATTCACTTCATACAAAAGAAAGAAGTTAAGCAGGAGTAGAGGAACAAACATAATAAGAGACATATAAAAAACAAGAAGTACTAAGACAATATAGTTTGGATGTTTATCCTCTCCAAATCTCATGATGAAATGTAATTTCCAATGTTGGAGATGGAACCTTGTGGGAGGTGTTTGGGTCATGGAGGTGGATCCCTCATGAATGGCTTAGCACCATCTGCTTAGTGATGAGTGAGTTCTCAGTTGGTTTATATAAGATCTGGTTGTTTAAAAGAGTATGGCAACTCCCTCTTCTCTCTCGCCATGTGATGCACTGGCTCCCTTTTACCTTCTGCCATGATTGTAAGCTTCTTAAGGCCTCACCAGAAGCTGAGCATATACCAGGGCCATGCTTCTTGTACAGCCTACAGAAATATGATCCAATTAAAACCTCTCTTCTTTATAAATTACCCAGTCTCAAGTATTCTTTCATGGCAACACAAATGGACTGACACAGAAAATTGGCACTGAGGAGTGGGGCATTGCTATAAAGATACTTGAAAATGTGGAAGCATTTTTGGAACTGGGTAATGGAGACAGGTGGGAAAAGTTGAGAGGGCTCAGAAGAAGACTGGAAAATGAGTTTGGAAAGTTTGGAAGTTCTTAGAGAATTGTTGAGTGGTTATGACCAAAATACTGACAGAAATATGGACAGAGAAGCCCAGGCTGAGGAGGCCTCAGATGGAAATAAGAAAGTTATTGGGAAATGGAGCAAAGGTTACCCTTGTTATGCCCTAGCAAAGAACTTGGCTGCATTGTGTCCATGCTCTAGGGATTTGTGAAAGTATGAACTTAAGCGTGATAATGTAAGGTATCTGACAGAAGAAATTTCTAAGGAGCAAAGTGTTCAATTTGCAGCATGACTGCTTCTAACAGCCTACAGTTAGATGCAGGGGCAAGGGAATGACTTAAAGTTGAAACTCATATTTAAAAGGGAAGCAGAACATAAAACTTTGGAAAATTTGCAGCCTGGCCCAGTGGTACAGAAAGAATCCAAGCAGGCTGTGGAGGAACCACTTGCTAAAGAGATTAGCATGACAAAAAGGAAGTTAAATGCTAATATTCAAGGAAAAAATGCCTTGAAGCCAATTTAGAAATCTTTTTTTTTTTTTTTTTTTGAGACGGAGTCTTGCTCTGTCGCCCAGGCTGGAGTGCAGTGGCCAGATCTTGGCTCACTGCAAGCTCCACCTCCCGGGTTAACGCCATTCTCCTGCCTCAGCCTCCCCAGTAGCTGGGACTACAGGCACCCACCACCTCGCCTGGCTAGTTTTTTGTATTTTTAGTAGAGACGGGATTTCACCGGGTTAGCCAGGATGGTTTCGATCTCCTGACCTCGTGATCCGCCCGTCTCGGCCTCCCAAAGTGCTGGGATTACAGGCTTGAGCCACCACACCCAGCCAGAATATCAATTTAGAAATCTTTGAGGAAGCCCCTCCCACCACAGGCCCAGAGGCCTAAGAGGAAAGAAAGCTTTCAGGGGCCAGGTACAGGGCACCACTGCCCTGCTCAGCCTTAGGACACTGCTCCCTACACCCCTGCCTCTTTCCTCCAGCCACAGATCAAAGGGCCCTAGGTACATCTCTGGTTGCCGCTTCGGAGAATGTAAGCTGCTATAAGCCTTGGCACTTTCATGTTGTGTTAAGCCTGCAGGTGCACAGAATGCAACAGTGAAGGTGGGTTGCCAACTTCCACCAAGATTCCAGAGGATGTTTGGGAAAGCCTGGGTGCCTAGAGGTAGAAGGCCTTAACAGAAGCCACCAGAGAAATTCTACTTGGGAAGTGCTGAAGGGAAATGTGGGATTGAAGTCACTGTACAGAGTCCCCACAAAGGAACTACCTAATGGAACTGTGGGAAGGGGGTTGCTGTCTTCCAGACCCAAGAATGGCAGAGTCACCAGCATCTTGTAACCTCAGCATGGAAAAACTGCAGGCACTCAACTATAACCTGTGAGATTAGCCATGGGGACTGCACCCTGCAAAGCCACAGTAGTGGAGCTGCCAAAGGTCATAAGAGCCCACCCCTTGCAGCAGGATGCAGGACATAAAATCAAGGATTATGTTGGAACCTTAAGACTTAATGCCTGCCCTGCTGGGATTCAGACTTACATGGGGCCTATTACCCCTTTTTTGGCCAATTTCTCCTTTTTGACATAGGAATGTTTACCCAACGCCTGTACCTCCATTGTATCTTGGAAGTAAATAACTTGTTTTTGATTTTACAGGCTAATAGCTGGAAACAACTTGGCCTTGAGTCTCAGAAGAGACTTTGGACACTGGACTTCGAGTTGATGCTGAAATGAATTGAGACTTTTGGGGACTATTGGGAAGTGATGATTGCATTTTTCAATGTGAGAAGAATATGAGATTTTGGGGGCTAGGGGCAGAATGATATAGTTTGGATGTTTATCCCTTCCAAATCTCATGTTGAAATGTAATTCCCAATGTTGGAGGTAGGGTGTTGTGAGAGGTGTTTTGGTTTGGGGCAGATTCTTCATCAATGGCTTAGCACCAACTCCTTGATGATGAGTGAGTTCTCACTCAGTTCATATGAGATCTTTTATTTTTTAAAGGGTGATCACCCCCACCCCCCACCTTGTTCTCTCTCTTATCATGCAGTGTGCTGGCTCCCTCTTTGCCTTCTGCCATGATTGTAAGCTACCTGAGGCCTCACCTGAAGCTGGGCAGATGCCAGCACCATGCTTCCTATTTAGCCTGCAGAACTGTGAGCCAATTAAATATCTCTTCTTGATACATTTTCCAGTCTCAGGTATTCCTTTATAATGACAGAAGAACAAACTAAAACATATGGCAGCTGTAATTCATCTATATTAAAAATAGTGGTAACATGCAGCTAGATTAAACAGTCCAGTTAAAAGTCAGAGTTTATAATACTGGATAAAAAGCAATATCCTATTATGTGGTGTGAATAAAAGACACAGTAGAGTTTGCAGGAAATAAATAGGTTGAAAGTAAATACAGATTAAAAATAAAAAACATGCAAAAAGCAATAATTAGAAAGCTAGAGTGACTACACTAATATCAAACAAAATAAACTTTAAAATAAAAAATGGAGATCAAAATAGTAGTATGATCCAGCAATTCTACTTCTGGGTTTATATCAAAGAATGATAAAATTATATCTCCACACAAAACTTGTATGTAAATGTTTATAACAGTATTATTCGTAACAGTCAAAAAGTAGAAACAATGCAAACCTTCCTCAACTTAAGAATAAATAAAACCCACACAATGCAATAGTACTTAGCAATAAAAATAAATACAATATGGATACATAATATGACATGAATCACCTTGAAAACAGGCTAAGTGAAAGAATCCAGACACAACAGGCCACATATTGTATGATTCAATTTTTATGAGTAAACAAATTTATGGAAAGAGAAAACAGCCAGGTGCGGTGGCTCACGCCTGTAATCCCAGCACTTTGGGAGGCTGAGGCAGGTGGACCACTATGTCAGGATTTTGAGACCAGCCTGGCCAACATGGTGAAACCCTGTCTCTACTAAAAATACAAAAATTAGCTGGGAGTGGTGGCGGGTGCCTGTAATGCCAGCTACTTAAGAGGCTGAGGCAGGAGAATCATTTGAACCCAGGAGGCGGAGGTTGCAGTGAGCCAAGATAACACCATTGCACTCCAGCCTGGGCGACAGGGTGAGACTCTGTATCAAAAAAAAAAAAAAAAAAAAAAAAAAGAAAAATAGACAAATCTACTGGGACAAGAAGTAGATTAGCAGTTGCCTGGGCCTAAGGTAGATGGTATGCTTAGGAAGTGATGACGTGATGACTAAGCAAAGTGGAGTTTCTTTTGCGGTAATAAAAATGTTCTAAAATTGATACAAACGTGTGACAATCTTGAGTGTATTGAGAATAACCAAAAATCTAAATATCTAGGTACTTTTGTTTAATACTAATTTTAGGTTTTCAGCATGGATTAATAATGTAAATATCTTAAGCCTCAGATATACATGATAATCCTATAATGAATAAATTGTACCTTATGAAACATTTTCTTAAAATTATAATATTTGGAGTGGAGAACCAACTGGAATATTTTAAAAGCGATGTATTCACTGCTAAGAGCTAGTGGATTTAAGCTTCAGGCCTGGCTTTACTACTAATTTGCTCTGTGGCCTTGAGAAATCTCTTTTCTTCATTGCTGTTTTGTTTTCTCACCTGAAAAATGAGTAGAATGGGCAATATATCTTCTCAGGCTTATCACAGCTCTTGGGGTCTGCGATTTCACAAATAGAAGCTTAGTCATTTAGTTTGGCAGAATAGAAAAACACTTGTACATTCTATTTGTTTAGCATTTGGTGTAAATACATTCACCAGTCAGTATTTTATTTTGGTCCTATCACTAGGATCTGACAGATGATTATTGTAAGAGTGTTTCCAATATCAAAATGTGCCAAAGTCAAAGTGTTTTTCATTGGCCTGGCATTTTGCATGCCATTTAAAAAATTAGGATGAAGATGATGAATCAGCTCCTTTGGAATTAATATCCAGTTCAATTAAAAAGTAAGAGCCATGGTCTTGAATTAGATACTGGATTGACTCAGCAGCCCCTGGAGGAATTATGTGATGCTGAGGGTGGCAGTTGGGAACTAGGAATGCAGTTATTCATACCATGGTAACCTTAAAATACATCTCGGAATTAGGTGCTGCAGAGGATTTCGGGAGAAATAGATACCAGTGACTTTTCAATGCTGCTGGGGTCTTTTTGCTTTTTTTCTGTGTTTGCTTTTGATTTTTGCATTTTAAATATTGACAAGAAATAGGTGGGGCTTTCAGCAACGAAATAGTGACCCTGGGGCTGAAACGACAGAGCCAGAATTGCAAAACCAAAACAGCTTTGATAATCAATTTATGATGAAGGGTGAGGGAGAAGGTGTGTTTTCAGGATTATAGATAGGAAAAACGTGTAGATTCCAAAACTGTCAATAGAAATGGGAAATCTGAAAGACAGAACATATATTTGGACATTTACCTTTAGCCATGTTGAAGTAGGACATTTTGGCCATGTGCAGATGGGAGTACCTAACAGGCACCTGGGCATCAAGTCTACAGTCCAGAGATGGTGGTTATGAATACATAGCCGTGGCTGAAACTGGGGATATGGAGCGAGGGCAGTGAGCGAGAAGCAACCAGGCTTTTGGGAAGATCTTTGGGAAACATCACATTAAAGTGCCTGGTGGGGAAAGCAGAAGTTCAGCATGGAGATGAAAAAGTAATGATCCCAAAGGTAGAAGAAGAATTAAAGAGAGACTAGTGCTTTTAAAGCCATGGAGAAAATAGCTAATTTTCAGAAGCTGTGTGGGGGTGTGAGTTCAGTTCTACCAAGAGCTAAGTAATATAAGCAGTGAAAACATGTCAGTAGATTTGGTGACACTAATAAGAGAAATTTCAGCAAAAGGATAAGAAACATAAGCTAGACAGCCGAGGTAGTATACTTTTTATTATTATTTTTTTAATTTGGTAGTAAAAGAAGAAGGGACATAGTGGCAGTTTGACAGCAAGTGAAGGTAAAGAAAAATATTCTTTGTTTTGTTAATTGCTTTTATTTTTTTTATTTTTTAATTTTTTTTTAAAGAGTTTTTTTTTTTTTTATTATACTTTAAGTTCTAGGGTACATGTGCATAACGTGCAGGTTTGTTACATATGTATATACATGTGCCATGTTGGTGTGCTACACCCATCAACTCGTCAGCACCCATCAATTCATCATTTATACCACCTGATATAAAAGTTAATTGCTTTTAAAAGGGCAGTTGGAGAAACGTATTTATAGGATGGAGAACTATATGCAAGAATATCAGAGTGTAGTGGTGAATAGCACTTTCATTAACAATGATGACCATTTATTCTCTTTTATGACAGAGCAATTTTGAAGGAGCATGATATTCAAGTAATTGAGAAACCAGCTGTCAGTTCCCAATAAAGTAAGTGCAGGAAATTACAGTAAGTTTCCAGGAATTAATCTGAATTTAAAAATTTAGTATGTTTCCCACTGAATTGTCCTGAAGAAGAAATGCTTTAAAGCGTTAAGTAATGTTTAAAAATTTTGCATGAACGTGAGTGGATGGAAAACATCAGCAAGAACTTATGGGGCAGCCAGTGGGTACCAGGGGACTTCAGACTAGTAAAACATGAGCAAAGGAACATAGATGTTTGAAGAATGGCAAGCATTCTAATGAAACTTGGAAAAGGGCAGTGATCGGGAGTGAGGGCTAATCAGGAGGCAAAGCGTGGAGAGGGCAGATATAGAGGACTTTGAATTGGATACTTGGGTGCAAATATACCTACTGGATTAATTTTTATCTTTTGGATCACTCTCTTGGTTGAGTTTTCATGAGGTAAACTGCTTGCTTATCAGAATCACAGTTTCACCAGATATATATATACAAGTCCCTCAGTGTACGTTGGAGATCGGTTCCAGAACAAAACCACCACTCCCGCAAGCCCCTCTCCCCACCCTTGAGCACGCCAGTATCTCCTGCATATTCAAGTCCCACAGTTGGCCCCGGAGGAGCTTGCCCATATGACAACTGCATCCCGTGAATACTTTATTTTCCATCTGAGTTTGGTTGCAAGAAATCTGCTCATAAGTGGATCTGTTCAATTCAAATCCATGTTGTTCAGGGGTCAACTGTGTGTGTGTGTGTGTGTGTGTGTGTCCAACATTACAGATGCTGTCGTGCTGCATGGTGTTGTCTGGAATATAAAATGAAAGCTGTCTCTGGTCTATAAAGAAGTGCAATATGTAAGTTTGCAAAGACAAAAATTTTGCTTCTGCTTTTAGCACTTTCTCGTTTCCTAACAAACCTCTAGAGTGAGCTTGTCTAATTTTTACAAAAGAAAGAAATAATACTCTGGAGTCTCTAAACTAAAAAAAACATACATCCTGGGGGTGTCACTAGTCAGATCCATCTTTAATTACTTCTATTTTAAAAATTTACCCTGAGAATCTAAGTGTTTTTCTTTTTTAAGCTATCGCTTCTAACTAGTTTTTCTAAGATTTTGGAAGAAGAGTTTAAGACAGACATGTTAATCCAAACAAATAATTTTACTGAAGAGAAATAGAAAATTATGTAGTCAGTATCCTTGAAGTTTAAAGGTATTTTAATGAGAAACATTGTTTGTTATTGTTTTTCTTGATTGACAGGTTTTCCCCTCAGAGGATAATTGCTATCATCACAGGAATTGCATAAAATTTGAAACTTGAAGCTATTCTGAGCTATTTTAATAATGTACTCTTTTGTCAAAATGATTTTAAAAATAGTTGAGAAATGGCATAAAAACCCAAGTTTTAAAAATACACTTCGATTTATTCATCTAATTGTATTTTTATCGGCAAAAATGTCCAGATATATAAAACATTTCATTATATATTTGAAATAAGGCTTACATACTAAAATAATCATCTCTTGCTATTTTGGGGACCCTGGGACATGCAGATTATTGCCTGAGCACTTTCTTTTTATTTTGGTGAAATGCATCATTTGTTTTTTTTTTTTTTTTTTCCAACTTTTATTTTAGGCTTAGTGGGTACATGTGAAGGTTTGTTACACGGGTAAATTGTGTGTCATTGAGATTTGGTGTCAGAATAATCCCATGACCCAGGTATTGAGCATAGTACCTGATAGGTAGTTTTCCAAGTGTTATCCCTTCCCATACTCCATGTCTAGCAGTCTCCAGTGTCTGTTGTTCCCTTCTTTGTGTCCATGTGTACCCAATGTTTAGCTCCCACTTCTAAGTGAGAACAGGTGGTAGTTAGCTCAGGACAAAGGCCTCCAGTTATGTCTATATCTGCAGAGAACATGATTTTATTCCTTTTATAGCTGTGTAGTATTCCGTAGTGTATATACACCAAATTTTCTTTACCCAGTCCACCATTGATGGGTATCTGGTTTGATTCCAGATCTTTGATATTGTGAATAGTGCTGTGATGAAGAGATGAGTACATGTGTCTTTTCAATAGAATGATTTATATTCCTTTGTGTATATACCCAATTACTTGGTATATATGGTGAAATATAGGGGTCTGGTTTCTTTCTTCTGCATATGGCTACTCAGTTATCCTGCACCATTTATTGAATACGAAGTCCTTTACTCATTGCTTGTTGTTTTTAACTTTGTTGAAGACCAGAGGTGGTAGATGTACAGCTTTATTTCTGGGTTCCCTATTGTATTCCATTGGTCTATGTGTCTGTTTTTCTACCAGTATCATCCTGTTTTGATTACTGTGGCCTTGTAATAGAGTTTGGAGTTGGTTAATATAATGCCTCCAGCTTTGTTGTTTTTGCTTAGAATTGCTCTGCCTATTCAGGCTCTTTTTTGGTTCCATATGAATTTTATAATAGTTTTTTCTAATTGTGTGAAAAATGACATTGATAATTTGATAGTAGCATTAAATCTATAGACTGCTTTGGGCAGTATAGCCATTTTAATGATATTGATTCTTTCAATCCATGAACACAGGATGATTTTCACATTTGTTTGTGTCATCTATGATTTCTTTCAGCAGTAATATGTAGTTCTTCTCGTAGAGATCTTTCACCTCCTCAGTTATATGTACTCCTAAGATGGCTGTGTGTGTGTGTGTGTGTGTGTGTGTGTGTATGTTGTGTTCTTTATTTGGTTCTCACCTTGAGTGTTATTGGTGTATAGAAATGCTACTGTTTTTATACATTGATTTTATATCCTAAAACTTTATTAAAGTTGTTTATCAGCTCTAGGGGACTTTTTGTGGAGTCTTTAGAATTTTCTAGGTATAGAATCATATCATCAGTGAAGAAAGATAGTTTGACTTCTTTTTTTTTTTTTTTTTTTTTTTTTTTTTTTTTTAACTATCTGGAGGCCTTTTCTTTCTTTCTCTTGCCCGATTGCTTTGGTTAGGTCCAGTACCAGAGGAGTAGTGAGAGTGGGCATCCTTGTCTTGTTCCAGTTCTTAAGGGGAATGCTTCCAGCTTTTGTTCTTTAAGTACAATGTTGACTGTGGCTTTGTCAGTGATGGCTCTTGTTATTTTGAGGTATGTTCCTTTGATGCCTAGTTTGTTGAGGGTTTTTATCAGGAAGGGATGTTGGATTTTATGGAAAGCTTTTTCTGCATCTATGTGATGATAGTATGATTTTTGTTTTTAATTCTGTTTATGTGGTGAATCACATTAGTTGATTTGTATATGTTCAACCAGCCCTGCATCTTAAAATTAAAGCCTATTTGATAGCAGTGAATCAACTTTTTGATGTGCTGTTGGATTCAGTTTGCTAATATTTTGTTGGGTTTTTTGCATGTATGTTCATCAGCAATATTGGCATGTAGTTTTGTTGTTGTTGTGTGTTTGCCAGATTTTGGTATCATAGTATTGCTGGCTACACAGAAAGAGTTAGGGGAGAGTCCCTTCTCCTTTATTTTTTGGAGTAGTTTCAGCAGGATTGGCACCAGCTCTTCATTGTATCTCTGAGAGAATGGCCAAGCACTTTTAATGAGAGTGGCCCAGAATTCAGCACAAGCTGCTTTCTCTATCTACACACTCTCCCGTGTTGGCTGATCTTTACTTTCTGATGGTCACTCTGAAGACCCTCAAATGTCTATCTCTTGCCCTGAAATTGCCAATAACTCCAGCTTAACACTCAACTATTCTTTTGACTTCTCCATTTGAATGACTAAAGGACATCCAGCATCATCCCCACTTCCTAGCTCCAGCCCATAGTTCCCTTCCTTAGTCTTCCCCTTCCATACACTAGGAGCTTCCATACACCCAGGAACTCAAGCCAAAATCATTGTAGTTATTCCTGATTTCTTTCTTTTCTTCATGTAATTCATTAATGTATGCTGTTTAACATACATGTACAATTTTGTAGCCTACTTTTTATATACAGTTACATTGTTGGCCTTAATTTCCATGTGTTTAATTATTTCTTGCAAATCTGGTTTATGAAGGATGCATGAGTCTTCATGATGTAGATGTCCAAAGTTTATTTCATCATTCCGATACTGCTGGGCATGTAAATTCTCTCCTAAGTCTTGCCATCACCTGTTTTTAAGTATATGGAATACTTATCTGATGCTCACTGTGTGTAGGCACTGTTCTAGCATTTTAAAAGTGATAACACACTTAATCCTTGAATCTATGAGGTAAATACAATTATTATCTCTATTTTGCAGATAAGGAACCTGAGGCAGAGAAAGACTAAACTCACTCAAAACTACATAGCTGGAAAAGGGGAGGCGATGGGGTTCAAACCAGTGGTCTGACTCCAGACGCAGGTTCTAAATAGAACTATTCTGTTTGCTTAGATGTACCATTTTGTACCATAACCGTATTTTATACCAGTCTGCATGCAACTCTGGTCATTTCTTTAAAATATATCCTTAGAAGTGGATCAATAGTCATACATTTTAAATGCTTTGAGTAGAGCACATTATGAAATTATCCTCCAGAAAGATTGTACAACTGTATCAATTTATACTCCCCCGTCAGTTGCTGAGTGTCCTCTGTCCTGTGGTTACACTAATATTGGATGTAATAATTTCAAAGCTCTTGAGCAATTTACTCAGAATAAATGGTCTAATAGTTATAGTTGCATCTCTTTGATTACCAGAGAAGCTTATTTTTCTCATGTGTATGCCAAGAGTTTTACCTTTACATATGGCTTTTGCAAACTTTGCTACTGGAATTTTCATTTTTTCATATCGTGTTACAGAAACTCATTACTTATTGAGATTAATACTTGAGTTTGTCAAATACATTGCTTGCCTTTTTAAAAACACAATTGTCATTTGGTTTTAAAATTGTATTTATGTTATTTACTGAAGTACAGGCATTTTAAAATTGGTTTCTGCAGTTGCATGATATTAAATACTCATATAAACAATCACCTATATTTCACTATAAATTACTTTTCATACTATTAATTATTGGAAGTCTCACTCTGCTTACCTAATTGTTACATATTGTAATTATTTGAGCAAGTAAAATAAAGTTAATGATCTTAATTTTTACTCTGTAGAATTCTACCTACAGCATAAGATCTAATTCGGAGTACATTTAAATACAAGTAAATTTGTAAAAACTTTTTCTTTAATAGTTTCAGGATCCAAGATGTTGATAAATGTATGGAGTAAGTCTAAAGCCTGCACTCCATACGGTATTTACTGAATATACTCTAAATTAATGCTGCATTATTTGGCAATTCACTTCAAGTTTAGCCTTCAAGTTGTTTACTAAAAGTTCCTCATTTTTTTTTGTTTGTTTGTTTTGAAACAGGGTCTCACTCTGTTACCCCGGCTGGAGTGCAATGGTGCGATCATAGCCCACTGCTGCCTCGAACTCCTGGGCTACAGTGATCGCCCACCCCAACCTCACAAATAGCTGGGACTACAGGTGCTTGCCACCACACCCAAGTAATTTTTAAAATATTTTGTAGAGATGGAGGACTCGTTTCTTTTGCCCAGGCTGGCCTCGAACTCCTGGGCTCAAGTGATTCTTCTACCTCGGCCTCCCAAAGTGCTACAAGTACAGGTGTGAGCCACTGCACTTCAGTTTCATGTTTCACTTTTCTTGGTTTCTGTTTCTTCCACACAACCTTCATGGATGTTGAGTCATCTGGCTGCTGTGATGAGTGACTCTTTTCTCGACCTACATGCTTTTCCTCCAGTCCACCAAAGAAACCTAATTAATTGTCTTCAAGAGGCTTGATAAAGTTTAGTAGAAATTTCATTTGACTGAAAGTAAAAAAGTTTCCTCTGGGCCTGCTGGATTTCCTAAGGTGCCCCACGAACTGCTGCACAGGGGAGGCTACCCAGATAGGCTTGGGGTTTCCCACTCTGCTTCATTCAGCTGCCTTGCTTTATCTGTTTTCTTGAGAGCTGGATTAAGAAGCAAGCCTCCCCAGTAGGTTCCTTCTGCACTCACCTAAGGGGGATGGGCACGAAAATCCCTGAAAATATGTTAAAATGGAAGAAACAGAACTTATCCAAGGGTCTTTCTCAGAGTGTGTTACTGGCTGAAGTTGGCAGGAAGAAGCCCTAAATGGTGGCGGCTGAGAGCTGCCTCTCACTGCCCTCCACAGCCTGCTGCTTGCTCAGGTAACTCTTGATGCTGAAACTGCTTCCTAAAGTGAGTGTGTCCAGAGGAATATAGGACCTTTATTTTGCTCAGAGGCTGGATAGCAGAAGTCATTTATCTTTTCTGTAGATAGCATTTGGCTCCTCCTTAAATATTGTTAAATAAATATTCAAATAATTAATTCAGTACCCACTGTACAATGGGTGCAGTGGGCACTGAACTAAGAGCCTGAACTAAGATTCCTGCAGGTCTGGGTTCAATCCTGGTTTTATGTATTTACGTTCCACACTGAAGTGTGTAGAACTAAAGGGACATTGTTCATTTCTTTTTACTCTTTTTTCTCTACACTTCTCCAAGAAATGTGGGATTATGTGAAAAGACCAGATCTATGTCTGATTGGTGTGCCTGAAAGTGATGGGGAAAATGGAACCAAGTTGAAAAACACTCTGCAGTATATCATCCAGGAGAAAGTCCCCAACCCAGTAAGGCAGGCCAACTTTCAAATTCAGGAAATACAGAGAATGCCACAAAGATACTTCTCGAGAAGAGCAACTCCAAGACACATAATTGTCAGATTCACCAAAGTTGAAATGAAGGAAAAAATGTTAAGAGCAGCTAGAGAGAAAGGTCGGGTTACCCACAAAGGGAAGCCCATCAGACTAACAGCAGATCTCTTGGCAGAAACTCTCCAAGCCAGAGGAGAGTGGGGGCCAATATTCAGCATTGTTAAAGAAAAGAATTTTCAACACAGAATTTCTATCCAGCCAAACTAAGTTTCACAAGTGAAGGAAAAATAAAATCCTTTACAGAAAAGCAAATGCTTAGAGATTTTGTCACCACCAGGCCTGCTGTACAAGAGATCCTGAAGGAAGCACTAAACATTGAAAGGAACAACAGGTACCAGCCATTGCAAAAACATGTCAAAATGTAAAGTCCATCAATGCTAGGAAGAAACTGCATCAACTAACGAGCAAAATAACCAGCTAATATCATAATGACAGGATCAAGTTCACACATAACAGTATTAACCTTAAATGTAAATGGACTAAATGGTCCAATTAAAAGATACAGACTGGCAAATTGGGTAAAGAGTCAAGACCCATCAGTTTGCTGTATTCAGGAGACCCATCTCACATGCAGAGACACACATAGGCTCAAAATAAAGGGATGGAGGAAGATCTACCAAGCAAATGGAAAACAAAAAAAAGCAGGGGTTGCAATCCTAGTCTCTGATAAAACAGATTTTAAACCATCAAAGATCAAAGGAGATAAAGAAGGACATTACATAATGGTAAAGGGATCAATTCATCGGGAAGAGCTAACTATCCTAAATATATATACACCCAATACAGGAGCACCCAGATTCATAAAACAAGTCTTTAGGACTTACAAAGAGACTTAGACTCCCATACAATAATAATGGGAGACTTTAACACCCCACTCTCAACATTAGACAGATCAACGAGACAGAAAGTTAACAAGGATATCCAGGAATTGAACTCAACTCTGCATCAAGCGGACCTAATAGACATCTACAGAACTCTCCACCTCAAATCAACAGAATACACATTCTTCTCAGCACCACATTGCACTTATTCCAAAATTGATCGCATAGTTGAAAGTAAAGCACTCCTCAGCAAATGTACAAGAATAGAAATTATAACAAACTGTCTCTCAGACCACAGTGCAATCAAACTAGAACTCAGGACTAAGAAACTCAATCAAAACCGCTCAACTACATGGAAACTGAACAAACTGCTCCTGAATGACTACTGGGTACATAACGAAATGAAGGCAGAAATAAAGATGTTCTTTGAAACCAATGAGAACAAAGATACAACACACCAGAATCTCTGGGACACACTTAAAGCAGTGTGTAGAGGGAAATTTATAGCACTAAATGCCAACAAGAGAAAGCAGGAAAGATCTAAAATTGACACCCTAACATCACAATTAAAAGAACTAGAGAAGCAAGAGCAAACACATTCAAAAGCTAGCAGAAGGCAAGAAATAACTAAGATCGGAGCAGAACTGAAGGAGACAGAGACACAAAAAACCCTCCAAAAAATAAATGAATCCAGGAGCTGGTTTTTTGAAAAGATCAACAAAATTGATAGACTTCTAGCAAGACTAATGAAGAAGAAAAGAGAGAATAATCAAATAGATGCAATAAAAAATGATAATGGGGATATCACCACTGACCCCACAGAAATGCAAACTACCATCAGAGAATACTATAAACACCTCTACGGAAATAAACTAGAAAACCTAGAAGAAATGGATAATTTCCTGGACACTTACACCCTCACAAGACTAAACCGGGAAGAAGTTGAATCCCTGAATAGATCAATAGCAGGCTCTGAAATCGAGGCAATAATTAATAGCCTACCAACCAAAAAAAGTCCAGGACCAGATGGATTCATAGCCGAATTCTACCAGAGGTACAAGGAGAAGTTGGTACCATTCCTTCTGAAACTATTCCAATCAATAGAAAAAGAGGGAATCCTCCCTAACTCATTTTACGAGGCCAACATCATCCTGATACCAAAGCCTGACAGAGATACAACAAAAAAAGAGAATTTTAGACCAATATCCCTGATGAACATCGATGAAAAAATTCTCAATAAAATACTGGGAAACTGAATCCAGCAGCACATCAAAAAGCTTATCCACCATGATCAAGTGGGCTTCATCCCTGGGATGCAAGGCTGGTTCAACATACACAAATCAATAAACGTAATCCAGCATATAAACAGAACCAAAGACAAAAATCACATGATTATCTCAATAGATGCAGAAAAGGTCTTTGACAAAATTCAACAGCTATTCATGCTAAAAACTCTCAATAAATTCGGTATTGATGGAATGAATACCAAAATAATAAGAGCTATTTATGACAAACCCACAGACAATATCATACTGAATGGGCAAAAACTGGAAGCATTCCCTTTGAAAACTGGCACAAGTTAGGGATGCCCTGTTTCACCACTCCTATTCAACATAGTCTTGGAAGTTCTGAGTGTGGCAATTAGGCAAGAGAAAGAAATAAAGGGTATCCAGTTAGGAAAAGAAGAAGTCAAATTGTCCCTGTTTGCAGATGACATGATTGTATATTTAGAAAACCCCATCGTCTCAGCCCAAAATCTCCTTAAGCTGATAAGCAACTTCAGCAAAGTCTCAGGATACAAAATCAATGTGCAAAAATCACAAGCATTCTTATACACCAGTAACTGACAAACAGAGAGCCAAATCATGAGTAAACTCCCATTCACAATAGCTTCAAAGAGAATAAAATACCTAGGAATCCAACTTACAACAGATGTAAAGGACCTCTTCAAGGAGAACTACAAACCACTGCTCAGTGAAATAAAAGAGGACACAAACAAATGGAAGAACATACCATGCTCATGGATAGGAAGAATCAATATTTTGAAAATGGCCATACTGCCCAAGGTAATTTATAGATTCAATGCCATCCCCATTAAGCTACCAATGAGTTTCTTCACAGAATTAGAAAAAACTGCTTTAAAGTTCATATGGAACCAAAAAAGACCCCACATTGCCTAGACAACCCTAAACCAAAAGAACAAAGCTGGAGGCATCACGCTACCTGACTTCAAACTATACTACAAAGCTACAGTAACCAAGAGAGCATGGTACCGGCACCAAAACAGAGATATAGACCAATGGAACAGAACAGAGTCCTCAGAAATAATACCACACATCTACAGCCATCTGATCTTTGACAAATCTGACAAAAACAAGAAATGGGGAAAGGATTCCCTATTTAATAAATGGTGTTGGGAAAATTGGCTAGCCATAAATAGAAAGCTGAAACTGGATCCTTTCCTTACCCCTTATATGAGAACTAATTCAAGATGGCTTAGAGACTTAAATGTTAGACCTAAAATCATAAAAACCCTAGAAGAAAACCTAGGTAATACCATTCAGGACATAGGCATGGGCAAGGACTTCATGTCGAAAACACCAAAAGCAACAGCAACAAAAGCCAAAATTGACAAATGGGATCTAATTAAACTAAAGAGCTTCTGCACAGCAAAAGAAACTACCATCAGAGTGAACAGCAACCTACAGAATGGGAGAAAATTTTTGCAATCTACTCATCTGACAAAGGGCTAATATCCAGAACCTATAAACAACTCAATCAAATTTACAAGAAAAAAACAAACAACTCCATCAAAAAGTGGGCAAAGGATATGAATAGACACCTCTCAAAAGAAGACATTCATATAGCCAACAGATTCATGAAAAAATGCTCATCATCACTTGCCATCAGAGAAATGCAAATCAAAACCACAATGAGATACCATCTCACACCAGTTAGAATGGCAATCATTAAAAAACTCAGGAAACAACAGGTGCTGGAGAGGATGTGGAGAAATAGGAACACTTTTACACTGTTGGTGGGACTGTAAACTAGTTCAACCATTGTGGAAAACAGTGTGGTGCTTCCTCAAGGATCTAGAACTAGAAATACCATTTGACCCAGCCATCCCATTACTAGGTATATACGCAAAGGATTATAAGTCATGCTGCTATAAAGACACATGCACACGTATGTTTATCGCAGCACTATTCACAATAGCAAAGACTTGGAATCAACCCAAATGTCCATCAGTGACAGACTGGATTAAGAAAATGTGGCACATATACACCATGGAATACTATGTAGCCATTAAAAAGGATGAGTTTGTGTCCTTTGTAGGGACATGGATGCAGCTAGAAACCATCATTCTCAGCAAACTATCACAAGAACAGAAAACCAAATACTGCATGTTCTCACTCATAGGTGGGAATTGAACAATGAGATCACTTGGACACAGGAAGGGGAACATCACACACCGGGTCCTGTTGTGGGGAGGGAGTAGGGGGGAGGGATAGCATTAGGAGATATACCTGATGTAAATGACGAGTTAATGGGTGCAGCACACCAACATGGCACCTGTATACATATGTAACAAACCTGCACGTTGTGCACATGTACCCTAGAACTTAAAGTATTAAAAAAAAAAAAAAAAAAGAAGTAAAGGGACATCGTGTCTGCAATTCATTGTCAAGATTTTCCATAAAAAAATTTATATATATACATTTACACAGATGCATATATATGAAGAGAAAATGATAAAGCAAATGTGGAAAAGTGTTAAAATTTGAGGAGTCTGTCCAGGCGCGGTGGCTCACGCCTGTAATCCTAGCACTTTGGGAGGCCAAGTGGGTGGGTCACGAGTTCGAGACCAGCCTGGCCAACATAGTGAAACCCCTTCTCTACTAAAAATACAAAAAATTAGCTGGGTGTGGTGGAGTGCACCTGTAATCCCAGCTGCTCGCGAGTCTGAGGCAGAAGAATTGCTTGAACCTGGGAGGCCGAGGTTGCTGTGAGCCAAAATCGCACCACTGTACTCCAGCCTGGGTGACAGAACAAGACTCTATCTTAAAAAAAAAAAAAAAAAAAAAATAAGGAGTCTGGGGATCCTTTGCACTCTTCTTCCAATTTTTCAGTAAGTCTAAAATTAAAGAACTAATAATTTTGAAACTTGATTGTTAAAGAAGAAAACACTACAGGCTCCTTGAAAACTTGGTAACTACCTGTACTAGATAATTTAAAATGTCCTTTCAAAGTCCTATAATTATTATGTTATATAGTATGTATAATTATTATATTATATATAATTATTCTAATAAAATATATATTACATCATTATAATTAGGATATAATATATAATTATTATAATTATAATATATTATAATATTAATATGTTTTTTGATCATGTGAGTCTAGATTCTTCCATAGAGCAACTTATCAACTGTGGTGTTTGTCAAATAGGGCTCAGGTATATTTGAAAAAATCATATAAAATACGAATTGTCTGAGATATCATTTTGTCATTGTTCTCACTGGATTGCATTAGCATAGAAGACTCACAGAGCAGCTATAAAACATTTCAGTTGTGCAATATCATGTGAGGAATGCTGAAGGCTGCTTGAGGGCTTTATGTGCTTATTTACAAATTTAAGGCAAATACAACACATTTTTAAATACTGTCATTCATCAATTAAAGTGCATGCTAGAAATAAAGGTATAATTTGTTTGGAGGATGATAGCTGGTAGTCTTCAAATAATCAATACGAAAAGATCCTGACAGTAACTCTGAATAGAAATAATGTGAATGGTCAAGGTAATGTTAATGAAATATTAAATCAAAAGATGTTTTCTGAAAAGTCAAAAATCAAATTCTAGTAAATGAAAAAAAGCAGTAGAAGGTTTCTGTAGAACTAATTTAGCTTTTTTTTTTTTTTTTTTTTGAAACAGAGTCACACTCTGTTACCCCAACTGGATTGCAGTTGTGGGATCATAGCTAATTTCAGCCTTAAACTCCTGAGCTCAAGTAATCCTTCTGCATCAGCCTCTTGAGGAGCTGGGACTACAGACATGCACCACCATGCTCAGCTTACTTTTCAATTTTTTGTAGAGATGGGATCTCACTATGTCATCTAGGCTGCTCTTGAACTCCTGGCCTTAAGAAATTCTCCTGCTTCAGCCTCCCAAAGTGCTGTGATTATTGGCGTGAGCCACAATGCCTGGCCTAATTTAACTTTTAATTAAAGAAAAAAAAAGGTCGGGTACTGACAAGTCCAATTCCTACCACTTATGTGAAGGACCTCTGTCAAGATGATGTCTCAGCTCTTGGGTTTTGGAGATTGGCTTCCAATTCCACTATCCTACTCCTCATTTCCTTTCTTTTAAATAATGAGGTTTAAAAAATGCCATGAAGGTTAGTATACGAGAATATTTTTTCAGAATAGCAAATTAGAAAAAGAAATAAAATTATATTGTTTGTTAGGAGACTTTAATTAGAAACACATAAGCACAGTTTTTATATTTGATACTGATATGGTTCGTCTCTGTCCCCACCCAAATCTCATCTTGAATTGCAGCTCCCATAATTCCCATGTGTTGTGGGAGGGACCCAGTGGGAGATAATTGAATCATGGCGGTGGTTTCCCCCATACTCTTCCTGTGGTGGTGGATAAGTCTCACGAGAGCTGATGTATTTATAAGGGATTTCCCCTTTTGCTTGGCTCTCATTTTCTCTTGCCTGCCGCCATATAAATTGTGCCTTTTGCCTTCCACCATGATTGTGAGGCCTCCCCAGCCACGTGGAACTGTGAGTTCATTAAACCTCTTTTTCTTTATAAATTACCAAGTCTTGGGTATTTCTTTATCAGCAGCATGTAAACAGACTAATACAGATACCTTTTGAAAAACTATTGAAGATGTCTTCAGGGGGCTTCTGAGCCAGACTTCCTGGATAGTGGTTCCTGTTCCACATGCCTATCATATTTCTAGCTGCTCCAAACTGCTCTTCACTAAGACTTCTTACATTAACTGTGAAATGAGTGCAGTTGCCCACTGAAGAAATGACTATAACTCATCATTTGATGCTTGAGAACAAACAGGGGTACTGAAATATGCATACAACACCCTGAATATTTTCCAAGTCTGAGATTGTCCCTCAATAAAAATATTATGTGGACATCTTGAATTCAGGAAACTTTGGTACCACTGACATACTGAGATCAAAGAAACCACACATCTAAACACTAGAAGTTCATTACAGTGAATACCAAACCAATCACAACTGGATATGAAAATGTTGGCTACTAATTTTGGTCAGGATGAAATAAGTTAAAGAAGCAAGAATAACTTGGAGTTGGGTCTCCCCAGAGTTATGAACAGGTTACAGGTTACAAAGCAATAATAATTGAATTGCTACAAGTTCCTCAGATTCTCTTGTGATTATAAGTAAAGACATTTAAGTTTGGGATTATTTTATAAAACTATTCTTAAAATTAAACTTTAATGAGAATATTATTTTAAAATGTAATCTATTTTCCCTCTTTAAATTATACTTTCATTTGCATGCTGATGTGGAGAACTGGTTTTGAAAAGGAATTAAGTCCTTATTCCTTGATGATTTTGGTCACTGCTTCTGGGTAGCTATTTTGCTCATGAATTCCTTGTCCTAGTCCATCACCTCTATAGTTTACTTCTATTTCTTCTGTAGGTAATAATTTCCCTTCAGGAATGTGCAACTCTGGACATACAAATTTCTTCTACCCATCCTAGAAATATGTGCCAGGCCAGAAAGACAAGGGATTTGGAAATTAAGAAAAGTAACTATAGGACACTTGTGAGAGATTAGGGTTAGTTTTTCACAGTGACCCTGAGATTTCCTTTAGGTTTAGAGTCCTGGATACTTTTAAAAATGTTTTATTTTAAGTTTGAAACTGACAAATAAAATTGAATATCCTTATTGTATACAACAAGCTATTTTGAAATATACAGTGTATACATTCTGGAATGGCTAAATCGAACTAATGAACATATGCATTAGCTCACATAGTTATCATTTTTTTGGTTAAGAACACTTAAAATCCATTCTTTTGGCATTTTTCAAAAATACAACGTATTGCTACTAGCTATAGTCACCATGTTCTGCCATAGACTTCTTAAACTTATCCCTTCCATCTAAATGAAATTTTGTATCCTTTGACTAATATCTTCTCAACCTTCCCTGAATCCATTATCTCAGCCCCTGGCAACCACCATTCTACTCTCTACTTTTATGAGTTCAACTTTTTAAATTCAAGTTTTCATTTTTGTGGAAATTTCAATTATTACAAACTATTGGGAGCAAATGAATCTTCCAATACACCTCTTACTTGTGTATAGGTTTTTCCCATTTTGGAAGGAATAGGGTGAATCATACAGGCGGGATGAATCAGCTTAACCACACTGATACCATCTGACACTATAAAGGGACTAAAAATTTAAAGTTAGCATTCTAATTGTAGCTCTGAAATCCAGACTCCCAACATATACTCTTTGCCTTTCACTGCACAAGTTTTAGTGCCTCAACTTTAGTGAGTTCTCCTGAGACTTTTTATTAGGAGCTGTTCAAATGACAACTTTGACCAAAGTGTGTCTGCTGACAGCTCTTCCTTCCTCTCCATTTTACAATTTATAGCTGTGTAACTAGAGATCTGTATCCGCAAATGCCTGAATTTTCCAACTCATCTCAGAACTGAATTTGCAAAGAAGATATCACTTAAAATTTTGCCACTTAATTCTGTGTGTTTTCCCCAAAGAATCCTAGCTAGCAACTAATTTTCTGCACAAGGTATCAAAAGCACTAAAAGTAGCAGAATCATAAACCTTTGCCTAAACAAAGGGATTGACTTAAATCTATTGAATGGATTCTGCATTTCTTGTGCAGTGTGAAATGTTTAACATCCTCTGTCTGCCAGTTCTGCTTCTTTAGTCCTGCTCATTATATATAAAAAGCCTCCCTATCCCATATTCAGCTTCCTTTTTTGTTTCTTTTAACAGAAATGCTGGCATGCAACTTACCTCCAGGAATAGCTCAGAGCTGATGCTCTCAATTTAGTCATGCGAATTACATTTTTCTCCTCTTTGGAAACACTCTCCCCCAATCTCTGTAATCATGACCCCATTAGAGCTAGGAGATTTCAATCAAAATGAAACATACAGCTTTCTCTAACCTATAGGAAGGAACATATTCTACAATAGTATCTAATCACATTCCAAGCTAAAAGAAGTATATTGTTTATCTGGAAGAATATCTTTTCCCTTGGAAAAGAAAGTTTTGTATGTAAGGCTCAGCTTCGATAGATTAAAATGTACACCTGTTTGTTTTTTAGGTTGAAAAGTTTTTATCAAGGTTTTCAAATAATGACTGTAACATATTAGAATGATGAAACATTTGTAGACACTTTTCATATTAGAAAATATCTACTAGCAGGTGATGTAAAATATACTGAAAAGAATACAGGAGAGTTGTTGAATGACTTTTTACTTCTCATCATACAATTCTATTTCTGAATCTTTTTCTTAGTCATTTTTGAATATATAAACATTTTTTCTATTAGATAACTTTACCTGTTAAAATGAGCAAAATGGGGGTAGAAACATTAGCTCTGCATGCCATTTTGTTAACAGTCCATATAAAACAGTTATGTATTTTCAAAGGAATATTTTCTCTACTTGGTATTTAACGAATTATGAAACTTTTGGTCCTAAACATGGGTACCTGTGCCCATTTCCCTGCTTTATCACACAACATCCCAAGAATTCTGTATACTTACAGAAGCACAGTTTTCAGACTTGTCTTCTATAAAACCAATTTGGCAGGGCATCCTCTGATTCTGCAACCAGTAGTCTGTTGACTCCAGTAGGCTGTTGCTGCGAAGAACCTGGGGGAACCCAGAAAAACTCAGTGCTTATTCGGCAATGCTTTCTATCTAAGCTCTTTTTTTTTTCTTATTAAAAAACCTGTAGGTGTTTTCTTTTCCTCAGAGCTTCTGGGTGTTAGAAAAAAAAACTTGCAGGATGATAGCACCTCTAAAATGGATAAAATATCCAACCTAGAATTAGCTGGAGAGAAATACATTAATGTTAACATGGATGTTCTCTCATCAAATTCAACACCTGGAAATGTCAGTTGTGTAGCTTTTGCATAATTTGCAATCAAATGATTGTTTTTGGGGGTATGGCTCTATGGGCGATGGGGGTCAAATTTCATTTAGTGCTAATGTTCTTTCACACTCCATAAATATTTTCAATTAACAAAATGTGGGGTTTTTTTCCTTTGATGTAATATTGATTCTTCACTTATTTAGTTCTGCTAACATCGCTTTGACTAGTGTACAATTTTTCTAGAACACCTAAGGTACTATGTTAAGTTTAAAAGTTGTTAGAGATAACTAAGAAACAAATTGCATTAAATACCATTTGCTATTTTGAAATAGGATGGTATGGCAAAAATAATTGGAACACATGAATTAACAAAACCAAATATGACTTACAAATATCTTAATTCTGGACTTGGATTCTTAAAGCAAGGAAGAACAAGCATATTTTGGAGCTGAGATATTTTGAAGATGAAATATTATAAATAACTGCTAATGTCTCCAATTATTGGCTGGCCGTGGTGGCTCACATCTGTAATCCCAGCACTTTGGGAGGCCAAGGCAGGTGGATCACCTGAGGTCAGGAGTTCGAGACCAGCCTGGCTAACATGGTGAGACCTCGTTTCTACTAACCATACAAAAAGTTAGCCAGGTGTGGTGGCGTGCCCCTGTAATCCCAGCTACTGGAGAGACTGCGGCAGGAGAATCACTTGAACCCAGTAAGCGGAGGTTGCAGTGATCTGAGATCGCACCATTGCACTCCAGCTTGAGCAACAAGAGTGAAACTCTGTCTCAGGAAAAAAAAAAAAAAAAAAAAAAAAAAAAAAAAAAAAAAAAAAAAAAAAGCCAAATATTGTATAACATTTGCTTTATCTTTTTAAAGATTCCCAATGCTTTTCTGGTACCCGCTACCCTCTATTTTATTAGCGGATACGTCTGGTAATACTTGACTACTACTTTCACTTAAGCAATGTAACAGATTTAATGAGTTTGGTTAATGACACTAAAATAGGTTGGTACTTCAATTACATTTCATTCATACAACAAAGGTTGTCTTCTCTTTCTGTGAAGATAGAAATACATTACTTTTGGTCCCTGAATACAGTTAAGTAAATCTAATTCTGACACATTTTACATGAGTAATATTATTCATCTAAAATAATGAAAATGTATTAATGATAAATGTTATAATTTATAATAATAATAAAAATATAATTATATATTAAAATAATATCATTTATTATATTAATGATGAATTTTTGTTAATACATTTTCATCATTCTTTCCCAGAACAGTACAAAGAGACCCTTTGTGGATGAGCAAGTAGTTAATGATAAACTTGGATTATTACTGCAGACCGACATTGGCTAGGGAGCTTCTTCAGTTCTCTTAAATATTTTACCTAAACTGGTTCTTAAAGGGCGGGCTGGGACCTCTCAGGGTCTCTGAAATCTTTCAGAGAGTGCAGCAGTCAGACTACTTCGATAATAATACTAAGATGTTATTTGTTCTTTTTGCTCTTGTTGTCTTGTATATATTCCGTGGAGTTTTCCAGAGGCTACGTGATGTGTGATAGCACAACAGACTGCATGCAGAGGCAGCTAGGACAGCTCAACTGTCTTGTATCAAGTCAGACATTAAGGAGATTTGCAAACATGTGAGTTGAAATCACTCTTCTCGCTAAAGGGTTTTGTTTGGTTTTGGAAAACAAATATTTTTCATAAAAGTATACTATAGAAGATAGTGTGTTTATTATTATTTTAAAATTATTTTGTCAAATAATAAATTCGTATTTAGTTTAAATTCTGTTTTATTATTAGAAAATAAAACGAATAAAAATTTTTCTTAGCTTTAATTTGTAACATGAAAATTAGCAATAAGTATAATCTATATAAACAAGAGTTTCTTGAGGTCCCTAATATTTTTCTTAGAGTGCAAAAGAATTTTGAGTTAAAAAAACATTGAGAACCATTGATCCAGATGATCTTTATTTAAAGTAGAAAAAGGCTGTAACTCCACATTCCCTTTATACCATTCAAATGCCTTTCCCTTTTATTTCCAGCATGGAATAGAGTTTAAGAGCAGTGACATTAGTGGTCTAACTGGGTTGCAATACTAACTTGGTCGTTAGTAGAAGGATGACCTCAAAGAGATGACTTAAACCCTGAGTTTCAGTTTCCATAACTGTGAATATGGATACTACTCAACTGGTGGGATCACTGAGGGTATTCAGGGAGATGATATATGTGAAACACTGTGCCATGGAAATAGTAAGTTATTCTCTCAGAACTTGGTTTTTACTGTTACTATTTGAAGGTGGCTGAAAAGGATAATAGAACTTTGGATGCCTTCTGTCTGAAATGAGAGGACTGAAAATATTTCAGATGTGTGATGGCAGATTTTCTTTAGCAAGTATTCTGGTCTAAGGTGTAATTTTAGTTATGGATTTTGTAGTATTAATAGTTACAGCTACTATTTTTGTATGCTTAGAATATGTTGAAGTTGTGCTAAAATTTTCACATATATATATTTTTACTTTTTCACTTAATCTTTTTTGCAATGCTATAAGGTAGGAATTATTTGAAGGATACAAATCTTTACAGAAATTTTCAGGTTGAAAATCAAGACCTTGAGTCTCAGAGAGATTTGAATTTCTGCCCCAAGTTATTCAGAGCCTGACTTTGGATGTGAAATTACTGAACAGGGCTGTCTTATATACCCATACAAATGGGTATGATTTGGGCTAGGTTTCCAAAAACTTATCTGCACCTATTTTTTTTTGTAAATAAAACTACATTTTCTTAGGGACTTCCATATTAAAGTTAGTTTTCTATGAATGAAATTCTGAAGTGACAATTTTCTTGAAAGACAGGAAACTTTTTGTGATGTAAATTACATAATGTAATTAATCTACTTGGCAAGTATTATCAGTATTTTAATGTCTCAAAGGAAAGCATGCTTTTACACCTAACTGAGTTATCTTTAAGCCAACTGATGTTATCATGCTTCTGCTCCTTGCCTTTCTGTGATCCCTAGATCTTGGAACACCCAACTATAAAGCACTCGTTAACTCTGTCATAAGAATATTAAAGATTTAAAATACAGGCATCATCGCTTCTCGGCCTTTTGGCTAAGATCAAGTGTAAAACACAGGCATCAAATTAGCATACTAGTTCATAATGCCTTACAATGCAGTTTAACAAATATTCTGACTAAGAATCACTTCTCAGTCATTCTAGAGCTCACTACTCAGAATTATATCCTGCACCTTGTCTACATTCTGATATATTTAGGACACATAATACCATGGTTACAACAAAGTATGTCAACAGAGTAAAGCAACTGTCACTTATCAGTATCGGCCTTAGGAAGGGGACAGAGTTCAAACACAATTCACTTGGTGGTTTCAGAAAATTGGTGGGCTGGATGGGTACATTTTCCTGGTGAAACACAGACAGGCAGAGGGGGACTTGCCAAAAGTCATCAGTCTGAAACCTCGCACTGCGAAGACTCCAGAGCTATGAAAGGGGCTGTCTGAAGATGAGGCTAGTTGGGAGAAGAGCTGGCTACCTGTGGGATTTCACCTGCATTTAACGTCTCTAACAGAGGAATGTGCACAGACAGATTAATCTGCCAAGTCCTCGGCAGATATTTCAAAGATATTAATTCTTTTGAACCTATTTTAAAAATAAATAACTAAAAATATACAAAGACCTTGCTCTGTCCTATCCTAGAAGTGAGGAAAATGTCAAGTGCTTTAGGGATCTGCTCATTCAATGAAAAATTTTAGGAAGATTTCTTATTTGACTCTTCCATTTCCCTGGGATACTGTGGATCTTTCCTAAAGCACATCTTTGCTTTAGAAGAAACAGAAATAGCAAAATAAGGAACTGGAATTTAAAATAAAACCTAAATCTTGCCGTGCTTAAGAAGAAATGTTTGGAGGAGAGCTTCTTTGTTTGGTGAGAATATTCATTCGCCACATAAATGTAACTTTAAAATTTTAATTTTATCATCATTAAAAATTAGTTCATCTGATTATATCAATAATTAAACATTTTTCCATAAATTTCATTAACATTTAGATGATTCATTATTAAATATTTATATTTTTAATTATTGACCAAATAATTGTACATTTATTGAGAACTGTCTGGGCTAATACCCTAAACCACACTATTGACTGAATTAAATCTCTAGGCTTGTGAGGTAAATTCTCAAGGCTAACATAGATAAGGTTCTTAAAACAGTGCCTGGTGCATCCTA
Organism: Piliocolobus tephrosceles; assembly: GCF_002776525.5. Taxonomy (NCBI): domain Eukaryota; kingdom Metazoa; phylum Chordata; class Mammalia; order Primates; family Cercopithecidae; genus Piliocolobus; species Piliocolobus tephrosceles. Next base: position 114,606,629 of record NC_045444.1, read on the forward strand.
AGTGCCCGATAAACATTAGCTATCATAATAGTTACTATTTCCTTTGCCCAGGCTTAGAGGGATCAAGAATTTATCTAGTTTTTGCAGAACTAGAATTTCAGTCAGGTTCCCAGACCTTAGAGTCTCCACTAAGGCAGTGTTCCATTGAAATTATATAGTTTCTCATTTTCAGGTTCTACCCTATCCCAGTCTATACATTTACCCATATCTCGCTTTCCCTCTCTGAGCTCAGGTGTGTTCAGGAGGTTTGAATTCCAGTCCTGACTCTTTGTTAACTGTGTAGTTAAGTCCACTAGCTCCTGGCCTCCCTTTGCCTTTGGTAAACAATCAAAGCAAATGATCTAAAGGCCACTTCTATACCAACCATCATGTCATTCTCCTCCTCCCTTCCCCTTTTGCTCCTCCTCCTTCTCCCTTTCTCAAATAGTATACATTGAGAGCCAAATAAGCAAGAGAGAATAAAAATGCGGACTTCAGTAAACCACTTAGCATCATATGTTAAGCAATTTTAGCCTGTGAAAAGCTTTTAGTTTCATGGCTTAGACAAATCATAAGGAAAAGAAGAACGCTTGAAGGAAGAATATGTACTTGAGAATTCAGTGATTTTGAAGCTTTATGACTATAGTCTCCCTGCTGAGAAAGTTGCTTTCTGAGAACGAAAGGAGAAAAACTCACCAGGCTCTCAACGGCTCCTTTATTTATCTGCTGTTTTTAGTTACAGACTTACTTATTTTAGATGAAGAGCTAATAATGAATGTTTTGTGTGTTCACGAATTTGAAATAATAATGGCACATTTTCTTTTAAAATTTCATGAGTGCAGTAAATAAGGTTAGGAAGATCCTTTTGCTCTACATTACAGTTACATTTCTTTTTATATAGAGAACCAAGTTGAAGAAATTTAGTATTGATTAGACAGAGAGGGAGAAATAGACTCTTAGTAACCTGGACACAGTCCCAAACATCACTGAGCAATGTCTTAATATTTTTTAAGTAATTTAAATTGGAGAAGACAGTGACTGGTGGTTAGTCACAGAGGTTTGGGGGCAGAACTGATATTAAATCCCATTTCATCTTGTTGAATGAGCTTGGGCAAGTCGTTTAACTTCTGTGGGACTTAGTGTTTACCTCTATTACATGAAGATAATTAAAGACATTTCAGAAGTTTATTCTAAGGATTAAATGAGAAAATGCTTGTAAAGGGCTAGCCTCAACAGAGTATGCAATTGATACATGTTTGCTATTAGTATCAGAAATGCAGGAAAATTTAGACAATATCTGTTTCATCAAACATTTTCTCGGCCTCTTCACAACATTTGACAATTCCTCTTCATTTATTTATTATTCGTGATGTGCCGTTGTCATTTTTCTCCTCCTGCTTCTCTACTCTCCTTCAGTCAATATCAGTCAACCAATGCTTTTGACTTCGGCACTGAGAATATTAAGAGGGATAACTCTACTAGAGGAAGAACACACACTCTGACTGTGATAAAGGAAATCTGGTGCTTTGATCAATGACAATCCAGGTCAGCTATCACCAAGGATGGACTGGTCAGTTCTCCCTGGGGGAAGGGATGGCAAAGGGCTTTGCCCTTGACCAGAGCGTTGAAAGGTGGATCTATGTTGTCTGGATGTATCAGGGCAGGTGGAGAAGACATGTGTCTCTTTTCAGCTAGTTTTTCCTCCCCAGGTGTGGCAAATATAAGTATTCCTTATAGTTTGGTCATCAGTGTGTTGGTCTTTCTACTCCCATCAATCATTTTCCTTATCTCCTTAGCATTCATGGAGTCTCAGGGAATTAATTACAACCTGGAGGGATGAGTCGCTGATCCATAGCTCCAGGTTTAACCTTTCTGTAGAGCTTGACTTTTTGCACGCCTGTTAATTATTACTTTTGGATTTCTTGCTGTCACCTTGGACTATTCATGTCTACACACAAACTCCCTCCTTCCCCTCTTCCAGTGCCTAAGAGAAACCTGACTTCCTGACTTCCCTATTTGCAATTGATATCAGGACAATTCTCCCAGTTACCCTTGCTTGAAAATTCATGCTATCTGGAACATCTCTTTATCTATTTCCTGTCTTATAGTCTGCTCTCCAAAGTTTAATTTGGAGAGCAAATTACTTAACAATTAGCAGTTACTTAAGTTCTTTCAATTACTTGAAAAATAGCAATTTTTTTAGTGCACACCATGGATCACTCTCCAGGTAATACAACAGTGAGTAATACGTAACTGGTCTCCATATTTATGGAACTTAAAATCTGGCTTGGGAGCCAAACAGAAAATAAAGGACCATTGAAGTACACACTTGATTATACACTGTGGTGGCTATCATGAAGAAATAAACATAGTGCCGTGATAGGGAATAAAAGGGATGGGGATTGTTACGGTCTAAATGAATGTGTCCTCCTCTCTCCCCACCCCACCCCATCAACTCACAGGTTAAAATCAAATCCCCAATGTGTTGATGTTAAGAGGTAAGGCCTTTGGGAGGTAATTAGGTTAAAAGGGCTCTGCCCTCATGCATGAAATTAGTGCCCTTATAAAAAAAGGCTTGAAAGCTTTTTGCCCTTCTCCCATGTGAGGACATGGCAAAAAGGCACCATCTATGGAGGATGAGCCTTCATCAAACACTGAATTTGCTCTCACCTTGATCTTGGACTTTCCAGCCTCTAGAACTGTTGCAATAAATTCCTGTTGTTTGCAAATTACACAGTTTAGCATATTTTGTGATGGCAGCTCTAACAAACTAAAACAGAGATGATACTTGAGACAGGAAGTTAGGGAAGGCTGGACACACACAAAGGTCCTATGTATTCATATTGTAATTCTCTCATCTCTCTATCTTCCTTATCTCTGAAATCCATCTAGCTCACTAAAACCAAAATAAAGAATAAAAATGTAAGCTTTGAAGACAAATCTGGTTTCAAATTCCAGTTTTTCCATTAATGACCTGTTCAACCTAAGGCAAGTCACTTAACTTCTGAGTCTCAGTTTTCCCACCTACAAAATGAGGGTGGTATTTCTACTCACAATGAGGAATCTTTTGCAGACATTAGAAATAATGAATGCACATGCTATCTGATTACTTCAAGTGCTCATGAAGAGTAGCTATTGTTATTATTAATATTATTACTAATGTTATATAATTCTCTCATAAGACTTTGACCGCAATTGACTAACTGATCCAATAAATACGACTGAGGACCTTCTAATCCTGTCAGAAACTAAGCTGGGTTTTGCAAAACAAGACAGAAGGACAATATTTGCTGTGGGTGAGCCCAAATTTTTATGGGCTTTTTGCCAAACAATTAGTATTCAAGAAAGAACAGATTCTAATTCAGCTCTCTCCTGTTAATCTTTTGATAAACAGTGACTAAACTCCAATGTTTAAGATACTGCATTTTGCCCAACTTAGAGTTTCCTAGGCTTTGTCTCAGATTATCTCCCTCCATAAATACTCTGCTATAATCCATGGGTTTAATAAACAGCTCTACCACACAGCCTTTATGATGCATACATTTTTTTTTCACATCATTCCACCTGCCCCCTGAAGTTTTTATCAATGTTCTTCCCCAACCCTCAAGGTATAACTGAAACTGAGCCTGCCCCTATATAAATATTTCTCTGTTCTTGTGAAGTTTTTGTAATACAAACAAAATTTCTTCCTCAGAATATTGGAAGGTGCATGCTTCCCAGTATACATGAGTATTATATAAATATATACGTATTCAATTTGTGTCCAACACTTTTCTCCCTACATACCGTTGGTACAGAACAGCTGCTTGCTGTTTGTCAGCAAAATCTCTTATCAACACCTCTTAAATGCATTTGTTAGACTCTATACTTGATGATAACTTTGGACAGTGTGATGCTAACTTTCAAATGAGACACAAAGTATTAATAACTGTGTGCTGGAGATGTGGAGAGAAAAAGCAAGAGGAGCAGTAAAATAAAGGGAGCCAGAGAAGTCCATTGGAAGAGGCATGGGCATCACTCAGAGGAGACTCTCCAGGCTCCTGTTGCAGTTCGAGACTTTTTCTAGGGCACTCAGTTACATTTTCTTACACAAGAAGACTGCGATGTGAGTGGTTCATTGGATTTGAATGGTGAATGGTAAAGATAGAGAAGATGATTGGAATGAAGGCAAGTACTAAGACACTTTGATCTATTTTCTTGGCAAAATAATGACATCTTTACTCCAGGTAACATTTTCTTGATAGAGATACTGCTTTCCTATAGAATTCACTTTTTATGTGTAAAGTTCTATGAGTTTTGAAAAATGTGTGTGGTTGTGTAACCAGCAACCGAATCAAGATATAGAAGAGTTTTATCACCTTCCTCAAATCCCTCCTTCTCCTTGTAATTAAATATATCCTAAGTCCCAGCCCCTGGCAACAACTGATATGATTTCTTTCCTTTCCTTTTTTTTTTTCTGTAGAAGGTGAATAAAGAAAATTGCAAAATTTTATTGGTGCGTTGAAAAGAGGACATGAGTAAGTGAAAAATTGTGACATATGAAGGGAAAAAATTGTGACATATTAAGAGGTAAAAAGACAATAGTTTAGCTTTATTCCAATTTTTTGATCTGATTATATCCCTAGACAATATTACAGCTTCATTCTAATTTATTCATTTGATTTGTATCCCTAAAATGTTGCCTTTTCTAAAATGTTATGCAGATGGAGTTGTATAATATGTAGACTTTTATGACCTGTTTATTTCTCTTAGCATAATGAGTTTGAGATTCATCTATATTACCATGTGCATGAGTAGTGTTTGCTTTCTTTTGTTGCTGAGCAGCATTCCATTCTATGGAGATATACAGAGTTTATTTTTAAAGCCATTCACTAGCTGAAGGAAATTTGGGTTGTTTCAGTTTGGGGCAAATATAAATAAAGTTGCTATAAACATTTGCCTACAGGTTTTTGTTTAAATTTAAGGTTTTGCTTTTCTCGGGTAAGTACCCAAGAATGAAATTACTAAGTCATATGGTAACTTTATAAGAAACTGAAAAAATGTCCTTTAAAGTGGGTTTACCATTTTCCATTTCCACCAGCAAGGTATGAGAGTCCAACTTGTCCCATATCCTTGTCAGTACTCAGTGTTGTCCATTTTTGCTTTTAAATTGATTTTAGTAATTCTAACAGGTGCATAGTGGTATTTCTTTGTGGTTTGTTTTCCTTTCCATTTTAAGATATCGTTTTTCTTTTCAAGATACTTTTAAAATAAAAATTAAGCCTGGATTCCATATTGGCTCATATCATATTCAAAAACATTAATTAGACTCCATATTTAATGTTAGCTTTGGAATGCTATTGTGAAACAAGGATAATGCCATCCATATTAAGTTTTCATTCATCTTTCAATCAACTACTTTTTGAGCACCTGCTCTCTGTACTAGACACTGTTTAATTGGAGCATTGGTGAACAAAACAAGAATGACAACGACAACAAAAAATCATTTTCCTTTTCACTCTGTTGTAGGAGGACACATCATAATCACATAAGTTATAAATAAGCATATATGTCAGATAATGAAAACTACTATGAAAGTGAATAAAGCCAGACAAAGGGATAAGGAAATAAGGGATGCTATTTGGAAAGTATGTCTTGGCAGGCCTTTCTAAGGATGACATAGAGTAGAGATCTGAGTGAAGTGAGAAGCCAGCCACACTCCCATCTGAGGGTAGATCAGCCTCCTAGGCAGAGATTACCGGGTACAGCAAAGGTTCATAGAAGGAGTATGCATGGTGTGTTTGAAGGATAGTAAATGTCTGGTGCAGAATGAGTGGTGGAGGAAGTGATGGGAAATGAATGTTCCCAGTAGTGGGAAAGAATCTTTTATCCTTCAATGAAAAGAAATTCATTGCTGAGCTGGGCCAGATGCTCTTTAATGTCTTGAAGCACTCTAAAAGTCTACAAAACTTTTTTAGTATAAGTTTGCAAAGTTTAGTCACTGGCTTTATTAATGCTTAATTGCTGACTTAAATATTTTATAATAGTTAAAAAGCCTCGTACACACACACACACACACACATACACTCATACTGGACTAGAAGTCAGGAGGTTTCATTTAATTTTATACATTTAACTTCATGCTGATCTAGCTTATGCCATAGCAAACTTTCTGAGAATTCTATAGTCTTTTGTTTTCCACTCTGGAATAGAAAAACTTTCCCATTATTTCACCGGGCAACTGTGTAATGCCTATTTAAAGCACACTGAACTACTGAGAAGAAACAATAAAAGAAAATTGAAATAAAATTGTTGCATGGAAGAAAAAAATTGGCATCAGAAACTCAGTGAGTTAGTCTCCATTTCTCAGAAGGTTTAATGAAATATTAGGATAACGTTTTTCTCTTAACGATGATTTTATTGGATGACTGCCTGAGTCCTTGTGCATTAGCCTCCTTCGACAAAAAGGAGAAATGGTTCCCAAAGTATGAATATTATTGTTTTATTATTCATACAGCATATTCTGTAATTCTATTTGGTTGGATGTAAAGTATTCATGCATTCTACTATTAACACCTAATAAAATTTAGAAATTTTGTAACTGGTTATTTTTAAAGTATCATAAAATAATGGTATTCTTTTAGCTCTTGGAACAAAATGATTCTCTGTTATCAAGGAGAATTTACCAGATCAAAGGTATGATTTGTTGGAAGGGTTGGAAAGGAAACGGTTATTAGTGAGCCTACCATTCATTCTCTCCCTTTACTGTAAAGGCAGGTAGGAGGGAAGACTACCAGAGTAGAGAAAAGGTAAAATTGTCATCTCATGATAAACATACAAATGAATGACCTTCAGATAAACTAACTGTATTGTTCTAGTAGGAGAGTCCTTATCTATGAAATGCTTTTTTGCAACACATACCTGGTCTAAGGTTGTTTCTGATAAATAAATATGGATTACACTATTTTATGGAGCATTTATCCCTGACAAATATCACATAAGGATGTAATTTGAGCACAAAATGGAGATGCTTTATGAACAAAAGCCCCCCTTTCTTTGAAATGTATGTCCCCATATATGTAACTTAGAGACTTTGTATGTTATCCTGGGCCAGGATGAATCCTAAGATGGCAAGAAATGACCTGCATGGCTTCTGTACAGTCTCAGATATCTCTCCATTTTTCTTGTGCCACTCAGTTACTGGTATTCTGGGTGCTACACTGTATCTTAATGTTGTCAAAAGAATAAGAGTACAGAGGAGGAGTCAGAGCTTGGGAACTGTTGAGGACTGAAAAAGAAGTATCAAGCCACACTACCTCTGTCATATCACACAGATGTCAGCTGGCTGAAGAAGGCTTTGAAAGTTGATCAGAGCTTTATCCACATGAATGCAGTAACTGAGTGAGAGTCTCAAGTATAAAATGCAAGAGTTACAAAAACAGATACACTCAGGAAATGCAAATATAGTATAATTTATGAATGATCAGCAATGGTTTAAGCAGAATCAAGTTAGACACATAAATAGAGGACAGCTGATTAATTGTTATTTAGAGTCAGCATAATGCTATAATATTTATACTATCAGTGAAGGGAATGTGATTTTAATGCTAAGAGAAGGAAGATATAGGAAGAAACACACATGTAGGAAAATATATGAAGTGCATGAAAGCATTCCATGGACTTTGGATTGTTTTGTGTTGGTATGCAAAGTATAGATAGTGCAGAATTTGCCACTAGACAAAGGGACAATGAATTTGATGGCCGTGTGTCTCTTGAGTATTGGTGCATGCCTTTGGACTGTGGCAATTAAAATATAAGTGACATGGCTGGCTGCAGTGACTCCTGTCTGTAATCTCAGCACTTTGAGAGGCTGAGGCAGGAGGATGACTTAAGGCCAGGAGTTCAAGACCAACCTGGGCAATACTGTGAAACCCTGTCTCTACAAAATAATAAAAACAAAAAATTAGCCAGGCACGGTGCCTTGCACCTATAGTCTGAGCTACTCAGGAGGCTGAGGTGGGAGGATCACTTGCGCCCAGGAGTTCGAGGCCACAGTAAGCCATGATCACACTACTGCACTCCAGGCTGGGTGACAAAGCAAGACAAAATAAAATAATAAAATAAAGTAAAAAAGGGATAGTTCTCTTTTCTCTGACTCTTCTCTTCTTGGGAAAAAGCTACAGGAAACAACTGCATGCAGATGAGCCCATAATCTGTGAAGGGATACAAATGTTTCTTGGATGCTTTCCATCCTGGAGAGTATGAGCCCTGATATGAGTCTTTCAGAGTGAGTTCCCTCCTCAAGAGGCAGAGATGTGCCCAGTGAATGTAAGGGTGGAAAGGAGAGGGCTCACTGTAAAGGATCATGAGTCACAAGGTCCCTTGGAGAGACGTGTTCCAATTTATTCCTTCCCACTTTGACACTGGCAGGACTGAAAACTGGCACTTTAATCAGAAGGGTGAGTCTGGCACGATATGAGAAAGATGGATGCTATGAGGACACGTGGGGAATGTAGTGTGGACCCCAGGCTACTGTGCTGGGAACTGTTCTTACAGGAGGGACTGAAAGAAAACAGGGGAGGCCTTGAGGCCAGTGATAGGGAGCAGGCTGGCTAGTCTCTTTTTAAGTACCCAAAGATAGAAAGGAGAATTTTTAATGCCAGATTAGATATATTCAATGTAAACCCGTTGTATTTCTGGAGAGATATTTAATACATAAAATACAGAAGGCTTGGGGTAATGACCACAGGAATTCAGAAAAACAGATCACTTGCCTAGTTCCAGCAGTACAGCATTAGCCTCAACTCCACAAAATGTTCTAAGCTATTTTAAGTTTTCAGAGTCCTCCTTTTTGATTTTTTCTTTTTAAGGAAAAAAGTAAAAGCATGCAGGTTCCTTCCAGGGGCTCTTCACACACAGTGAAAAGGATGCTCAAGGAACTGAGCTGTAGAGAACAGAACAAGGCTGGCATGTTGGACTGTCACCACTGTATAGAAAAAATTGCTGGAGGCAACGAGAAGTGGGCAGAGTTCAGAGTCCGGAAGAGAAGTCCTCAAACAGACTGACTTCAGAATAAGAAACTGAATTGTATTCAAACTGCAAAACAAGCCATAACTGACGGCTTAAAATTTTCCCACCTAGGGTCACCACATTGATATTTTCCAGAGGATGAGCTCTCCATGCAACACAGGCAGCCCCACCTCTCGGTTTCTGTGTGGACCTGGTTGCCTTTAAGGTGAGAGAAGCCGTTCTTAACCTGCTTTTGCTGAAGGAAGAGAAAATGAGCCCTTAATCAAAGCTTTTATTACTTGCATTCTGTCCTCAGTACAACCCTGATGTTGATGTGGCTCGGGGCATACAGAAGTTTCCTTAGATGGTGAATGAAATTGCCTCCAGAGGAAACGTGGCTGGCTCTTTCGATGCAACCGGGCTGAATCAAAACTCATGGCTTCTTCTCCTCTCTGTCTCCCAGTGCCCTCTTCCCAGTGGTCTTGGATGTACCACCACTCATAAATATCTTAGCCTAAGTAGTCATTCTCCTGTTCAGCCCTTCCGGTCAAAGAGTCCTTCTGATCTTGACTGCCAAATGTATCTCACCCAGGTTTCTTTTTCTTTCCATCCACTACCCCATACACTGGTTTCACCTCCCCTCCCGTCCGCTATCCCCATCCCCACCCAGTATTCCCCTCCTGGCAGCCCAGATTGCAAGCTATCTTTGTTTTGAGGAATTCTCTTGAAAACGATCACATTAGCTTTCTTTAAATGCCGCTTTTAGTAGGATAATTCTCTATTTCTTGTCTTAAAAATATCCCTGTTTCTTCAATGCTTCTGATTACTCTTGCAGGATAGTGATAAAACAGGACATGTAACTGTTTTGCAAAAATTGGTTAGGCCATTCTTTGGTGTCAGAAACCAGCCTGAAGACCACTGACAGGCTGCTAGATCAGAAGAGAGTGTTTGAGACTTTAGAGTGGTTTATACTCCAGGGGGAAATTCTTGTGTCTTCCTTCTATAGGGATGTGAATAAGCTCAATAATGCTGATTTTTCTTTAACTTTATTTACTTATTCGTAAGGTCCTTGCTTATTTCAGAGAAACAGCTTCTACAAATACAGAATGTTATATCTATTTTCCATCATGTGAATATCTAGCTTTGAAACACAGTGAAAGTACTTCGTAGCTTCTCAGAAGTATTATTGGGGATCTTGTCCAAGAGCAATAAAATTCTGACTAATAAAAATGTCTCCAGAGATATGGCTCAGACTGTGAAAAAGCCTTCCGATTTGTATGCCTGTGCCTGAACACATTAATTAAATTGCTTTCGTTAATTACGTCTTATCAAAAAGATATGTGCTTAGATGAAAGTGTATTTTGTGGAATAAAAGGAAACATCCAGGGACACCCATTCTGTCATTCTTCAGATATATCTTTGCCACTGTTGACAGCAAATTTAAGTCAGTTTAAAGGGTGGGGGGGACCATGGCCAAGAACGCTCTTGAAACTTCAAAAAGCTGTTCAGATGTCATATTAAGATCAAACTCTGCCTCTGGGAACCTGAAGTGGTTTCAGTCTGCCGCTTTTGATAAGTCCAAGTTTAAGGCAGATTTAATTAACATGCCATGAAAAGAGAAGGATATTCCAGGTGTTGATTTTTCTCCAACAAGTTTTTCCTCACAAGAATTCTATTCAGAGACTTGGTTCCACTATATCCCAAATAGCAAACCTTCAGTCTAAGTAAAGCATAGATTGAAAATGCCAGCTGTTGTGGAAATATGACATTGAATATAATGCTTTCAGAGGAAAGGGAAATCTAACAGATACTCAGTATAATGGAGACACATTGCATGCTACATTTACATCTGTTTTAAAATTTCATTTAAATAAAGATTTCCCTTATCTAAAAGATTATTTATTTAGAATGAACTAATATTCATTGAGCATCAACTATGTGCCAAGGGGGTACACAAATCTTTTTGTATGTAAGTATCACACTAACCTTAGAGAATCTAAGTCAGACAGGTTACATCACCGGCCTAAGCACATACAGTAAGAAGAGAAACCCGGTATCTAATTCAGGTCTCTCAATTCCAAGTCCAGGTTTGATACACAACATCCCACTGCTGCCCTGGAGATAACAGTTTTTTATTTATTATAAAGAGACTAGGAAGAATTTTCACCTAGTTTTAAACAAATATAAAATAATGACACTTATAATCATTTAGCTTGTTTAGTGTAAAATCCCTAAGATTCGGTTTAGCAATGGTGGTTGTATTTGTCTTATAAGGAGGAGTGGTTGGGCTGAGCACGGTGGCTCATGCCTGTAATCCCAGCACTTTGGGAGGCTGAGGCGGGAGGCCTGTTTGAGGTCAGGAGTTCGAGACCAACATGGTGAAACCACATCTCTACTAAAAATACAAAAAGAATTAGCTGGGTGTCATGGCGTACACCTGTAATCCCAGTTACTTGGGAGGCTGAGGCAGGAGAAACGCTTGAACCCAGGAAGCGGAGGTTGCAGTGAGCTGAGATCACGCCACGGCACACCAGCCTGGTGTTGATATGCCTCAACAACAACAACAACAACAACAAAAGAAGGAGTGGTTGTATGAGATGGGGGCATCAGGCAATGCTTCTGTTAAATACAATTCAAGGGATTCTAGGGGGAGAACTCTAGGGCTTCCTACCCAGTAGCTCTTTTCCATTTTTTCTTGTAGTATTTTGTAATTATATCATTTTAAATGCATTATTGTGGGAAATCATGTTGCATACGTTAAAACGGCCCTGTGTCTCGGTGTACATTAATTACGGTGACATAGAGGTTAGCTCACTTTCCAACTTGGATGGATTGAAAGTGTTTGTTTAGAGCTTTGTAATAAGTAGAATTCTGAGGTCGCGTCCAGGTTCAACGGGCTCAATTATCAATGCCAGTTAAGGGAGAGGGTAATAGGAGTAGCAAACATAATTTATTTGTCACCACTCCATTAAGCAATCACTAAAACCTCAGTGTGAATTTATCTAACTTGCCTAGCTCTTAAAAAAGAGAGAGGGAGAGAAAAGATAATTCCGAAGCCAGAGATGGGATGACCATATAAGTTATTTTGCATACCAAAGCACTTATGAGAGCAAACGGGGGTCTATTAACAAAATACGAGGACAATGGATGAAAATTGTCACTGTATGGTATGGTCATCTTAGCTCTGGGGAAAGGCCATCTCTCACTACCAGAAACATATATGGAAGAGTTCCTCCTTCGAATAAGCACACCAAAGTCTCATTCCTGATGCTATGGCTTTTTCAGAGCTGCAGCTTCCAGGGATCATATTTCTCTAATACTACAGAGGAAATTTAAGGAACACAAGCAATTGTGTCTGGGTAGGATTCCTGAAACCCTTAGAGATTTATTATGAAACATATGAAAGAAATTCAGTCAATTTGCAATTTTTTCGGAGGCTGATTATCCAACTAATGCATTATCTTGTGGACCCTTGTTTTATTTCTTCCACCAGTTAATTTAGCAATATGTCAGTTCTGATAAAAAGATTTGATGAGGAAAAAGATGACACGATTACATGAAATGAGTTTGAGGAATTACCAATAGATTTCAATTATCCATGGTACTCTCAGTGAAGGCTGATCGACTGTGAAGAGTGGTGATTTATCAGGACAGCCTTGCTACTTCTCAGATGTAACTGTCCTTGTCCTTTTTGCCTTTTTTTGTACAGAACATACATTGCATGGGCATTTAACACATGGACCTTCACTTTCTCTGTTCTGTAATCTGTGATTAACAAGATTTTAAAGAATTAGCTTGCAGTGTTATTTAATAATAAAATAATAATGGCATAAAACCATTCAATATTAAATGACTTTTTATTGGGTGCTTTTGTTCTGGATACAAAGAAGAAGAAAACATTGGTGAACTACTCTTTTGAAGAGAAGGTAAGCAATGAGAACCCCGCAGTGTTTGACATGTGGCATACACAGTTACTAAACTGTCTTTTAAATGCAATTTTTATGTAAGCTTGACAGAATATTTGAAATGAAAGAAATGTGCTATAAATATTAAAAAACATATTACCAGGAAAGGTACTGACTTCTTCATTAATTTGTAGCAGCCCTTTCCAAGTTTGGGTGTATATTCTCTTTCTCAATTCAAATCTTGATCATCCTTCTGAGTACTTTCTGCTGAACTTGCTGATGTCTATTGCAAATCTAAGGATGATCTTGGCTCTTAGCTTTTAATGAAAACAAAATCTGTTTTCCACTGATTTACACGGGCACATCTCAGAGATATTGTGGATTCAGTCGAAGACCCCCACAACAGAGCAAATGCCACAATAAAGGGACTCACAAAACTTTTGGTTTCCCAATGCATATAAAAGTTATATCTATATTATACTATAGTCTATTAAGCGTGAAATAGCATTATAACCAAAAAAGTATGTAGCTTAATTAAAAATACTTTGTAGCTAAAAAAATGCTAGCAATTATTTGAGCCTTCAGTGAGTTGTAATTCTCTTGCTGGTGAAAAAAAGAATTTGCTCTTCTCCTCCACGTTGATGGCTACTAATTGATCAAGGTGGTGGACACTGAAGGTTGCCTTACAGTAGCTGTTGCACTTTCTTAAAATAAGACAACAATGAATGTTGCCACATTGATGAACTCTGTGTTCACCAAAGACTTCTCTGGAGCAAGCAGTGCTTGCTATTCAATAGCATTTTACCCACAGGAGAACTTTGAAAATTGGAGTTAGTCCCCTCAAAATCTGCTGCTGTGTTATCAATTAAGTTTATGTAATATTCTGAATCCTTTGTTGTCGTTTCAAAAACTTTCACAGCATCTTCCCCAGGAGGAGAGTCCATATCAAGAAACTACTTTCTTTCCATAAGAAGTAATTCCTCATTCCTTCAAGATTTATCAGAAGATTGCAGCAATTCAGTCATTCTTCAGGCTCTCCTTCCAATTCTAGTTTTCTTGTTATTTCAGCTATGTGTATTGAACCCTTCAGTCATTCGTGAGAGTTGAGATCAACTTTCAAACTCATGTTTATGTTGATATTTTGACATTCTCCCATGAATCATAAATGTTCTTAATAGCATCTAGAATGGTAAATCCTTTCTAGAAAACTTTCTATCTACTTTGCCCAGATCCATCAAAGGAATTATTATCTATGACAGTTACAGCCTTATTAAATGCAGTTCTTAAACATTAACACTTGAAAATCAAAATTACTCCTTGATTCATGGGCTGCAGAATGCGTTGTGTTAGCAGGCATGAAAACATTAGTAATTTCCATGTATGTCTCCACCAGAGATCTCAAGTGACCAGATTCATTGTCAATGAACAGTAATATATTTTGATAGGAATCTTCTTTTTTTTTTTCTGAGCAGAAGGCTTTAACAGGGAGCTTAAAATATTCAGTAAACCATGCTGTAAACAGATGTGCTGTAATCTAGGCTTTGTTGTTCCATTTATAGAACCCAGGTAGTAGATTTAGCATAATACATAGGGGCCCTAGGATTTTTGGAATAGTAAATGAGCATTGGCCATCACTTAAAGTTACCGACTTCATTAGCCTCTAATAAGATAGCTTTTCCTTGGAGCAGTCGGAGCACACACATTTATTGATTAAGTTCATCATCTTATTTGGGTGCAGTTCATGGCTTCCAAAGCAATTACCATAGTAACGTCGAAGACCACTGGTAACAGATCACTACAACAGATATAATAACAAAAAGTTTGAAATACTGAGAGAATTACCAAAATGTGACACAGCGTCACTAAGTGAGCATGTTCTGTTGGAAAAGTGGCACCAATGGACTTGCTGGATGCAGGATTGACACAAACCTTCATTTTGTAAAAGATGCAGTACCTGCTAAGTCCAATAATGTGAAGTAGAGTAAAACAAGGCATGTCTGTTGTTATCTTGCATAATAGTTTAACTTATGAATTATTATTTGACTTTTTACAAGAGAAACCAGTATTATATCCCAAACCATGCTGTGAATTCATTAAGGATGAGGGTCATTTATGATCTATCTTTGTATTTCTCCCCAAGATCTATATCTCCCCAGAGTTTTGAATGTATTTAGGTTGGGCCATACAAAATTGCCTATATTTGGTCATTTGTGATCTGTAAAAAAGACAATTTAATATGTTAAATTTCCCAATAGTTATTCTAGAAATAATTGTGAAATGAGTCAGATTACGTTAAAATTTTACATTCTTATTTGTAAATGTATACATTGATGTATACATTACACGTTTATACATATGTATACACATGCAAAATATATATGCTAATGAAGTCATTTAGAATTAAAGATTAGCTTTATTTTTTATTTTTATTTTTATTTTTTTTTTGAGACAGAGTATTGCTCTGCAGCCCAGGCTGGAGTGCAGTGGCATGATCTTGGCTCACTGCAACCTCTGCCTCCCGGGTTCAAGCAATTCTCTTGTCTCAGCCTCCCGAGTAGCTGGGACTATAGTCACCTGCCACCACACCCAGCTAACTTTTGTATTTTAATAGAGTCGGGGTTTCACCATATTGCTGAGGCTGGTCTCGATTTCCTGACCTCAGGTGATCCACCCGCCTCGGACTCCCAAAGTGCTGGGATTACAGGCGTGAGCCACCACGCCCAGCACCAGTTTTAAGTTTTTGAGTAGACATCGAGGCCCAAACAGCCCTTTCAGTTCAGTAGCTTCTAGATGGGATTTTTTTTTTTTTTTTAAAGAAATAAATGTGACCACCTCTTTTCCAGGGAAATAACTGTAGCTGAGATAACAGATCGTAAATCCCTAACCCTCTAGGAATGGTAATACCTGTACGGAATTATTTTCTGTGACTGTATGCTTGCTGATAACATTCTTCTGTAGAGTAATATTAGTGATAGAGATCTTTATTTTGAGTGCATGAAGTGTGCCAGGGACTGCTGTAAACATTTCACATCTATTAATTCATTGAGTCCTTGCTTCAATCTTGTAAAATAGATAATACTATTTTCTTCATTTTTCACATGAGGAAATTGAGACATGAAGTAAAGTCATTTGCTCAAGATCACACAAGTAATGATGCAACTGGCTGTTAAATTCAGGCAGTCTGGATTCAATTCTTTTAAATACCACGCAACCTTGTATCAGTAAACATATATGTATTTTAAAAAATTAGAATAAGCTAAAAGTTATTTAGCCCTGTAAAAGGTACAGATTATGATGAAGCATTTATAATTTGGAGTTACAGAGTGTGACAGATTATACCTAAGGCTTGGAGACCTCTTTTATAAAACGATTTACAAACTATTAGCTCTTTTATGAATAACTTGAAATCATTTTGAATTACAGTGCATTAGTTTCCTTCATCAAAAAGTGGAATTTATAGCACCAATACCTTTGCAGGAATTTATAAGAGGAGAAAGAATAATAGATCATACAACATGTGCTAATAAGAATCCTTAATTAATTAGAAAATTTTTTCACATTTGGTTATGAATGAATGTATGGAAATACTTTTGTAAAATTATGTTTAATGCTACCTTTCTGTTATAAGTATATTTTTAGTACAGATATTTGTTCATTTCTCTAATATTTGAAAACTAAAAACTTATACAAAAGTCACACAAGCAGAGAATTATTAATGCTGCTTAACTGGGTATATATACCCAGTATATATATATATATATATATGTGTGTGTGTGTGTGTACACATACATATATGTGTATATATATGCATGTATATAATGTATATTACATATATACACAATACATACACATAAACAATATGCTTAGTAACAGAATTTGTGTTAATTTACATCTATAACTTTTTAATAATTTAATATTTTTTCAATAAATGAAATAACTCAGTGTGATTGCTTCTGAATTGGTATGAGAAGAAACATATACTACCCTGGAATTCAGCATCAAATAGTGACAAAAGCATTAGATGGGGAACCAGGATTGTGGGCATTTTACTTCAAGTTTTGGGGCCTTAGTGCTGATTGGCTGGAAAAATGAGGTCGTCAGATTCTATGATTTTATGTTGTTCAAGGGTTCTTGCAAGTATCTTAGAGCATAATTTTTTTTTATCAGCTCTTAAGTCTATGTTCTAGAAAATACAGTTCTGTTTTTCTTAGTAAAAGAATCCCAGCATACCCTTTGTTTTATGGAAATATCAAAAGCAAAACAGCCCTAAAATTTTCTTAGATACAGATTTGGTAACTTAATATAATATGTTGACTCATTCAAAACCCATGAACATTTTTCTGAAAGGAGATGCAAGAAACTGTCATTCATGGCCAAGTTTAAGAAGGAGTACTGGAGAAAAGTCTTGGGTTGAGGTAGTATGGCAGTGGAGGCTTATAATTTTCTATGCCTGAATTTTCTCATCATTTCCATAAATTAAAATTTTAATGTTATCAAGGCTTACTTGGGAAAGCTAACTGTGGATCATTTTGTTGTTTGTTTTTATTGTTGTTCCTACTTTAGGAAGAGAGCTTAAAATTTCCCATTAAATGAGTGTTCAAGTTCAACAGTCAAGAACAAAGTGGCGTAAGCCAAGGTTACCTTCTTGCAGGCAGTGATGGAGTTCCCCGGGCCGCCTCCTGAGCTGCCACAGCCTCTGCCCTGCTGCGGTCCCAAAATGTCATACATCCGTGATGACTCCAAGTTGCTGCTTGTGACCCAAAACACAAAAACACATTCCAGTGAGTCATCTCTATATTTAGAAATAAAGAATAAATCACAATGTGGTGTATCAAAAATCATCTTTTCAGATTGCATTAAACACTGCAAATCCCATTGCTGAAATGGATATTTCTTTGTTGCATTCACTTTTATAATTGGTGGAACCACTATAGATGATCCTACTGTGACTGTGAAACTGCAACCCAATGCCTTCCACAGTGCTTTGAGAGACATAATTGCATCTGTCTGACTACTAGCCTTGTTAGCATCTTTTTTTAAGCAAGCGGTTATAAAACCCAAATACATTTTTCTCAATTGTCATATTAATCCAGCTCTGTAAACACCAACACATAACAAATACTCATTTTATTTTTTAAAGTGGAGGTAAAATATAATTTTAATTTGGACTCAGTATAGTGCCATTAAAAAAAAAAGTGTGAACTTTAGAAAATGCAAGTAATTTCTTTATCATCTCTGTGGCTGGAGATAGCTCCTCAAATTCTCTATCTCCAAAGTATAGACCTACATCCCCTGCCGCCTTGCCAGCTCTGTCAAATCTTGATGGGCTTGACTACACACAGAGTTGTATTAACATTTTTAAAATAGTTAAAATTGGCTGAGCACAGTGGCTCACGCCTGTAATCCCAGCACTTTGGGAAGCTGAGGCAGGCGGATCATTTGAGATCAGGAGTTTGAGACCTGCCTGGCCAACATAGTGAAACCCTGTTGCTACTAAAAATACAAAAAAATTAGCCAGGTGTGGTGGCATGTGCCTGTAATCCCAGCGATTCAGGAGGCTGAGGTATGAGAATCGTTTGAACCTGGGTGGCGGAGGTCTCTGTGAGCTGAGATCATGCTACTGCACTCCAGCCTGAGTGACAGAGTGAGACCCTGTCTCAAAGCAAAACAAAACAAAACAAAACAAAACAATGCTGGGTGTGGTGGCTCACACCTGTAATCCCAGAACTTTGGGAGGCTGAGGTGGGTGGATTGCCTGAGCTCAGGAGTTTGAGACCAACCTGGGCAACATGATGAAGCCCCCATCTCTCTTAAAATACAAAAAATTAGCCGGGCTTGGTGGCTCACACCTGTAGTCCCAGCTACTTAGGAGGCTGAGGCAGGAGAAGAGCTTGAACCCAGGAGGTGGAGGTTGCAGTGAGCCAAGATGGTGCCACTGTACTCCAGCCTGGGCAACAGAGTGAGACTCTGTCTCAAAAAACAAAAAACAAACAACAAACAAACAAAATAAATAAATAAATAAAAAATAAAAAAATTGCTTTTATGTTTTCAAGATGTGATAAAAATGAAAATTATTATCAATTTTTTAATAATATGACTAGAAACTCAAAATTGAACCTCATTTAAATATAAAAACTCTCTAAATGTTACATGCATTTCTAAATATTTTTCTTCTAAAAATATAATAATTTGGACTTTTAAAACGTACTGATAGCTTAAGTCTATATGTTTAATTTTTGTTGTTGTTGTCCACACAGAACAATGTACAATTCATTAACATATACTTTTGGAATACGATCTGATAGTTCTGTATAAAATTTTCAGTGCAAAAGGTAGATGTTTTCTCTTAAAACAAGTGCCAAATAAAAGATCAGTTAAACAAACAATTTATTTCTAACTAACCTATAACTCTCATGTTTCAAGCACTAAATTAATCAATTTTCAATTAGCCATAAGTCAAACAGGGCATTAGTGTAGCCTTTTGGCATTTCCATTATTATGGAATGACATTTTAAAAAATGACTACTGACTGTCTGTGTAACAAATCATAGATTCAGGCAAAATCTGCACAGAGTAATTAAAATAAAATCTGTTTTGTTAGAATTTTTTATATATTACTTTTTGAGCAATTGTCACTTGAGGGCTAGAGTGAACCTAATGTACATGAAAGGATAACATCCATATTATCTTTGCTTAGCTGAGGATAGATAAAAAAAGAAGGAAGGAAGGAAAGAACGAAGGGAGGAAGGAAGAAAAGAAAAAGAGAAAGAGAGAAGATAAAAAGGAAGGAAGGAAGGAAGAAAGAGAGCGAGGGAGGGAGAAAAGGAAGGAAGAGAAAGGAAGGAAGGAAGGAGGGAGGGAGAAAGACAGAAGGAAGGAGGGAGGGAGAGAGAAAAAAGAAGGAAGAAAGGAAGGAAGGAAAGAAGGAAGGAAGGGAAGGAGGGAGGGAGAAAGGGAGAAAGGAAGGAAGGAAAGAAAGAAAGAAGGAAAGAAAGAGAGGAAGAAAGCAAGAAAAAGAAATTAGCTACATTTCCTGGCTGCCAATCTCTACCTATTCTGCCACATAGCCTTTCTGAGTCTTAGTCTCATCATTTATAAATGACATGTTTGGACTAAAGTCTGTGGTTCCCTCACAGCTCTGGAAGTCACCTGGCAAAATGTCAGAGATGACCTAGTTTTCAGCCCCTGTCTTTACAGGTTTCCTACAACGTGGGCCTATAACTTTTTAGGCTGCCATTTACTTCAAACCCAAGCGTGGACATCTCTCTGAATGCTTTCTTGTCCACAGGACAGTTTGGCTTTTACCAAAAGGCCAAATGGCTATTACTGTTAGGTTCCAAATAGTTTACATGTGGAAGATAAGGCCATGCACCAAGCTAATTTTGATCTATAAAAACTTGACTTCTAAGTCAAGTTATATGACTCCTTCTAGGAGCCAACCAAGGCCCTGTGTACAGTTCAGGGAGACAGGATATAGGGTCCCACAGCTCTGTGTCCTATTGCTACTGTGTCCTCCAGGCAGCTTTGATGGGCTAGGAGATCCATTCCATGCAAGCCATCCCTAGACTTACTGCCAGTGCTAAGACATCTCCTGTGATTTTTAGAGGCTAGAGACGGCAGGAGTAGGAAATGGGCAAAGTGAGAAGTAAGGCTGGCACAGACCTCAGGCTGCTCCTTCCAGATATGAAACATTGTAGAAAGATCACTTTGAGTCCGGGCGCAGAGGCTCACACCTGTAATTCTAGCACTTTGGGAGGCCGAGGCGGGCAGATCACCTGAGATCGGGAGTTCAAGACCAGCCTGACCAACATGGAGAAACCCGTCTCTACTAAAAATACAAAATTAGCTGGGCATGGTGGTGTATGTCTGTAATCCCAGCTACTCAGGAGGCTGAGGCAGGAGAATCGCTTCAATCTGGGAGGCAGAGGTTGTGGTGAGCCGAGATCACGCCATTGCTCTCCAGCCTGGGCAACAAGAGCAAAACTCCGTCTCAAAAACAAAAAACAAAACAAACAAACAAAAAGCAAAAAAGCACTTCAACAGCCTCTGGTCACTCTGGAAGGAAATCACATCTAACTTAGGCAGAGATGGTTAGGTCCAAATTTGGGGTAATGTAAAAATAGAGAAAACTAAAAGGTCAGCCTTGAAAATTACATATTTGCCCATAAAGCACTTTTATTTATAGCTTTAGATAGGCAACCTGCTACAGTACTTTTTATGCACTCAAAAGTTTAAGAACTGCTGAGCTCATCTAATAGGGGGAAGTAATGACAAGTCTACCCACAGATATCTTGGTATGAAAGTTTTTCTGCCTCTAAGATGACTGTAAAATCCTAGTTGAAAACGAAGGTATGGAAGGGAATTAGAGAGTTTTTTTGCTTGCCTGCAAGGCTGATGCCATTTGTTCTAATGCTGAGCCTGTATAGCATTAATAAATAAATTTAACTATATATATGCACATATATATTTGCTCATTTTTTTTTTTTTTTTTTTGAGACGGAGTCTTGCTCTGTCACCCGGGCTGGAGTGCAGTGGCCGGATCTCAGCTCACTGCAAGCTCCGCCTCCTGGGTTTACGCCATTCTCCTGCCTCAGCCTCCTGAGTAGCTGGGACTACAGGCGCCAGCCACCTCGCCCGGCTAGCTTTTTGTATTTTTTAGTAGAGACAGGGTTTCACCGTGTTAGCCAGGATGGTCTCGAACTCCTGACCTCGTGATCCGCCCGTCTCGGCCTCCCAAAGTGCTGGGATTACAGGCTTGAGCCACCGCACCCGGCCATTTGTTCATTGTTGTGAGTATTAAATGAGGAAGTTGAGTCACATGGTGGGGCAAAAATTAATGCATTACTAGATGACAAGTGTAATGCAACTCCACTGCACCCACATTTAAAGCAAATACATCTTCTGAAACACATTGTATATCATTTTAATGATGCCTAATATCAAAGAAAATGTAGGTAGGCTTATGTTTTAAAGCACCTGATGTGGGTGCGCATTTCCAGTAGGTGACTTTACAACATGGCCCAGTCTGTTCTCATACCTTTTGGATGGAGAGAGAATTTTTAGAGTATTTACAATGATGCTGTCCTTGATCTTTAGAGAAGCAGAACATTTGCTGTCACAGGATGAGGCAGAGATGGCAGTGATATGAAACTCATGCATGTATTAAAATGAGCTGAAATCGACATTAAACGAATTGCTGTCAAGAGACAGGACAGCTTTATAACTTGCTCCTAATGGGTAAGGCGGCAAATTCTTCCCTGGGACATTTTCCTTTGATTTTGACAAATGTTGACAATATTTATTAAGCACGACCTTTCAAACTGGTTTCATGCTGAAACTGTGAAGTGTGTTTCAATGAGGATGTGGATAAAGACGAGAAAGAAGGTACGAAGCCGAATTTGAAGTAGTGATGTTAAACCAGATTTCTATAAAGCAGCTTTCTTTATAGAACAATTTCATATATTAGTAAATGAGATGCTATGTTGCCACCGTATTGCTACCACTGCAGTGACTCATGCAATATGAGTAAGTAGGTCACATCAATAGTGAAAATAGCCTAGGGAATATCCAGTTATTTCCCTAGAGAGAGTTGTATTCAGTTACTGGAAACTGAGTTGTCCATACATTGCGTTGCAAAGTTTGGTCCATGGACCAGCAGCATTGGTGTCACTTGGGAGCTTGTTGGACACCCAGAAACTCAGAACTACTGAATCAGAATCTGCATATTGACATTAAACTTAGGTAATTTATACATCCATTAGAGTTTGAGAAACGCTTAGATAACATATTCAATTGAATTCACATTCCATTTGCCTGTGGGACATCATTGTGATACTGAGAAAAATAGATCAGAGTAAAAGAGATTGGGCAAACATAGATAAAGAGGCCTGGGTGTAATATCGTCATGATATTACTTTGGTTAGGGATATTCTACCTAGTCCTCACCTTCCCTTCTTGATAAATCCTACTCTATCCTTTGGGTCTCGGCTTATAAATTACCTCTGGCACCTCCTTTCTCCTTTCCCCTTGCCAAGGAGGCCACTTCTCCTCTCCCACATACCCCCACGCACACACAAACACACTTACACTCCTGTCTCGTTCCCACCCACATATTCCCACCCCACTCCAACTCAGGAAGTGAGAGAGACACTCTTCTTGTGTATTCCAACAGCACTCGGAGCCATATCTTGCTTTAGCACTTGTCCAAAAGCCATATAATTTTGTAATATTTGTCTCTTTCCACTTTAGGCTGTATGTTCTAAAAGGGCAGGGGATCGCTTAGGACACAGGACAGTGCCAGTCACTGGGAGATGCCCAGCAAGCTCTTACTGAGGTTGTTTGTTCTTATCTTTCTGGGCATCCTGATTAACCTCAAAAGATTAGGCACAAACAAGCGTTTGAATTTAGTGCTAAATTTTCTGCAGTACTGACAGATGGTGAGATAAGCCACATCTGAGAAGATAATTTAAAGAATTTCCCAGGATAGTTCTAATGAAAAGAGATTCTGCTGTTATGCTCGCTAAAATGTCAAGTAAACACAGGGTAAAGTTAAACCATTTTAACAGATTTCTTAAAGATAAGATTGGCTCTTGTCTTCTCCCTCCTTAAAGAATCCTCTTGGTAAAATGTAGTAATTATAATTCATTTGATTGTCTCAATCCTATTAAGAATATCTACTCTTGAGCTTTATATGAAATCCTTTCATCCCAACACCAGAAAAAAAGTAAAACTCAGAGCTACCAGAAGAGATCTTGAGCAAGGAATTGAGTTGTTGTCATTAAAATCAATTTAAGAACATATGACAACCAAAAATTGAGAGGATTTTAAAATATTCAAACAGATTTTAAACAGTTCAAAATGAAAATTCTCTCAAGTGAATGTTCTTATTTTACCCTCATCCAAAGTAATTTACCTGTTACATGAAGCCCAGAGGTTTAGGTCAATTTTTCAAAAACTGATTTGTTTAAAACATCACGTGAGGGGTTAGTGTCTTCTATCTTCCTCTTCTATCCAGTCTTGACAAAGACTCTTTTCTTAACCAAACTTTACTCAAGCTCCTTTGAGACATCTTCTCAGCTAAGCCTGGACCTTGGCCTCTGAGCCAGTTGTAGAGAAGAATCCTGCTATGACTTAGACTTGGATGTTTAGAAAGAATTCTCACATCCAAATATCTGATCAACTTCCTCATCTGCCCACTTTTGATAACAAAGTCCTTGGCCTGTCTACTAAGCAGCCTGTTAGGGCAGTTTAGCAAAAATTCCCTAATGTGTGTGTGTGTGTGTGTGTGTGTGTTTGTGACAGCGTCTCACTCTGTCGCCCAGGCTGGAGTGCAGTGGCGTGATCTCTGCTCACTGCAATCTTCGCCTCTTAGGTTCAAGTGATTCTCCTGCCCTACAGGCACACACCACTACGTCCGGCTATTTTTTTTTTTTTTGTATTTTTAGTAGAGACAGGGTTTCACCATGTTGGTCAGGCTGGTCTCGAACTCCTGACCTTGTGATCCAACCACCTCAGCCTCCCAAAGTGCTGGGATTACAGGCGTGAGCCACAGCTCCTGGCCAGAATCCCCTACTGTTGACATCCCCTCTTAGTAATTTTCTGTCCACTCACCGCTTCACTCTGCCTGTGGGGTGTAAATCCCCACTAGTCCCTGCTATATTAGGAGTTAACCTCAGTTCTGCACTGACAGCTCTCTCTCCTACTGCAATAGCTTGCATAAAATCTGTTTTACCAATTTAAATATGCATCCAGTGCAAAATTTTTCATTTACTGCTGTGCACATGTTTCTGGTTTCATCTCCTAGATAAGAAGTTTATGTTTTTTTCTTTCTTTCCTAGGTTGGACATGTCATGTCATTCATTCAAATTAAATATGTCACCAACTCATTGGTAGCTGAAAGACCTATAAAATCATCATTTATTCTGTAGGATTTTAGAAAATGTGTCATAGGAAACCATTATCAAACCTTGAAAATATTTAGAAGCTCTCATTGTATGTCCTGTTTCAATACTTAAAGGTGACTCCATAGCTGGAAAATAAATCCCAGCCTTCTTAATCTCCTAGACCAGTAAAATAAAAATAACCAAGGCAGTAATGATGTTATAAAGGGCCCAACCTTTTATTTTCCCAAATAAACTTCAAGAAAACCCTTTATATTTCTGTTTTAACCATGATTCTTCAAATAAAGGGCTTTGTAACAGTGTAGCAAGAAACTGTGATGTATTATCCAGGAATGATTATCCAGGATTTCTTTTCAAGAAAAGATGGGTGAGAAAATTTTATTACAGTTTTTGTCTTCAGATTGGTGAAAATGTTGCAGACCTGAGTGTGGGTTTCACTTTTTGAGGTATTAGTAAGTGGCAATAAACAAAATATAAACAGGTCATTCATTATTAATCATAAAACAAGTGTCCTATTCTTAGAAGAAAGAATGGCTCCAAATTTAACTATCCTCTAGTTCAGTCTTGATTATTAAAAGAAGATGAAAACAAAAACACTATTTAGTATTGTTATTTCATTTGCAATGTAATTTGTAAAAATCAACAGCAGATAAATTCCCTATTTTCAGTTCTGAAATCTTTTCTCAACAATAGCCAGTATAATGTTTTTTCTAAAACATTATGTTGAATATTGTTCAATGAATACTTTTTTAATTTAGGCAACACTGTCTATCAGATATATGCAGTAAAATGTGAAATCTCTTCTTAAGCAGGTACTATATAAAATATCTGGATTATAGTAGAAAAGGCAATCAAATGGTAAACTTCCTAATGGAAGAAAACAGCTGTACTTCCAAACAGAAAGTTATTGGAGAGCATATAACAATATAAATAACACCTACTGAACAATCTGTGCTTCATAAATTGATATATTATCTCTCATTAAGGAGACAACAACAAGTTATTTCCTATGGTTTGATCACTGTACAGATTTACTAGTTTTATATCTTTAAAAGCTGTTTCACAATCTCAGGCTTTCCCAAGACCCCAACTATAATCCCTCATTCTGAAAAAGGATCAAGCAAGTGAGCATAATGACTTAGCCTTTTTCTCTTTTCTCTTTCATTTTTAATGAAGGCTGTGGGGGAATTTTTTCAAAATGTGTGTCCTACAAATAATGTGTATAAAAACATTATTTTAATGTAAGATAGAAAGTACACATTCCTGCTGCTAAGTTAATTTTGCATGAATATGTGCATATTTATACATGAATACCACTAGATGGTTACTATAGAAATATTTATCCCTAGAGTTCTTTATTTCCTTCCTTCCTTCCTTCCTTCCTTCCTTCCTTCCTTCCTTCCTTC